>NC_073696.1:269874191-270193935 GCF_029784165.1 Wyeomyia smithii | reverse complement strand
AGTTTTCGAAACTGTTAAATGCGAAGATGATGATGAGCTGAAGTAATTTTAGTGAGGCGTCGTTCTATGGAAAAAATTAAACTTGAAAGCACAAAGACAGAACAAAGCTATTTTTACTCTACTTGAGACTCCAACAATCCCAAATTTTTCGATAGTCGATTGGTTTTGTCTCCGCATGACGCATTACATTTCAAATTTGTATGAAGATTTGTATGCGAAAACCTACTTTTTGTATTTTTTTTTTATTCTAGATAGCTCAAAATAGCCTGACCATACATTTTATAACTTCAAAAGTTAATGTTTTAATGCTTACCAACTGTGCAGAAAACACCAAAGAGTAAGCATGTCCCTAGAAAATGCTACAGCTATTAAAAGTTGAGCATGTCGAATTTAATGGTGAAAATCATCATTTCTGTCAACACTACTGCCGTAAGTCAGATTCATATCATAATTAACCTCTGTATCATATTGTAGATCCTACCTTCGCCTAGAATATTTACCTAAATTTGCTTGCTCTTGCTCAGACTATATTCCTCCAATTAACTCAGCTACTAAACGCGTTTCTCCAATCCCGCAGACATAGAATTGCCAGGTTTCGCCTCACTTGGTCTAACCACCTTGCTCGCTGCGATCCTCTTCGTCGTGTACCAGCCGGATTCCCAGCGGACGCCAGTCTTGCCTGGTAGTTGTCTTCAAGAACTCCGAGTGCTCGCAAGTCCTCTTCGAGCAGTGTCCACGTTTCGTGCCCTTAGAGAACAACCGGTCTTATGAGCGTTTTGTGGATGAGGATACACATTGTGCGAGAGCTAAATAATGGGTGACAACTAAAAATTTGGAATTTTTAGAAGGCCAAACAACAAACACACTCAGATAGAAATGAGAGTATGTATATGAAAGCTCTCTCTCTCTCTCTGTCTCTCTTTTCTTTATGTCAGTATTTTTGGTTTTGTTCATGCAATGCCCAGTTGCTGTTCAAAATGGTGTTGAAACAAGGGGCATTCCGCAAGCGCATTGTACAGTTTCCTATGAACTGCATTTTGGCTAGTAGTTCACGGTAAAATATTCCGAAAGCGGATATCTTCCGGTTTCGACTGTGTATGACTTGCAAACTGCAGCAATAATCCGTCCGGTGGACAGAAAAGGACTTTTTCCTTTTCATCTAAACCATGGTTCAAGCCCAGTGGCTTGACTATCAATCAAAATGTATACCAGAACGAATGTTTGAACAAAATTATGATTCCATTTCATTCAAACACCCGTTAGTAGACACGAGTTTCGTAGATAATATGCCTCCGGATCCCACGGCTGGTATCGTTGCCCGATGTTACCAATGAGCCGGATATTATATAGACGGATTCGTCGGCTACATCGATTGCCAAATTACTGCCAAACATAACATCTACGTGAAAATCACATGCATAGTATGTTTTATCACGTAGCAACTACTTCAACTTGGCAACGTCAAACAGAATGAAGTATCGCGTAAACTCTCCGTGCGAAAATACACAGAAATCAAAATGGCGAAGCTGTTCTCTGATGTTGTTTTTGAACACGAAAGGAATTCCTCGATGACTGCCGAATAAGTGAGCTTTAGAAAAACCATAAGAATCCGGCATCGAGATTTCACACAGATTCAGTTCAAATTGCGAGAAATTTCCTGAACACAAACAGTTGCAGCTAATAGTGATTATCGCCAGCGAATGTCGCAATATCATTTTGTATGTCGTTTAATTCATTTACGAATTGGCGATTTTGCATGCCCGTGCGACTTATCAAGCAACATTCACCCGTCTTCGGTTACCGCACTTCTTGAATGGCTGCGACTTCCACCTTAACTTTTCGAGTTCTGACATTCCAAGTACCGTTCCAAGTTTCGTTCGCCTGGCTCGATACCGATTGTTCCGATTCGCAATTATTTCTGGATTGTTCGTAGTAGTATTGTTTCGGCATGCTACCTTACTAGGACTGCGATGCCTAGTCTCGCGACGGGGCTGCCGTCTTGGATGTAGCTGGCTGGACACCACATTTCATAACCCAGCCATAACATGGAGAACAAACGCTCAGGCAAGCGGCCCTCCTAGGAGAGCAGCTCCCCCTTCCCTGTCAGCATATGACCAAGTTCCCAACGGTTCACCGATCTCCCCTTGGTTTCTCGTATCCCAGTCGGTACCACGGGGAGGTAAGGATAAGAATTGCTAGGCAGTATGCTCTGGACCACATTGGGGTCTGTTTTATGCCACCTAGTACGGGTTGTACTACTGGCACGCTCTGCCCAGCCATTTACCAACCGTTAACGAACACCTACTATTAGCAAAACAAAAACCAATACACGGAGAATCGAACATTAAAGTAACAACTGAGTGAAATCTCAGTGAAGCTTTGTTCCTTTGAAGGGAATCACATACAACAAGAAAAAAAAACTCGAAATACAGTGATAACGTTTATGGCTGCAAAAATTTCGTTTATGTAATGCAGCGGTTCTCAACCTGGGCTACGCGAAGGCGAAAAAAACAGTAAT
This sequence comes from Wyeomyia smithii, assembly GCF_029784165.1. Taxonomy (NCBI): domain Eukaryota; kingdom Metazoa; phylum Arthropoda; class Insecta; order Diptera; family Culicidae; genus Wyeomyia; species Wyeomyia smithii. The sequence continues at coordinate 270,191,417 of NC_073696.1, read as the reverse complement.
GGCGGGAGAACCGCAATTTTATTACTTACAACTTTGCTGACGACACCATTTCAATCAAACAAGTCAAACAAATTTTTTTGGTGTGGAAAGTTTTATCTATCAGTCACCATTTCGAATAAGCCCTTTTGAAGCAGCAGTCGCGAGTCTACATGAAGAACTGATATCATAAAATGACTTCTTTATCAAAAAGAAACAACTATGAAAAATTTCAGCGAAAACGGAAATGGTCGATTAGGATCAATGTGCGAAGTGGCATGGAATGCCACATGGATCAGGCTGTTGAAAATTTTTTTTGCGAAACGAATGGAAAACCACGTACTGTGTTTTTTTGACAAGATTCAGAGAAAGGTAATTTCCATCAAGAGAGCACATAAATCTGATTCCATGCGAGTAACAACTATTTGTATACTTGAACGGGAATAGAATAATGCTGTATTATTCGCAATAAGTTTTGATGTTCCATGGAGCTTTAAGTTTCCACGGTCGTTAATAAAAGCCAAAAATAGCAAAGCGCCCATGTTGCTTCCTTGAGGCACTCCATTGTAATAGGACGTGAGCTACTACACACATACAGTTTGTTTTCAAAAACACATAATTATTCTGATTTCACGAAAAAAATGCGACTCCGAATCCCAAGATGTTGCTCTAAGTATCCCAATATGCATTAAATGAAAGGTTGACTTAACAATTGTTTGAGATGGCGACCGTAGAGCAATTCCATAAAAAATATCCAAATTTTAATTTTTTTAATCATCATTTTTGATTTGGTTGAAACATTGCACAGAAAAGTGCTGAACATGTTATTTTTTTCAATCACGAGTAATCTTTGAGAGTGAAGTATTTGGAAATGGCGTTGATGATTACAAATATTTTGAGAAGCAGAACGGTTCGTTTAATCGGTGAGACGTCTTCGGAAAATTTTTTCTACGAAAATAACACAATGTTAGCCAAACTTTGATAGTTAACTGACCTCGTAGAAACAGGAAATAAATAAGTTAAAATGCTCCATGCAGTTTCTTTTTCTGATTTTTACAGTTTATATTTTTTCGAATGAACAAAATTACTATCTACAGCTTTTCCTCAGACATGATATCAGACAAACAAACCATTCTGGTTTTGTGTTTTTTTTTTTTTATTTTTTAGATAGTTTTTACTTCTTTTTTTTTTCATTTCTCCATGATCAGACAAATGTCGATGTTTAGTTAGGCTTTTGGAGTCACACCAATCAAACAAACCGTTTTGGCTCTGAAAATATTTGTAATCATCAACTCCCTTTTTCATAAGTCCTTTTCACAAATTAGTCGTGATTTAAAAAAATTACGAATATCACGAAATGACATATAAAGCCCATGAAAACATCTGTGCAATGTTTCAACCAGATCAGAAATAGTCAATTAAAATGATTGTCCGTTTTTTCTGGAATTGCATCGTACTAGAAGAAATTCTCTTATAAACCTGAGAGCAAAACTGGCAACTAGAATTTCAAAACTGTTAAGTTAATAAAATACAGTTATCCAGAGTACTCAAATCAACAAAAAATTGTAGCGTATAAACGCCGAAGAGATTGTTTTCAACGAGTTTCGTTTGAACAACAAACAAACAAGAAGAAGTTTTTAATTTAGTAGCTCTGAAAGTTCTATTTGTAAACGTTATTCAAACTGATCAAACTGCTTTCAAGCGTTTCAGTAAGGAACATCGACGAATGTATTGATAAAAGAATGTTTCAAGATAGCCTCAAAGCATTGATCGTTAAGCAGAAACTGAGTGTAATTATTTCTGTCACCTCAACCGAGAATTTCTCAACCTTAGCCTCCTTTGTGAAAATCGGGCTCTAATCCTAGTGGATATTTTGAGCATATGCTAACCAAGAAGAGTTGCCATGCGCGTCTGTTTTTCATATTGAGTGGCATATAATAGTGTGTGAGTCGAAGCGAGGGGCATTGCTGCCATAGCTATGCAGTATTGTTTAACCCTTTCCCGCTCATGGTGACACTGAAGCACCAAGTTTTATAATCATCATATCTTGACATAAAATAGTTTGTTGTGCTTACGGTTGTTCCATAAACTTTTATATGCTGCCTCAGAGCATCACTGGGCATTTTCTTCAAAATACTGCAGTTGACAGTAATTTTAGATAGTCTACAAAGTGTTCAGCTTGAATTTTCTCGTGAAGCTATAAATTTCAATGATAAACCTTGTGAGCGGGAGAGGGTTAAATAAGCCAGAAATAAATTCGTATCGGTACAATCGAAATAAAACCAGCGGAACGGAACGTTCAAGCGTAACAATAGTTTAAAACTTTGTACTTGGAATGACAGAACTCTACCAGAACGCGTATCCTGGCCAGAGAGCAGGGAAAAGTAACCATGGAAATCGCAGCCATTAAGGAAGTAGCAGAGGCGTGCTTCTCCAGGCAAGATAAATTACGTAGACAATTCTTTCCTGCATGGTAGACTGAGCCCGTTGTTGCCATGGTTATCGATAAATATTTGCCTTGCATCAAATCCCTCACAAGTTCAAAGAGACTCGTCCTCTATTTGAAGACTTCAAGATGGCGTACGATTCAGTTAAGCGCAACAAGCAATGATAAATTATGCTAAACACGGCCTCCCAGCAAAATTGCTTCATTTAATTGCCATATGAATTAAAATAATGGCCTATACGACCTCCAGTAATTCAATATGCATTAGAGTTATGCGCATGCATGATAAATTTCACTCACTCACATAATATGTCGCAAACATGTTCGTCGATTCAACACGTTGCATGCAAGAATTCTCTCTTGTGTGTAAGTTCTACATAAAAACTTCAGTGATTGTTTTTATTCCTGATTACACCGAAAATCTGTGATAATAATCTACATCAACACAATGTGAGTTATCGGTATTTGTTTTTGAATTTTGGGTAGATTTTTTAGACAAATTTGTTGAATTGGAATTCATGAACATAAAACTGATTGAAATCTAAATCAACCAACTTGATCAGAAGTTGATTACAATAATAATAATATCAAGTCAAGATTGGGAAAATATTTGAAATAACATTCCCAAAACGAAATTACTATTTATGCTAACCAATCATAACATTTCCTCCTGTCAAAAAATAACAAAAACAATTTTTTGAAGTAGAATACTTCTCTCAGGAAGTTCGGCTACATAGGGATGTGAAATGAAAATCAAAAACCGAAAAAAGTGAAAAATATGTCCAATTTCAAATGCTAATAAATCGGTTAGTATTCGATGGATTTCCTTCGTTCTTGCAGCAATAGATTGGAAAATCTTCTAAGATTCTTCCCAAAATAAGATAATTATAATTTTATTATTCACACTATAGTACTATTGAAAATAGACAAGCCTTGTCAAAACGAAAAATTCGACCTCTGATTGGTCGTTATATGCTTGCTTCCCAAGCACGGTCGACAGGATCATATACCTTGCAATTGAAAACATGCTATTTGGCCTATATAAGAGCCTGTTTTAGCCGGAGCCGCTCATAATAGTTCTAGACAGCGGCAACAGCAGTCGTCCTTCCTTAGCAGCAGCAGCACTAGCTCTGTGGTTGGTCACCATGTCTCAGGAGCAGCGCGGTTTTTCTCAGCGTGTGTCGCCAGACAGCCATTATTCCCCCCGTGTTGGGGCAGCATGAAGATTGCCATCAGAAAATCCAATTTTGGAAATCAAAATGCCTTTTTGAAGGCAAATAAACAAGTCATTGAAAGTTAATAATTTTTGTCAACGCAAGCAAGCATTCTGTGTTACATCCTAACAATTTAAATTTGTCGCACCCGTCTAATTTACTGAGCGTGAAATAGCTTCTACAGTGCATGTTGTCCGTGTATCTTAATTCCCCCAATGTTAGGGCAGCTCAAAGGTTGTAATTAGCAACCGATTTTGAACCGCAGCATGCTTTTTTCAAGGCAAATAAAAAAAAATTGAAGGTTAATGATTTTCTGGCATCAACACAAGCAGACATTCTGTGCGGGATGCAATCAAATTCTGTTGTAGTTGTCTAATTTTCACTTTATTTAGTAAACCCACCACTGTAGGGGCAGCGCAAAGGCTGCGATCAGCATAACCGACATTGAATAATAAACTGCCCTGTTAGTACGCATTCACAAAAGCAGTTAGTTCGACTATGCAGAGCTAATATGAAGTCGATTCAATCAATCAGCGTAAACAGAATTTCGTCGTCTCCCAGCTGCCAAGTTGCAACATGATGCAACACGCAACAGCGAGCAAACGAAATCGCTTGATGTTACAAACCGCAATAAGATACGGGTTAAAACCGTTGCGTGTGTGAGAGCACCATCGGTGTTTATTCGCTGGATACACTATCTATTGAACGCAATAATCTGCTTACATGCGACACGGGGACGGGAACATTTTCTTCAACCAAGCTGCACAACACGACACAAAACATGTTATTTTGTTGCTTCAATGAGAGTGCTATCGGTCCGGCTCGACAAGAAATCATTTTTGTGCATCCGTGCTACGAAACTGAGGAAAAACTTTAGAAACTGAAAAAAGAGGTGGAGCTTATCAAATGATCGCTCTGAACCAGTATGAAGTCACACATATTTTTCAAGTTATATCATTCCACCACGTACGTAAAATAATTCATTCCTATTTTCATCCCTATATAAGAGCCTGTTTTAGTCGAAGCCGCTCATAGTAGTTCTGAACAGCGACGACAGCAGTCCTCCCTTAGCAGGAGCGGGAGCGTGCAGTGTGTACCATCGATAGCGAATAGCGGCCACAATTGTGGCATGACTGCGAATAAGCGTAGCAGTTTCAGCGGATCTCACCATCGATAGCAGCAGGGCCAGCAGATGCAGGTGCAGCGGATACCAATGGCGGCCACAACTGTGGCATGGCTACGGATAGCGTTGCAGTTGCTCAGCAGTTGGGCCAGCGTATAGTGGCCACAAATGTGGCATGGCTATGCATAGCGTAGTTGTTGCAGCGGGTATATCAGCATCGATAGTAGCAGGGTCAGCTGATGCAACGACACTCCCTTCACTAAAATGCTGTTTCAGTGTGGTAGCGGGAAGCATCAGCAGCAGGCTTGCATGAAGTGAATACATCAGCCAGTAACTTTCTCTAAGGCCTCTGCCATAGTAGACGCGAAAAGCGGCGCGAACCGATTCGCTCGGCCGTAGGTTGATTTACAGCTCTACTGATGGCTGAACATCAACCTACAGCCGAGCGAATCGGTTCACGTCGCTTTTCGCGTCTATTATGGCAGAGGCCTAATGGGAAAGTTGTATCAGTTTGTTCAGAAGAATATTATTGTCGGTAATATTACAGAGATGCGATTGCGTAAATCCGATTTTGAATTGAACAATTGTTCTTTTGAGAACAAATAACACACTTATTTGAAGAGTTAATAGCTTTTGGTACCAATAGCAGTATAGTGACAGCCTCAGCGGTAGATGCAGATGCAGCCGGTACTTCCCTGAGGCCGATGTAAAGGTAAATGGGAGCAGCACGGCGAAACAGTTCGGGTTATGCTTAGACGCGCGTCATTTTTCGTTGTTGATATTCCCCACATGAAACGACGCGCTTTCGTATGATAGCGGTGGTATTAGCGGTAGGTGCATTTGCCAACACTCCCTCCAGTAAAGCCGTGTCTAGTTTTCAATGTGAAAACACCTTTCTCATTGTGTTGACCGTGCGCCTTAGTCCTCACTATCAATGATAAATTGAATAATTGTCCTTATAAGGACAACAAATGAATTAATGAAGATTTAATTTTGAATTAGAATACTTCTCTCAGGAAGTTCGGCTACATAGGGATGTAAAATGAAAATCTAACACTGAAAAAAGTGAGAAAAATTTCAAATGCTAATAAATCGGTTAGTTTTCGATGGATTTCCTTCGTTTGTGCAGCAATCGATTAGAAAATCTTCTAAGATTCCTACCAAATGCATGAAATTGCAATTTTATCATTCGAACTATTGTACTATTGAAAACTCTTAAGCCTTGTCAAAACACAAAATTCGACCTCTGATTGGTCGTTATACCGCGCTTTCCCAAGCACGGTCGGCAGAGTTATGGACCTAGTGAATTGGGAATGCATCATTTGGCCTATATAAGAGATTCATCAGATAATAAACAAACATTTCATCGGATATTAAATTGAACAACTGAAATTTGAACACAAATGATTATTTGAAGAGTTAATATTTTCTCGTTTTGCGCTATAATTCAAAGTTAATTATCTTCATCTACATGCATATACTGACTATTATTACGTGTTTGCGTCGCTTAGTGTTTGGCTACGGTCATGCAGAACACAAATAACGGCGCGATGCGATTCGGCAAGACGAAATCTGTTGAAATGATAGCTCTACTTCGCCTTAAAAAGAGCTGTACATTTCACCACGGTAAGGCGAATCGCATCGCGCCGGCATTCGCGTTCTGCATAACCGTAGCCTTTGTTCCGTTCCCGTTTAATGATGTCGTATTAAATGTGCATATTACAATTCGGCAGCACTTCAACTTCTCATTTGCACAAAATTTAAAAATATCCAATGAACTTCATTCAAAAAATCAGACAAAAAGAAATTACAATACTGCCAATGAACGGTCAACGTTTATTTACTAGAAAAAATGACTGACACGCAAGCAGCCAGGTTATCTTTCTTGTAAAAGTATTCTACTTCAACCTTGCGGTCGTGGCTTTGCATACAACCTTCTTGTGATTTTTTAAGCGACAACAGCCACACACGCCGCAATCTCCGTTAACATCACACCCAAAACGATTGAACCGAACGCCGTTGCTTAACTGTCAATAAGGCACCAATCCCAATATCTAATACCCAATCAAGGCAGTTGCCGAGATGATAAATTGTTAACCGATTTATCGAAATGGCTCCATCGAAATCCCGAAATACATGAACACTTATAAACCACCAACTTCCAGCTAAAGTGGTCCGGAGAAAAAGGACCCCGCACCGAATGGTAATAACCCCTGTAATAACTTAATTTATTAGTACATTATCCCAAGTTGGATTCCCTTTCTCGGTTTGCGTGGGAGCCAAGCGCCACCACCGTATTGGAATTCGTCGGTCTATTCTCGGCGGCAGACTTGACGAACAGCAGACCCAAGCCGTCCTTCGCCGTTTTACGCTTTTCGTGTGCGACACTTTAGATCCTAATCGATACCATAAAAGCAGTAAAATATTCCCACCACGTTTTTCCGCCTTTCATTGTCACGGCGGTGCAACGCGGCCAAAGCAGAAGCGGGGCGGCGACAAAACGTGGCTTTCAAAAAATTATAACTCCCGTACAGCCAACACTTTTTTTTGCATCACGATACAACTGCCGCCGGGTCACTTCTTTCAATGGACTTCGGTTAAATCACCAATTTCTGCAACTGAAACTCCCACTCTACTACCTTCACCCCCCATCACCTTTTTTCCCCATTCATCATTTGGAAAGTCAAATGAAACGTTCTGCGGTGTTTTGGCCCCGCAGAGTGTGCGAATATTGATTGTAATTCGTTTGTTGTTTCAGTGCTGAGCCCTTACCCTTCCCCCCATTCTCGTCGAATGGGAAAATATTTGCAGTCATTTGTCAAACGACCAGACCAACCGTCCAAGCCAGACTGTTTGTTGTGAGTGTTGCGTGCGGAATTGACACCGGGGACCACCGTAAAGCGGACAGCTCCGGGCTTGAGTCAATGATGAATTCTGCGGCGGCGGTGGCAGCCGATGAATTATTGACCATTTTGGGACGCAACTCCGTACGGGTGTTCGATTGTTTGTGGATGTTGTTGCTCTGATGTGTTGACGAAGCGTCCAATCCGATGGGTTGATGTAACATAAAATATGCAGTCCATCTCTCGAGTTCATTGATTGTAACGCCTTCCGTAACAAATTGGCCGGCCATTGAACCGGACTGAACCTGAACCATACCGTGCCTCTACAAGTGTGCAACTGATTGCAGACACTTGTTAGGTGGCAGCATATGCCATTTTACGCAAGGATTAACACCGGAGAGGATGCAATAAATCAACCGTAAACCAGTCAAACTGCGGCAGATCGAGCGAGCCTCATTTGTTCCAAAACTGCTTGCATAAACCCAAACCAAAACCCTGTAGCAATAGCAGCAGCAACCTAATCGAGAGAGACAAATCTGGTTTGTGCAGGATTCTCATAATTTTCCTCTGATGGCTGGATTATCAGTAAAAAGCCACTCGTAATTTATTATCCTCTACGCCGTACGGATGGGCGGTTCGATCGAGGGTAAAATTACTGTTCTTCGACAAAAACGAGAAAAAGCCGTGAGACCGAGAGGCACAGATTGGTGTGTAATTAAATAGAATTAATTTCCGAACACGAGGAGAGCGAGGAAAAACCCTTTCTGCGGATATCTTTCATCACCTGCCGTCCAAAAGTTTCAATCACTCTTGCGACTACCTTAATTAATAATCATCGGCTTGAAGGGCTGATCCGGGCGTACGGAACGGCTCAAAATTGGCTCTCAATTAAACGGTTTTCGATGTGTTTTTTCACTGCTCATCGGAGCTCATCCTGCTAACGATATGATGCAAGAAACCTCCCGAGAGGGACCCTTCAATCCTTCATCAAATAATTTGTTCGAATCTCTTCAGTCGATCAGCACCGAAACCACGAGGCACCGAGGCGACTAAATTGCTTCGATAATCAGCTCCCATTATAACATTCCGTGTAAACAAATTACACACCATTGAACAATCGAATGAAACACGGTCGGACATTCCCAATCCCATCCATCCTCCCTCCACGTACCCACACACACGCCCCCGTATTCTCGAACGCTAAGAAGACTATCAGAACAGAAGGGTTTCGAAAATTGTAACACTTGTTTTATTCATCTTGTTTCTTTCCAAACGAGTTCGCTTGTACGGTGAATTCCTCCGGGCCGCAGTAACCGTGGTGGGATTCCTTGCTTCTCGTACAAACAATACTGCTGCTGCTGTTGCTGACACGATTCGGCTCGCCACGACCGCTTCTTTGTCGGCTTTCATCGCGTGATTTGGATTGATATAATTTGTATTTTGACGTTTCCGAGATTCTCCTTGTTTTGTTTAATCCGTCGGGCTGATTTTTCGGTTCTTCTCTCGATTACCCTATCAATCGTTTCAGTTTTCGGACAGGATGACTGTTGATTTAGCTATGGTTAGATGCCTGTTTGGGTTGACTGCTGGTTTACAGCGATAAACTATGTAGACTCTAACTTCAGTCATTTTTATCCTATTCCTATTCAGTCAGAATAGATATAAATATTATTTAATTGACGAGCATTGAGCAATGCGTTGAAAAGCTTTCTAAAAATGTATCATGTTTTAGATACAAATTATAAAAGCTGAAAAAAAGACAAAATAAGCCAGAAAACGTTGGAATGGAATTCATAATTGATTTTTTGACATTCACGACATTTCTGCTATTTTTTTTTTATTATTATTTCAAATTGGTTGAAATTTCTGACATTTTCAACATTTGTGCCATTTTTATTACTCTTGATTCTTTTTGACAATTTTGACATTGTTGAGATAGCCGATTTTCGTCATTTTTGACCCTTTGAGGTATCGGGGATCAGCTGGCCTAGCTCTACTGCTTTTGTGCAACTTTAGAACTCAATATGTGTAATCCTATTTTCTTACGTCTGTTTATGTTTATTGTTAAATAAAAAAGCATTTCAACTTTCACACATTCAGATATTTCATACTGCTGGAAAAAAAGGCGCGTACACATTTTCGACGCTAGCGATATTTGCATTACATTTTTCCAATATGTTTCAATGAACTTGCAGACAATTTCCTTGACAACTCTTGTCAAAACCATACGTCGATGAGACGCATGGGCGTTCAGAACTAAAAATCACAAGAAGGTTGTATGCAAAGCCACGACCGCAAGGTTGAAGTAGAATACTTTTACAAGAAAGATAACCTGGCTGCTTGCGTGTCAGTCATTTTTTCTAGTAAATAAACGTTGACCGTTCATTGGCAGTATTGTAATTTCTTTTTGTCTGATATTTTGAATGAAGTTCATTGGATATTTTTAAATTTTGTGCAAATGAGAAGTTGAAGTGCTGCCGAATTGTAATATGCACATTTAATACGACATCATTAAACGGGAAGGAACAAAGGCTACGGTTATGCAGAACGCGAATGCCGGCGCGATGCGATTTGCCTTACCGTGGTGAAATGTACAGCTCTTTTTAAGGCGAAGTAGAGCTATACACTGCCGTTATATGACATTGTGACGTAGATCCAAGTGATAAGTTTTTCAGTACGGCCCAAAAACGAAAGAATTTCTCGTCACTTTTGTATGGAAATGTGTGCCAACGTCACTTTGTTTTTTTGATTTTATGCAACGTACGAATAAGTTACAACGGAAAGGAAGATATCGATAGATACGTATTCGAATAATGAACAAATTGGTATGAAAAACTCATATTCGGGAAAATGGCACTTACGTCACTTTGTCATCTCACGGCAGTACATTTTAACAGATTTCGTCTTGCCGAATCGCATCGCACCGTTATTTGCGTTCTGCATGACCGTAGCCAAACACTAAGCAAAACGAGAAAATATTAACTCTTCAAATAATCATTTGTGTTCTTCAAATATCAGTTGTTCAATTTAATATCCGTTGAAATGTTTGTTTATTATCTGATGAAGCTCTTATATAGGCCAAATGATGCATTCCCAATTTATTAGGTCCATAACTCTGCCGACCGTGCTTGGGAAAGCGCGGTATAACGACCAATCAGAGGTCGAATTTTGTGTTTTGACATGGCTTAAGAGTTTTCAATAGTACAATAGTTCGAATGATAAAATTGCAATTTCATGCATTTGGTAGGAATCTTAGAAGATTTTCTAATCGATTGCTGCAAAAACGAAGGAAATCCATCGAAAACTAACCGATTTATTAGCATTTGAAATTTTTCTCACTTTTTTCAGTTTTAGATTTTCATTTTACATCCCTATGTAGCCGAACTTCCTGAGAGAAGTATTCTAATTCAAAATTAAATCTTCATTAATTCATTTGTTGTCCTTATAAGAACAATTGTTCAATTTATCATAGGATGTAGTGTTTATCTTACATCTCTGTGTTACCTTGATAGTGAGGACTAAGGCGCACGGTCAACACAATGAGAAAGGTGTTTTCACATTGAAAACTAGACACGGCTTTACTGGAAGAAGTGTTGGAAAATGCATCTACCGCTAATACCACCGCTATCATACGAAAGCGCGTCGTTTCATGTGGGGAATATCAACAACGAAAAATGACGCGCGTCTAAGCATAACCATAAGCATAACTGTTTCGCCGTGCTGCTCCCATTTACCTTTACATCGGCCTCAGGGAAGTACCGGCTGCATCTGCATCTACCGCTGAGGCTGTCACTATACTGCTATTGGTACCAAAAGCTATTAACTCTTCAAATAAGTGTGTTATTTGTTCTCAAAAGAACAATTGTTCAATTCAAAATCGGATTTACGCAATCGCATCTCTGTAAAATTACCGACAATAATATTCTTCTAAAGAAACTGATACAACTTTCCCATTAGGCCTCTGCCATAATAGACGCGAAAAGCGACGCGAACCGATTCGCTCAGCTGTAGGTTAATGTACAGCCATCAGTAGAGCTGTACATCAACCTACGGCCGAGCGAATCGGTTCGCGCCGCTTTTCGCGTCTACTATGGCAGAGGCCTTAGAGAAAGTTGCTGGCTGTTGTATTCACTTCATGCAAGCCTGCTGCTGATGCTTCCCGCTACCACATTGAAACAGCATTTTAGTGAAGGGAGTGTCGTTGCATCAGCTGACCCTGCTACTATCGATGCTGATATACCCGCTGCAGCAGCTACGCTATGCATAGCCATGCCACAGTTGTGGCCGCTATACGCTGGCCCAACTGCTGAGCAACTGCAACGCTATCCGTAGCCATGCCACAGTTGTGGCCGCCATTGGTATCCGCTGTACCTGCATCTGCTGGCCCTGCTGCTATCGATGGTGGGATCCGCTGAAACTGCTACGCTTATTCGCAGCCATGCCACAGTTGTGGCCGCTATCTGCTATCGATGGTACCCACTGCTCGCTCCCGCTGCTGCTAGAGGAGGACTGCTGTCGTCGCTGTTCAGAACTACTATGAGCGGCTTCGACTAAAACAGGCTCTTATATAGGGATGAAAATAGGAATGAATTATTTTACGTACGTGGTGGAATGATATAACTTGAAAAATATGTGTGACTTCATTCTGGTTCAGAGCGATCATTTTATAAGCTCCACCTCTTTTTTCAGTTTCTAAAGTTTTTCCTCAGTTTCGTAGCACGGATGCACAAAAATGATTTCTTGTCGAGCCGGACCGATAGCACTCTCATTGAAGCAACAAAATAACATGTTTTGTGTCGTGTTGTGCAGCTTGGTTGAAGAAAATGTTCCCGTCCCCATGTCGCATGTAAGCAGATTATTGCGTTCAGTAGACAGTAGATAGTGTATCCAGCGAATAAACACCGATGGTGCTCTCACACACGCAACGGTTTTAACCCGTATCTTATTGCGGTTTGTAACATCAAGCGATTTCGTTTGCTCGCTGTTGCGTGTTGCATCATGTTGCAACTTGGCAGCTGGGAGACGACGAAATTCTGTTTATGCTGATTGATTGAATCGACTTCATATTAGCTCTGCATAGTCGAACTAACTGCTTTTGTGAATGCGTACTAACAGGGCAGTTTATTATTCAAAGTCGGTTATGCTGATCGCAGCCTTTACGCTGCCCCTACAGTGGGGGGTTTACTAAATAAAGTGAAAATTAGACAACTACAACAGAATTTGATTGCATCCCGCACAGAATGTCTGCTTGTGTTGATGCCAGAAAATTATTAACCTTCAATAATTTTTTTATTTGCCTTCAAAAAAGCATTTTGCTGTTCAAAATCGGTTGCTAATTACAACCTTTGAGCTGCCCTAACATTGGGGGAATTAAGATACACGGACAACATGCACTGTGGAAGCTATTTCACATTCAGTGAATAAGACGGGTGCGACAAATTTAAATTGCTAGGATGCAACACAGAATACTTGCTTGCGTTGTCAAAAATTATCAACTTTCAATGACTTTCAAGGCAAATGAAAAAGGCATTTTGATTTCCAAAATTAGATTTCCTGATGGCAATCTTCATGCTGCCCCAACACGGGGGGAATAATGGCTGTCTGGCGACACACGCTGAGATAAACCGCGCTGCTCCTGAGACGTGGTGACCAACCACAGAGCTAGTGCTGCTGCTAAGGAAGGACGACTGCTGTTGTCGCTGTCTAGAACTATTATGAACGGCTCCGGCTGAAACAGGCTCTTATATAGGCCAAATAGCATGTTTTCAATTGCAAGGTATATGATCCTGTCGACCGTGCTTGGGAAGCAAGCATATAACGACCAATCAGAGGTCGAATTTTTCGTTTTGACAAGGCTTGACTATTTTCAATAGTACAATAGTGTGAATAATAAAATTACAATTATCTTATTTTGGGAAGAATCTTAGAAGATTTTCCAATCTATTGCTGCAAGAACAAAGGAAATCCATCGAATACTAACCGATTTATTAGCATTTGAAATTGGAGATATTTTTCACTTTTTTCGGTTTTAGATTTTCATTTCACATCCCTATGTAGCCGAACTTCCTGAGAGAAGTATTTTACTTCAAAAACGTGAATACTCCGGACAAAAACAAAAGCTTTTCTTAGAAATAGATTTAAGAAAGGCTTCATGATTCTTCTGTTTTATGACTAAAAGCGTTCTACGAACTCTCATTCTCGGGATGGGCAATTCCACGCCACAAGTATCAGAAGGAATGTAAATTAGTGCAAAGCTGTACCTGCAACTTTTTCTTCTAGTGTGTAGGCGAATGGTGAATTATACTGACGATTAAAATGTTTTTTTTTCGCCATAGTGAAAATACCGTGATGTCAAAAAAAAGGACGGGCCGTGGGAGGTTTGACCAACAAATTACTACCTGCCTCGCAGAGGAAGAAATGTTATAAAAATTCATCAAAATAGAACCACACGCTTAAGGGATGTCTTTGAGTAAAACAAACTTTTACTTAATTAAGAATACATAACCTCTAACTCACTGTACGCGTACTTCCCAAAATACTCAAACTAACCCTATGGCTTAAACTTGTCAACGTCTATGCGCCACAGCTTATCAGCGATATTTGCATTACATTTTTCCAATATGTTTCAATGAACTTGCAGACAATTTCCTTGACAACTCTTGTCAAAACCATACGTCGATGAGACGCATGGGCGTTCAGAACTAAAAATCACAAGAAGGTTGTATGCAAAGCCAATACCGCAAGGTTGAAGTAGAATACTTTTACAAGAAAGATAACCTGGCTGCTTGCGTGTCAGTCATTTTTTCTAGTAAATAACGTTGACCGTTCATTGGCAGTATTGTAATTTCTTTTTGTCTGATATTTTGAATAAAGTTCATTGGATATTTTCAAATTTTGTGCAAATGAGAAGTTGAAGTGCTGCCGAATTGTAATATGCACATTTAATACGACATCATTAAACGGGAACGGAACAAAGGCTACGATTATGCAGAACGCGAATGCCGGCGCGATGCGATTTGCCTAACCGTGGTGAAATGTACAGCTCTTTTTAAGGCGAAGTAGAGCTATACACTGCCGTGATATGACATTGTGACGTAGATCCAAGTGATCAATTTTTCAGTTCGGCCCAAAAACGAAAGAATTTCTCGTCACTTTTGTATGGAAATGTGTGCCAACGTCACTTTGTTTTTTTGATTTTATGCAACGTACGAATAAGCTACAACGGAAAGGAAGATATCGATCGATAGGTATTCGAATAATGAACAAATTGGTATGAAAAACTCATATTCGGGAAAATGGCACTTACGTCACTTTGTCATCTCACGGCAGTACATTTTAACAGATTTCGTCTTGCCGAATCGCATCGCACCGTTATTTGCGTTCTGCATGACCTGCAAACACTAAGCAAAACGAGAAAATATTTACTCTTCAAATAATCATTTGTGTTCTTCAAATATCAGTTGTTCAATTTAATATCCGTTGAAATGTTTGTTTATTATCTGATGAAGCTCTTATATAGGCCAAATGATGCATTCCCAATTTACTAGGTCCATAACTCTGCCGACCGTGCTTGGGAAAGCGCGGTATAACGACCAATCAGAGGTCAAATTTTGTGTTTTGACATGGCTTAAGAGTTTTCAATAGTACAATAGTTCGAATGATTAAATTGCAATTTCATGCATTTGGTAGGAATCTTAGAAGATTTTCTAATCGATTGCTGCAAAACGAAGGAAATCCATCGAAAACTAACCGATTTATTAGCATTTGAAATTTTTCTCACTTTTTTCAGTTTTAGATTTTCATTTTACATCCCTATGTAGCCGAACTTCCTGAGAGAAGTATTCTAATTCAAAATTAAATCTTCATTAATTCATTTGTTGTCCTTATAAGAACAATTGTTCAATTTATCATAGGATGTAGTGTTTATCTTACATCTCTGTGTTACCTTGATAGTGAGGACTAAGGCGCACGGTCAACACAATGAGAAAGGTGTTTTCACATTGAAAACTAGACACGGCTTTACTGGAGGAAGTGTTGGAAAATGCATCTACCGCTAATACCACCGCTATCATACGAAAGCGCGTCGTTTCATGTGGGGAATATCAACAACGAAAAATGACGCGCGTCTAAGCATAACCATAAGCATAACTGTTTCGCCGTGCTGCTCCCATTTACCTTTACATCGGCCTCAGGGAAGTACCGGCTGCATCTGCATCTACCGCTGAGGCTGTCACTATACTGCTATTGGTATCAAAAGCAATTAACTCTTCAAATAAGTGTTTTATTTGTTCTCAAAAGAACAATTGTTCAATTCAAAATCGGATTTACGCAATCGCATCTCTGTAATATTACCGACAATAATATTCTTCTGAACAAACTGATACAACTTTCCCATTAGGCCTCTGCCATAATAGACGCGAAAAGCGACGCGAACCGATTCGCTCAGCTGTAGGTTAATGTACAGCCATCAGTAGAGCTGTACATCAACCTACGGTCGAGCGAATCGGTTCGCGCCGCTTTTCGCGTCTACTATGGCAGAGGCCTTAGAGAAAGTTGCTGGCTGATGTATTCACTTCATGCAAGCCTGCTGCTGATGCTTCCCGCTACCACGCTGAAACAGCATTTTAGTGAAGGGAGTGTCGTTGCATCAGCTGACCCTGCTACTATCGATGCTGATATACCCGCTGCAACAGCTACGCTATGCATAGCCATGCCACAGTTGTGGCCGCTATACGCTGGCCCAACTGCTGAGCAACTGCAACGCTATCCGTAGCCATGCCACAGTTGTGGCCGCCATTGGTATCCGCTGTACCTGCATCTGCTGGCCCTGCTGCTATCGATGGTGAGATCCGCTGAAACTGCTACGCTTATTCGCAGCCATGCCACAGTTGTGGCCGCTATCCGCTATCGATGGTACCCACTGCTCGCTTCCGCTGCTGCTGAGGGAGGACTGCTGTCGTCGCTGTTCAGAACTATTTTGAGCGGCTTCGACTAAAACAGGCTCTTATATAGGGATGAAAATAGGAATGAATTATTTTACGTACGTGGTGGAATGATATAACTTGAAAAATATGTGTGACTTCATTCTGGTTCAGAGCGATCATTTGATAAGCTCCACCTCTTTTTTCAGTTTCTAAAGTTTTTCCTCAGTTTCGTAGCACGGATGCACAAAAATGATTTCTTGTCAAGCCGGACCGATAGCACTCTCATTGAAGCAACAAAATTACATGTTTTGTGTCGTGTTGTGCAGCTTGGTTGAAGAAAATGTTCCCGTCCCCATGTCGCATGTAAGCAGATTATTGCGTTCAGTAGACAGTAGAGTGTATCCAGCGAATAAACACCGATGGTGCTCTCACACACGCAACGGTTTTAACCCGTATCTTATTGCGGTTTGTAACAACAAGCGATTTCGTTTGCTCGCTGTTGCGTGTAGCATCATGTTGCAACTTGGCAGCTGGGAGACGACGAAATTCTGTTTATGCTGATTGATTGAATCGACTTCATATTAGCTCTGCATAGTCGAACTAACTGCTTTTGTGAATGCGTACTAACAGGGCAGTTTATTATTCAAAGTCGGTTATGCTGATCGCAGCCTTTACGCTGCCCCTACAGTGGGGGGTTTACTAAATAAAGTGAAAATTAGACAACTACAACAGAATTTGATTGCATCCCGCACAGAATGTCTGCTTGTGTTGATGCCAGAAAATTATTAACCTTCAATAATTTTTTTATTTGCCTTCAAAAAAGCATTTTGCTGTTCAAAATCGGTTGCTAATTACAACCTTTGAGCTGCCCTAACATTGGGGGAATTAAGATACACGGACAACATGCACTGTGGAAGCTATTTCACATTCAGTGAATAAGACGGGTGCGACAAATTTAAATTGCTAGGATGCAACACAGAATACTTGCTTGCGTTGACAAAAATTATTAACTTTCAATGACTTGTTTATTTGCCTTCAAAAAGGCATTTTGATTTCCAAAATTGGATTTCCTGATGGCAATCTTCATGCTGCCCCAACACGGGGGGAATAATGGCTGTCTGGCGACACACGCTGAGATAAACCGCGCTGCTCCTGAGACGTGGTGACCAACCACAGAGCTAGTGCTGCTGCTAAGGAAGGACGACTGCTGTTGTCGCTGTCTAGAACTATTATGAACGGCTCCGGCTGAAACAGGCTCTTATATAGGCCAAATAGCATGTTTTCAATTGCAAGGTATATGATCCTGTCGACCGTGCTTGGGAAGCAAGCATATAACGACCAATCAGAGGTCGAATTTTTCGTTTTGACAAGGCTTGACTATTTTCAATAGTACAATAGTGTGAATAATAAAATTACAATTATCTTATTTTGGGAAGAATCTTAGAAGATTTTCCAATCTATTGCTGCAAGAACAAAGGAAATCCATCGAATACTAACCGATTTATTAGCATTTGAAATTGGAGATATTTTTCACTTTTTTCGGTTTTAGATTTTCATTTCACATCCCTATGTAGCCGAACTTCCTGAGAGAAGTATTTTACTTCAAAAACGTGAATACTCCGGACAAAAACAAAAGCTTTTCTTAGAAATAGATTTAAGAAAGGCTTCATGATTCTTCTGTTTTATGACTAAAAGCGTTCTACGAACTCTCATTCTCGGGATGGGCAATTCCACGCCACAAGTATCAGAAGGAATGTAAATTAGTGCAAAGCTGTACCTGCAACTTTTTCTTCTAGTGTGTAGGCGAATGGTGAATTATACTGACGATTAAAATGTTTTTTTTTCGCCATAGTGAAAATACCGTGATGTCAAAAAAAAGGACGGGCCGTGGGAGGTTTGACCAACAAATTACTACCTGCCTCGCAGAGGAAGAAATGTTATAAAAATTCATCAAAATAGAACCACACGCTTAAGGGATGGCTTTGAGTAAAACAAACTTTTACTTAATTAAGAATACATAACCTCTAACTCACTGTACGCGTACTTCCCAAAATACTCAAACTAACCCTATGGCTTAAACTTGTCAACGTCTATGCGCCACAGCTCATCTCACAGAATCCACTGACCTTCCGCACTTTGGATAAATGGCACAATGGACAGCCTGATTAACTTCCTCCATTATCCTGCCACTGCGGGCGGCCGAGACGAAAACGGAGGCGACAGGAAGAAATAGTTACCCAAGCGACATTTCTCAACCCGTGTGCATGGAAAACTCGAAACTACCACTTAACAAATGCTTCCCGGTCATGCGATGACAGTGCGAAATGGCCCTCGGCAGTTTTCAGGGCGTCATTTGGTCACACTATTAATGACAGCTTGCAACTCGACGAAGAATACACGGAGCTCACAATACACTTAGCGGGCATAGAGAGAGAGAGAGAGCGAGCGAGTGAGAGAACCGTCACATAGGAGGACAGAATGTGGCCACTAGCAAAAGTTAACGATGTCTTCACAGTTTTCCGATGCTATCGTAGGCCAGCACTACAAAGCGGGTGGACAAAGCTGGCCGCCGCTCCGCATGACACGGCCCGGGAGCAAAGGCTAAACGAATAAGGAAACTCATTAAATGGCTTCAGTCACCACCCGCTTCGGTCCGGTTGAATGTATCGGCATCCGCAGCCGCGAAGCAGTGCTGCAATAAATGTGTGAAAACAGCTGGAGTCTCTGTACTTTTTTCATTATTCCCGACGATTGCAGTAAGGATGGAGTTGCAACTTATAATTCACTCCTGCATACATGTTTATTATTGCCTCGAAGACGTGACGCTTTAATTGGTATGACTTATCAGTTTTGGGGAACTCTTCAACATCATAACTAGCACGAAAAATTGCTCAATCATGTCAATGTTTTCGATGATGCGAGTTTTGCAAGTAACGGACCAAAATAAGATCTGCTTTCGAGGTTGAATGACACGAAGGTCGATGTGGAGTGAAGATGTGGTTTTCGAGTAAATCGAAAACTATGTACAACTTGCCTTCGGAAGGACAGGTCAAAGTACGGACAGTGAACCCGCCCGCCGTTTCTACCGGCATTGCATTACAACACGGTTTGGGTACGACAAGCATCATGCCGTGTGATATCATTAATTATTCCCCGATTATTAGTCACCCACTACTAATGGGTCTATGGGAAACCGTAGGGGATCCGGGGCCTGTGCGATGAACATCCCACCCCGGGTGGACGTGTAATGAAAATGGTGATTCAATCTGAATTGAGCCAACCTTAACTCGAACAGGGGAATATTTATGGGTGGAGTACACCGTTGGTGGTCCAATTGTGTTCCGGCCAACCTCCGTTCTTGCGCTTCGTAATAGTTTCGGTTGTTTGTTGCTATATTTAGCATCGCTGGCCGCCCGTACTGCAAGCGCAAGCTCGGTTATCTTTAATATTTATGATCCGATCCAGTTTCGAAGCGGATTACCGGGAAAGCAATCACTATCTTCGAGCTACTAGATATGAATCGAAATTAATTGTTTATTCTAGCTTAACCTTACTGATTGAAAGGTTAATGCAAACGAGCAAAAAAAACAAAGAGCTTTCCGCTGTGTATAGTTGGTAATTTTGAGTCATCGAATTGAAAATTTAAAATGTCAAAAATCGTAGATTCACTTAAAAAAATTGTTGAGAAGGAACTTTTCAAAATGTTGCATAATTGTTGAGTTAGCGAGCGTTTTCGATCTGGTTGAAAGTATACACAGATTCTCGCTTAAACCAAGCGACTAGTTACTCGAGATCTTCAGAAATTGATTGTTTGTGTTAGTGTTGTGTTGGGAACTAATTCAATCAAAATAACTTACACACGAATCAAATCAAATTGAAAAGCCCTCGTATCACTAGTGGCCGGGTTCAGCGAGAATTGCCCAGATGTTCCTCTGAGCTAAATATGTCATTTTGGGTTATTCAATTTTTTGCATCACGACTAATTTTTGGAAAGTGCTCACAATGATTAAAAATATTTTTAAATCCAGAACGGTCTGTTCGATTCGCATGACGTCTTCGCCAAAGTTGTACATAATAGATTTGTTTTCCTGAAAAACAACATTTTTGACGCAGGACTACGTCTTTGTTTCCTTTACTAGATTACACTTTGTGAAATTGAAACTGAAACTGGCAAATGTTGCGTCAGTTAATGCATCTTAGTCATTTATTTGTCGGTGAATAGATAAAATGTGTAACAATTGTTTGATATAATGTTCAACATTGTTGCTTTACTGCTTAATGGTGGAAAAAGGTGAAAAGTTCCAAGGTCAAGCATACATTTCCCTTGTTATTGGCTTGCTTCCCGATAACAATAACATGGACGAAATAAATTCAACGAAGTGTTTTGGTTTGTTTGTCTTTCTCTAAGCTGCGTGGCCACGCCCTAATGACAAAAATCTACTCTGAACTCGATACAAAAGACTGCCTGTAGAAAATTCAGCTTTAGGCTTTCGCTCTCCGACCGTTCGGTAGTACGGTTCAATTTCTGGAGTTAAAATCGCATCGCTGTGAGATGTCAAAGAAAAAAAAAGGAAAGCAGGCTCGAGCCCTGCGAAGCAAAACCCCGCTGCTGAAGGAGGCAGTAAAAAAAAAAGGCAAGGCGGAAGCAGTTGCACTTCGAAAAGTGTGGCTGATTGCGACACGGTGACAAACATTAGCGACGTTGGAGATTTTGGCGGGCCGACTCATGTTCCGGACTCTGCCAGCCCCAAAACGGTGAAAGTGAAGCTTCCCTCGCTGGTAGTGAAGAATGTCCCACTCAACAAGCTCATTAGCGACTTTGCATCGTTGGGCGTTGCAGCCGAGTACAAACTGTGCGGTATTGGCACGAAGGTCATGCTCCACACGAAGGTGGACTTTGCGAAGGTCTTGACGTTCATGAAAAGTTCTAAAACTGAGTTCTTCACCCACGACATTCCCGGGAAAAACCATTCAAGGTTGTCATCAGAAGCTTGCCAGGTTACGACCCCAAGCTGATCGGAGCCGAAATCAAGGATCGGTACAAATTTGCCCCAATTGCTGTCTATGCGATCAAACGCAGGGATGAAAACAAAAGGAAATACCCGGACTGCCTCTTTCTGGTTCACTTTCCGAAAGGGACAGTAACACTGAGCGCATTGCGAGCCATTCGCTCTTTGTTCTCCATTATCATCCGTTGGGAGCCCTATCGTGGTGGCCGTCGAGACGTTACGCAGTGTCAAAGGTGCCTCAGCTTCGGTCACGGTAGCCGGAACTACAACATCAAACCGCGTTGCAACATCTGAGCTGAGGACCACTCAACGTCGGATTGCCCTGTGGACGGTGCCGGTGCGGTACAGTTTAAGTGTGCTAACTGTGGTGGCGATCACCAGAGCTCTGATCGACAGTGCCCGAAAAGGGAAAGTTTCAAGCAGGTGTCGACAAACAACCAGCCGGGCAGGAAGAAAGACAAACCACCGGTCTTCAGGGAGGAAGATTTTCCTCCTCTCCGTCCCTCCCAGTAAGCAGGGCAACCTAGTACGCGTACGCAACTTGACCTTCCACACTCATCATCCGGCGGGTTAGCCGGTCAACAACACCACCGAGCGCTGAGTCCGAGAAGTACTCTGCGGATGAGCTGATGGAAATCTTTAGCAGCATGACCAATGCCCTTTGTGCGTGTCGCAACAAGCCCGAGCTAATTCATGTGCTGGGTAAATTTATCATTCAGTATGGATTCTAAGCCCATCTTCATTGTCACATGGAACGCTTGCTCTGTTAGAGCAAAAAGTATCGACGTGGGTCTACTCACAGAGACCCACCTGAAACCCGGCGACAGTTTTTGGCTGCCGGATCACAACATCATCCGTCTCGATCGCACCAACTCCAGGGGGGGTGGTATCGCGATCATCGTCTGAAAAGGGATGAAATATAACATCTTGCCGCACATCCGCACCGCCATCATCGAAGCCCTTAGTGTGGAGGTCAAATCAGCTACCGGGTTCATCCGGTTCATCGTCGTCTACTGTCCGCTCCAGTGTAAAATTAGCAACGGTACAGCCACCCAGTTTAAGAACGACCTGGCAACCATCACCAGGACCAACTCCCGCTTCGTCGTTGGGGGAGACCTAAATGCTCGTCACGAGGCTTGGCGAAATTATCGGCAGAATCAGAACGGTCGCCAACTCTTCGAACACTCGCAGCATGGCTCTTACACGGTGCAGTTTCCGGATGAGCCGACTTTCATCTCCCCAGCGGGGAAACCTTCAACCCTGGATTTCTTCCTGGCCAACGTCGAGCTCTCCAAACCAGTGGCCCACAACAATCTGAGCTCAGACCACCAACCTGTCGTTGCTGAGGTGGGGATCGGTGTTGCTCCTACCAGCTGTCTGCGGAAAGACTCAACCGCATGAGGAAAACAACATCTTTCTCCCGGAACAGTTTAAGTTTAGGAAGGGTCACTCTACCACGCACCAGCTGGTGCGGGTGATGAACAACATCAGAAGAGACAGGGCTGTATCCAAGTCCACAACCATGGCATTGTTGGCCGTCGGAAAGGCGTTTGACAATGTCTGGCATGACGGACTGGTATAAAAGCTCTGTTCCTTCAACTTTCCACCATATTTGACAAAAATCATCTGTAGCTACCTTCGGCAGAGGTCATTCAGGGGTCCCGCAGGGCAGTCTGCTGGGCCCTTCGCTATACAACATTTACACCTCCGACATTCCTTCCCAGGGAGATAGCTGCGTGCTCTTTCTGTTAGCAGATGACACTGCAATTGCCGTCAAGAAAAGAATGCCTCGTGAGCTCACCAACAAACTTCAGCGATGCCTAGACGCCTTTGTCGAGTATGCTAACAACTGGAAAATCAAGATCAACGCTTCCAAACCCCAAACAATAATGTTCCTTCATCGACAATCCCCTAAACTGAAGACCCCACCATCATGCGTTGTGATCATGAACGGTACAGGGGTTGAGTGGTCTTCCGAAGTTACCTATCTTGGACTGCTACTCGACGAGAAACTTCTTTTTCGATCGCATACAAACAAACTGGCAGTCTACAAACAAATAATTGCCCCCGCAGTCTTTTACGCGGCTCCGGTGTGGGAGTCATGTGCGCAAACTCACAGGAACAAAATTCAGGTTGCCCAAAACCGAATTTTACGGATGATCCTCGATTGTCTCTATAACACCAGGATCTCAGACCTCCACCAAGAGGCAACCACTCCAAAAGTAGATGTAAAAACATGTATTATACCCTACAAAAGCATAAAAATACAGATAAACTTCAACAACAACAATTCAGCTTCAGTTTAGTTTGTGTCACAATAGCGGGTGCAGTGCAGCTGTTAAAGGTACGCGACATTGAAAAACGACAGCTGCATACGAGTCAACTTCCAGGCACTGCGGAGCATGTTACCTTTCTTTTGCATACGGCAACAACAGTTACCATCGTACACTGCAGAATATTTAGCTGGCACAGTTACTGGAGGGCACAGCGGAGAGCAAACTTTATTATGCGCGGTCAAGCCAAATATTCAATGCTACCGATGGTGCGATTATCAGCGTTCTGTAGCACGAATTTCTTATTGAAGATTATGGAGTCGGTTCTTTTCAGAACTATAGATGCTTGAAGATAATAGTTATGAGAATTTTCGCAACTACTACTAGTGTAAAATTTTCATGTATTCATGCATCGTTAGTATAACAATAACGACCATCAAAAATAAACGATAGTGTTGCCTATGAACAGTATAATATATACATTTAGTCCTGCGTCATCATTTTATACAAACCCTAGGGCTGTATACCTTGTAGTATTTTCTTGCTGTATGTACTTCCTCAATCCGACCAGAATTGTTGCACAACTGTATTCAGCACTTGTATTTTACAACTAGCAATACTGCTATTGAAAAGTGGCATGGATATTATTTTTATACGTGCATCTGTGTAATGTTACTTTACCATTTCTTTTATACGCTTCCCTAACTAGCACGCAGAGAATCCTCAGTAAGAATTCCCAGGATACCTATAACTCGGTGACGAATCGCATATGGGAAAACTTCTAATTGATTCCTCACGAATCGAAATTAATCGTACGAAGAATCATTTTTGCGATACGGACAGAATCTATGCGAATCGCATATGGATTCTAAATGTAGGAATCTTCGGGAATCTAAATGTAGGAATCTTTAGGTTTCGTTTTAAGAAATCTATTGGATTTGCATACACGCATTCCTAACTAACACAAAAAGAATCTCAGTGACTAGGCGACAGAATTATTTTTCGCCACGAACAGTCATCGGGCGCGGACGCGTTTTCGTTTCGTTCCGCAATTAACTTGTATTTTTTTACACCTTGACAACGTCGCGAGTGCACGTAAGTAACAATTTATTTATAAACAATCTTTGACCGTCGCGCTACCGCGTGTATTTAACCTTTTCTCGACAATTCGTACTCGCCGCGTAACAATTTTTAATCATGGAAAAGTGTGGAATAACCAACTGTACTTCGACCGACAACCGCTTCCTGTGGAAATGCGAAGGATTATGCAAAAGACACTTCCACGCTGCCTGCGTAGGAACCCGTAGAAACCAAGAAGAACTACTGCGCTCATTCATGCTTCCTTTATGCATAGAATGCCAGGAACAATTCATGGACCAACTGCAACTGAAGAAGCTCATCCAGTACCAGAAAATTTTAACAAAAAGTATTGAATCACAAATTAAATTAAATCATACAGTAATCAGTCAATTTCCTAAACTGACTGTAACACACGACACACTGGACAGTATCAATACACTGCTTTCTGAATTGAAGACGGAAATTAAAAATGTAAATATCAACACAAACAATGCGTCGGCAAAAACCGTTCGGCGAACTTGGCCATGACTCCATATCGGACATTAGCAAAGAAAATCCGCAGCATACAAAGAATATACAACAGCTTCTGGAAAAAGCATTAACTAATATAGAATCAAACTTGCCAGAACTTGCCACTTCCAGAATCGAACTCAGAAGAACACCGTATCACAGAACGGAAGGTCAACTTCAGGTATATGATCCAACAGAAAGTGCACACAAAGAGGACTGAAAAATCACGAATGAATTTTCTTTGCCCTCAGCAATTTATATTTGTCGTGTATTTTTTTTTTTTTTTTTTTTAAGGGGGGATTTGTTAGTAGCTTAAGTATTTATGATAAATGTTAGTAAATAATGAGTATGTGTGCCCAATCACAAATGGTGACTTCTCAACACTGTTAGAAATTTGTAATTTTAATTGTTAGGATTTGTTTGCTTTCGCAATTAGGACTTATCATTCGTAGGGATTTAAACCTACTTGTCAGAAAAGGGGAAGTAAACTTACAACTAACTTAATTGCTAACTTATTGGCTATAAAGAGAGCTTATCGTAGCAATTGAGGATTGCAACGATTTTTGTCGAAAATTGTTAATAATTTTATTTGACATAGCTTCTAATGGTTCAACACCAGTGAGTCTATGTAATTCGAGTGTACCAAACCAAGGAGGACGCTTCAAAATCATTTTTAGAATTTTATTCTGAATCCTTTGGAGCGTTTTCTTCCTTGTTGAACAGCAACTTGACCAGATCGGTACAGCATAAAGCATTGCTGGTCTGAAAATTTGTTTGTAAATCAAAAGTTTGTTCTTTAAACAAAGTTTAGAATTCCTGTTAATGAGAGGATATAAACATCTCGTATATTTGATGCACTTGGCTTGTATACTCTCAATGTGCTCTTTGAAAATAAGTTTTTTATCATAAATTAGTCCCAAGTACTTAACCTTGTCGGACCAACTTAAAATAACCCCATTCATCTTGACAACGTGATTATTGTTTGGCTTGAGGAAAGAAGCCCTAAGCTTATGCGGAAAAATTATCATTTGAGTTTTAGAAGCATTGGGAGAGATTTTCCACTTTTGCAAGTAGGAAGAAAAAATATCTAAACTTTTCTGCAATCGACTGCATATGACACGAAGACTTTTTCCTTTTACGGAAATGCTTGTGTCATCGCAGAACAATGACTTTGTGCATCCTGGAGGCAAATCAAGAAGATCTGAAGTGAATATGTTGTACAGGGCTGGACCCAAGACTGAACCTTGAGGTACACCTGCTCTGACAGGAAATCTATCAGATTTTGAATTCTGATAGACAACCTGCAGAGTTCGATCAGTAAGATAATTTTTTAAAATTTTGATTAGGAAAATTGGAAAATTAAAAGTTTGCAATTTCGCAATCAAACCTTTATGCCAAACACTGTCGAATGCTTTTTATATTTGTCGTGTACATTTATGCCACTGCGACAGTGGTATAAAGTGGCATAATTTATTCGTTGTTTTGAATTGACGGTTAATTCAACAGTTTAACCTGTTTGATTCGAACTTTTACGTGCAATGCGAAAACAGCAAAGTTTCACATTTGCGCAATTTTTTATATTCGAAAATCTATAATGTGGCATAGTGGAAGTAAGTAAAAGTATCAACACAAGCTATCTGATGTCCCGTACATGTTGGTTTGGAACACGAACCACAATCAATGCTATTTAAAACCGGGTGTTCGAAACTGTTAATGATGCAATTACATATTGCGAAGGTCTTCCTCTCACGATTGTATCATGTGGTAGCGACAGTTATTTATAAAAATTAGTTTGAAACTTTATCGTTGTCATAAAGCAAATATGAAGTGTTTTTTTTTTTTTTTTTTGTTTTTGTTTAAAGGAAGTGCTACTTCGTGTTGTAAGAAGATGTTGTACAGATAAATTTTGTTTGGCAAATATCTAGATATTTTAAAATTTTTCTTTTGTTCACACAACAACTATTTGACACGGCAAAATACAAATTAATGTTTTACGGAGCCAATTAAGTCTAATGCCTTATGGTCTAAAATATCTTATAAGCTAAGGGCAATTTTTTTATGCTCGCTGCCGACTACGAGCTGAAATTTTATAATATTGAATCAATACCTTAGTCGACCATGAAATTTCCAAACAGGTTTCATCCTGTTATTCCATTATATCACATGTTTTATAGATCACCCGAGATCCAAACTCTGAAGGTATATCAGTTCTGGACTCATTGATGCTAGATGCATCCGATGGAATAAAAATAAGGAGGATGAGATTAGATAAACTTGGATAAGCTTCTGGAGCAACGGATAATGTGGTTGTACGAACGGATAATTTGGTTGTAGCATATTAATTTTGCGAACGATATTTCGATATTAACTATTCACGGATTTCTGGTGTTTATATATCAGCTAGAAGAGTGTAATTTTCTGAACAAACGTGATTTTATATCATTGTCCTTCAATTTTTCAATGAAAAATAAAAATCGCATAAATGACAGTTGGTACATGGGCGAACTGTTATTTTAGCGATTTCGAGCAGATTTCGAACTGTTTTAAATCGGAATTTTAAAACCGAAGGATAACGATAGAAAATAAATAAAAATCATGATTTTATGTGATAGAATATTTTTAAAAATCATGATTTTGTTTGAATGTGTGAATGAACCGGTTCTTTGAAAAGAGCGAAAGAATGAACGGCTCACGAAAAAGAGTCACGGTTTTTTGAGCGCACCAGAACTGATGGATTCGCGCGAACCCGAAGTTTACCGAGAAAATACGAACTGTCAACGCTCGTGAATCATTGTGAACCATGAGCGGTTCATAAGAGTCTGTTCGGAACGGTGAGTGAGCGGTTCAGAGCCGCTTTTGCAAAAGAGCCGTTCCGCACACCCCTATGTGAAGTCTTGCTCTTCGGCCCAAATATCACAGTTATACATTTTGCCAAAGCCAGTCGACATGTTGAGCAGGAGTGCGAATGAAATAGCTTGTCCCCGGGTCGTTTCACACCTCCTGATTTACTGGTCTCATTTCGAAAAATTCACACGAAAAAGCAGGTCTTCTTCACACAGAGTTCTATTCCACAAAATCAATATGCGTCGAGGCGAAACTAATTTAGAACACTTTTATATTAAATTGAAATAAGTCTTAGAATGATCTTTCACATTATGTGGATGTAACCAATCTTCTTTTCAATGGTAGTACAAAGGATTTAGCAAAAAGCATATGCAATCTCTCTGGTGCAGATTCTAAAGCACAGCAAAGCCTTGCTACTGCATTCTAAATCGGAACTCGACATTCTGTTATACACCGACTTCGCATCCAACTATTTGAGTGTACAGGACAATTGCGGGGCTAGCACTACGATCCTACTGACAGTGTCAGTCTGACACTAACAATCTCTTCTGAGCCGAGACTCGAACCTACGACAACTGGCTTGGTAGGCTAGCATCGTACCTCGAGACCATCTGGGACGGTTCGAGATCGCAGATTCAATAAGCATTCGAATCCTAATCACTTTTCGTGACGGACGGAATTTAAATATTGCTTTCATCCCCGTACCTTTCAGTAGTAAAAATTTGCAAATTTCCAGATCGATTATATTATTCGTACTCATACGTCAAAAGTGTAATATAAAACATCTTTTAAATGCTTGTGATAACCAGTATTGCTGGGAAATTTGAGAAAATTTAAAAGTAATAATATAGAATAAACACATAACCGCATTGAAAGAGTGCACCTGTAGACAACCAACTTTGAACTTGACCCCATGCGTCCACCAATCGTCCGACTTACGCAGCAATCATCGAATGGCGACGAGCGCTTTTTGAAGGCTAGACTCCGCGACCCAAAAGTAATGCATATTACACGCCTATATCTCGCATTCTAAAGGACCAATCATCATCTGTATGCGTAGAAGGAATGACACCAACCAGCATAAGAGTGCTTCTCGCATCCGAAGGACTGCCGATATCTCCGGAACAACTCCAACGCGTCTCTATTGAAGTCCATCAGGAATACGGACTCACGCCAGCCGAAGCAGTAGCCGACCTTCAGTCATATTGTCATTTTTTGTCAAATGAACGCACGCATCGTCTTCAACAACTACGCGAAAGTGCAAACAAATTCAGCACATCAAATTTTCGCAAGTAAGGACGCCCTCTTCTGAGGCAGAAAAATTAAATTTTAACATAAGTAACAACTTGACTAACACTTCTTCGCTTCTTAGACAGAATGCGACTGAAATTCTAATCTACTGTCAGAATTTCAATCGCATGAAAAGCCCAAGTAAAATGAAAGAAATTCAACAAAATCTATTGTCGTCATCTTTTAAAATAATTTTAGAAACTGAAAGTAGCTGGGACAAAAGCGTAAGAAGCGAAGAAGTATTTGGAAACAA
Organism: Wyeomyia smithii; assembly: GCF_029784165.1. NCBI lineage: Eukaryota > Metazoa > Arthropoda > Insecta > Diptera > Culicidae > Wyeomyia > Wyeomyia smithii. Next base: position 270,161,632 of record NC_073696.1, on the reverse strand, counting down.
TTATAATGTATTCCGGCACGATCGGAATTTGTCTACCAGTCAAAGAAAGTCAGGCGGTGGAGTCCTCATTGCCTTTAATGTAGACTTTACTTCTGAAGAAATAATATCCGACAAATATGAAGAATTTGAACACGTATGGGCCAAAGCATTTATTGCAGACGAAGAACATATCTTCTGTTCCGTGTACTTTCCACCGGAACATGCTCATAAACATTCGTATGAAATATTTTTCAAAACTCTAGAATCTATTATGTCTAACATGAAACCAGAAGTAAAACTGCATGTCTATGGCGACTTCCACCCACGTAATGCAGACTCTATTGTAGACATTGAAAATGAATCTTTCTTACTCCCAGTCGTAGGCGAAAACGAAACACTGGAGAAGCTTTTTGGCAAATCCTCAGAACTCGGTCTATATCAAATCAATCATGTCAAAAACAAACAAAATGCTTATTTAGACCTATTATTCACAAACTGCACTGAAGACTTCTGTGTAGATGCATCATTGACTCCCATCTGGAAAAATGAAGCATTCCACACAGCAATTGAATATTCAATAGTAATGAATAACACTTCGTACCCTAGCGACTGCGAGTACGAGGATGTACCGGAATACCACAAAACTGATTTCGAACAAGTCAAACGTAGACTTCGCATAATAAATTGGCGTAGTATAATTTGTGAAGAAGGAAATGTCAACGAAGAAGTACCAAAATTTTATTAGATAATCAATCAAATTATATCAGAAAATGTACCACTAAAAAAAGAAGACGAACGAACACCAACAAATATCCAGTGTGGTTTAATCCACGAATGAAGAACCTAAAAAATAGAAAACAAAAAGCACATAAAATATACAAAAAAGAGAACAATAGCGAAATTATTCAAAATTACCAAGAAATGCAGCCATTAAAATTGCACATGAAAAACATAATCGTAAAATCGAACATCAAATCAAGTCTTGCCCTAAGAACTTCTTCAATTACGAAAAAAACAAACTAAAAAGTAACAACTTTCCATCACGAATGCATCTTGACAGTAATGTAGGACAAACTAGTAATGAAATATGTAGTCTTTTTGCCACTTTTTTTCAAGAAATATACACCACATATGAAGAGACAGATCGCGACCGCGAATACTTATCGTATTTTCCCGAATTTCCGAATTCTTTATCTGTCAATCAAATATCTGAATTCGACACCTCTTTAATATGTCCCTCAAGAATGGAATTTTCCCAGAACTCTGGAAAACTTCATATTTAGTGCCAATTTTTAAAGCTGGCGCTAAATCTGACATTCGTTATTATCGTGGAATTGCCATTATTTCATGCATTCCAAAATTATACGAATCAATAATTAAGCAAGTTAAACACCAAATTACAACTCAACAGCACAGCACGGCTTTTACAAAGGCCGATCAACTACCACAAATCTTTTGGAGTTCATAACTTTCACTTTGACTGTAATGGACAACGGCAACCACGTAGAAGCTCGTTATACGGACTTTAGCAAGGCATTTGACAGAATCGACATACCTTTATTGCTATTCAAGCTCGAAAAATACGGAACTGAAACAAAATTTTTGGAATGGCTGCAGTCATACTTAACAAAACGAACACAAATAGTCCGCTTTCAAAATTCCTTTTCAAACCCAATAGAAGTAACTTCTGGGGTTCCTCAAGGTTCTTACCTGGGCCCTCTTCTTTTTATATTATACGTAAATGACATTTCCTTTCTTCTTAAGTCAATACATGTGCTTGTATATGCTAACGACATGAAGCTCTTTATAGAAATAACTAACGCAGAAGACTTCGAAATATTCCAGAATGAAATTGATGTATTCTACACTTGGTGCAACAAAAGCCTATTACAACTCAACATTAAAAAATATAATTCAATAGCCTTTAGCAGAAAAACAGTAACACCACCTACAAAGATTTTCTTAGGAAACCAACCAGTAGAAAAATGCTAAATCGTAAGGGACCTAGGCGTAGTCTTAGACTCCAAACTCACATTCATAGAACATTATAACACAATATTCAACAAAGCAAATATTATGCTGGGCTTTATAAAACGCTTCGGCCACAATTTTCAAGACCCATATACAATCAAACTATTGTATATTACATACGGAATATTGTAGCATTGAATGGAATCCATATATTGTCACACATGAAGAACGCATTGAATCTGTCCAAAAACAATTTCTTTTGTACGCGCTTCGTAAGCTAAATTGCACACCATTTCCCTTACCATCATATGAAGCACGCTGCATGCTTATAGACATACAAGCACTTAAAGAACGCCGCGAACTTTCAATGCTTTATTTTATCAATGACATTATTTCTCAACGCGTGCAATCTACTCAATTATTATCACAACTGAACTTTTATGCACCCAGTCGTCAATTAAAAAATCGTAAAATATTTTCGGAAAACTCTCACAGAACTAACTACTCAAAAAATGCCCAGCCAACAATTTGGTCCGTATATTTCAGTAGTTGTTGAGATATAAGCACCCTTGAACAATCTGATAAAGTTGTATATTACGTTCTATATGAGCTTGTAAGTACCAAAGTGGAGGCAATATACGTACCAAAATGGTTCGCGCAGTTAAAGATACACAACTTTTTATTCCATTTTTTACAATTCTACAACAATTACCTTTTGAATAAAATCTGAGATATGAACAACTCGGATTGCTACTTAGTACGATTTTCTATTGCTATAATTCAAGCATACATAAAATTCCGTTTCACCCGTATTATGATTCTACTACGATGCACTATGAACTTAAACGCAGCAGCGTGTGTAACCTGTACTGCGAATAAATTTTGCATTATATACAAACTAAATTTTCAAATAATACAAAAACATGAAATTGAGTAGCAACAATTTCATTTATATTTTTTTTAAGAGAAGTACGCGTACCATTACATTCTTTGGTAAGTATTAACTATTGAGGTTGGGTTGGATGCGGCATTTGACTTTATTATATTTTACAAGGCTGTGTTCAGCCTCGAACCCCCAACGTTCCGATCACTGCTTTTATTCCCTATCCTCAGAGTCATTTTACGATGCTGCATGTCAACGAATTTTATCTAGTACTGTTGAATGCCTCAAAGCGTATGAACATGTAAATCGTATATAATGTCACTTATTGTCTTCAATGACATGTGTGTGTGTGTGGAACCTTCCTAGATCCCACTGTCTGGCAGTGATATAGTGAAAAAAAGACAGCTGCAATTATATTTCAATTCTGCAACTATCTTAGTTTCGGGTTCTAGAAGGTGTTAGCTCTACCGACCTTCCAAAGACCCTTTACAGAATGACTGAGTACTTGCAGTACATTCCGGAGTAATTTTCCAATCGGTAAGCCCCGCCTCAAAATAATATTAGAATCTTACAGATTTTATTATTATTTTCAGACTTTCAATTCGTTTGATACATTTATATCAAAAAAATTGACCCGTATTTAATGGCATGTTATATTTGTTGACAAGAGGAGTGCCAAATAGTAAAATGAATAAATCTTACCATATATACGTACCAAAGTATAACCTATGTATGTGCCAAAATATTACCTAAAATCTGATGACAAATTGCTAAACTTGTAATAAATAATGTGTCAATCGGTCTCCTACGCAATTGCTACAATAAAAAAATTGAACTTAAAATAATAATGATAAGGCCGTTACAAATTTTATTTTCATTTTATGTAAACCCCCCCCCCCTCCCCCTTCAAAAATCTTGAATATTGGAAGGGGAAGAAAAAAAAAGCTCAAACCGTTTTGTTCATTTTGTTTTGTTTTCCGACAGCATAAATGCTTTATTTAGCAACAACAAGTCCAGTGACAGCGAGATTGTCGTCAAAAGGCAAGCGAAATAAATAATAATAATAAAGTGTTATTTTTCAACATTTATATGAGTGCAAGTTACAAACGTCATAACTTGCACACAGACTTTGACCAAAGATATTTCTTTTTTTTTTCGTCTCGGTGTTATTTATTTTTTGCCACCCCCTTTGCTAACTTTGATAACCTTGGACATAAAAAGAATTCGAAATTTGTATCAGCCTAAATAAAAAAATATAAGCAAAAAAAGACATTTATTTGCAATGCATTTGCTCCATTGACGGTGGAAACAGCAGCACTGTCTGTCCACCCGGACCTGCACACAAGCTTTCATGCAAGCCTTAATGTGGAAAGCAAGCGACGCTAGTTCCAATTGTCACTTTCTATGCATGAACAATTTTGAAAGTAACAAAAATATCACTTTGAAACTACCTCTCGCATGTTCACTATACTTATCATTAGCCGCATCGTTTTAATGTTCACTTCCTCTATCACACGGGATTCGGTAGTCCCAATTGCACCACTAAAATTAGTTTTTTTATGAGCCGATACAGGATAGACTCTACACTTCTCAAAGCAGTGTTCATCAATCCTTTCATTCGTAATACCCTTTAAACACACTGGACTCCAAACGAAGGCTTCTCAACTATGACTACAACACAAATTACACCCTCCACGTATTATGAATCACGACAAAACGCGACAACTTCGGACGCAATAAACGAAGACAAAACCCGCTGCAAATGACAGTGGCTGGCGCCAATCCCATATGCTAATCTTCACGGCACTACGATACACATCAAGTAAAAGTTTCGCAGCACACACAACATTCCAAACATTCCTGAAAAAACTCACTTCGCGATATTAAACAAATTTTCTTCCGAAAAATCGCCACTTATTGTCTTCAATGATGACCCAAATCTATTTATAGACTCTGATGCCAATATGTAACTCAATATTATCTCATATACGAAGGAATAATAACATGCGATCTGCATTGACCTTCTTTTTAACTGTTAGGCGATTCAAGCAAATGCAATCAACAAAGCTTAAAAATCTTTCAAGGCGTTGCCCATGTTTACGTGAAATCTGACTGTATGTGCCATTTTTTTTGGATTTTCTTTTCCTTTAATCAAAACTGCGTTCATGATTTATACCCAATTCTTCAAATCTTTTAGCAACTAGATTTTAAAAACCAGAGTTGCTGAAAGGGACATTAAAATTAAATTTGACATAAAAATGGTAGCATTCTATACTATTTAACGATTTCGTGTTTCATAATAGACGATTTTAACTGTCACGAGATAGTAAATTGTATAAAATTCATTATGCAATCCTTTTACAACTGTTATAGAAGTTTTCAAGGAATATGAATATCAACGTGGATCACATAAATCAGAAATCCTACAATTTTGCACTGCAATTAAGTTTAGCACTATAGACAACTCTACTGCGATGAAACCTGATTTTTTTGTGTGCATTTATACGAGGAACAACAAAAAAAATTTATACAATTTCGATTGAAACTGGATGTTTATAGGATTTTGTATTGCGATTTTTATACGATTTCTGGTTATCTGGGTGGCCCAGTAAATCGCACGATGCGTAACTATAATCAGCACTGCGAAAATATCGACATCACCATGGGCAGAAATCAAATAAAAAAACGACTAACTACTGGAAATAATGTATAGAATATAAGAAAACATTGTATTATTATAACTGTAGTCTACATTTGCTTGACGAAATAAATAAATGAATCGTTTCTGCGATACGGACGGAGTATTTTTACGCGGTTTTCTTGCGAGGAGTTTTTTCATGCGGTGTTTTGGATAAACGCGCATTTTTTTACGCAGATTTTCGAATCAAGCATGTTGCTCATGCAGAATTTTGAATTACCGCGGTTTTTGAACGCAGATTTTCGAATTACGCAGTTTTATTTCATGTGAATTTTTGAATTAAAGCGTTGATACGCGATACTTTGAATTAATGAATTTTTACGCGGTTTTTATGGGGTACGTTTCACCCACGTAAAAAAACCTGACTGTATAGCATAACACATTTTTGAATTTCGGCGTTTTTACGCGGATTTTCGAATTACCGAGTTTTTTACGCGGATCCTCTCCCACGTAAAAAAACCTGACTGTATAACATAACACTGAGCTATACGTATCGTAATGTGTCTATCTCTTTTCCAGATAAAGTTGAAGAATGTAACCAACATCATAACAAATACTATACGCATTACGAGAGATAGAATGGTAAACTTGCTTCTTTATTTAGATCAAATTGTGCCTCTGAGAATATAGTTGATCTGATTGAAGAAAAGAAGACTTCAACTTAAGAGCCAGTTCCGGGAGGTGCAACCGCATGTTGTTTTGATGTTCTCCGATTGGGCTGAAATTTTCAGCGTTTTTTCTTTGTCTATTCAAGGTAGGAAGTTTTGCAAAATTTCAATTTTTTTCATCGAGGTAAAGTGGGGTAAAACGGCGCTTGAAAATGATGTGTCCAAAAACGTCCAAATACTAAAAAGTGCAATAATTCCTGCTAGACTTGATGGATTTTCCTAAAAATTTGTGGTGTTATTCTACACTAAGAGTACTTCAAAACGCATGGTCACAATATATGACAAAGAGGTACATTGACGAAAAAAACGCATTTTTCTTTTGAAAATTGTCAATTTTCAGGGTCATCCTACTCTTCTCAACATCGCTAGAAAAAATATCTGAATATGGCGTTTCGTAGAGCAACTCAAGAGCTTTAATGTTATGTATAAGCCAAGTGTGCCAAATGGGGCAAAATGGCCCTAGAAGGTTTTTTTCAAAAAACCGTCAAAATCACTATAACTCAATTGCTGTTTGGGGACCGTATATACCTCTGCATCTCTACAAATATCACAGGTAGGAGATTTTTCGCTAGTAGGGAAGGGTTCGTTGGATCAGGATTCACCTTGATAGGTGATGCGATAGGTGAGCAATTGGTATATTTTATGTCGCGATAGGCTTCCACATATATTTAGTTCTATACTCTTTCTTATAAATGAACTCAGAGAAGAAATCATTTTATTGCATCTTAGGACAGACTAAAGAGACAGCGACACGTTCAAACGAATTTATTTCAAGCTTTTGGGCTTTGCAATACACTGAGAAAGACACACACAGAATTTGGTTTTTGTTCCTTTCAAATCATTCCGTTTATCTATTCATCATCCAATGGGTAGAAATGATATTAAACTTTTAACTAATCTACAGGAAGTTCATTTTTGCCCCACTGAAATAGTTCCCGAAGAGTGCTCTGCGATTAGTTCGTTTAATTCCAAAACTTTTCTATCTAACTGTTTCTGCTACTCAGTTCGCACTCCCATCGGAATTCCACCATCACTTGTGGTAAAGTAACACAGTTGCAACTCGTTTGTAGCAAGAGGGGCTTACTGTCAAACTTGCCTGGTGGAAAGAAAACATCCTGCCTGGAGAAGAGTCGTTCCACTCACTGAACGACACCACTAAGTACTAGCTTAAAACATTATACGGCTGCACCGCAAAAAAAAACACGAGCTCAGCGTTCTTCAAAATATAACTAAAAAAAAATTCATCCCCTATTGCTTCCCCAGAAGTAGAAGAAGGTTGAGAGAGAGGGCTCTGTCACAAAGTAGTATAGCAGCCCCAAGAATCATGACGAGACGAGCGGAGCTGCATAGTGAAACTTTACACCAGATTAGCCAAAAGTGCTAAAGCGCTAAAGCAGGAAGTGTCATCTCACTCTGGAAGTTTACCGCTACTGTTGCACTACGTTTATGCTCCTTTCCTGCCATCCTCCACGTATGGTAGAAAAATATATCGGTTTTTCGTTCGGAGCCAGCACAAATAAAATGCAAAACTTTTCCGCCGGTTGCACTCGGTTCCGCCGTACTCTCGACTCGGTGGATGTGCGAAAAACGTTGACGCGCGCCAGAGGATGAGATTTCCTTAGATAAATTACCATTCCGGGGATTATTCCGCTGCTTCCGTTTTTTCCTTTGAGGCATTTAGACGAAATCCGGAGCAGTTCTCCACTACAGGGTGGGGTATTATCATTGACAAAAGTACTGCCGGCGTGCAGAACTGCGGGCGACGGAAAGTTGACAGTAAAGATTCTCATAAAGAACGGCGATGTTAAGTAAGTGGGAAATATGGCCCTTTTTATAAGTTGCAGGGGTAATAAAAATTACTCTTATTATGATTACTCTTGAATTGTCTCTGCTATGTTAAATTATCGTTTATCATAGCGAGGTAATTCTTGTTGCCAGGACGTCAGTCCTTAGATCCTTTCTTAGTGAGTCATCACATTTCATTTTGCATTTGAAACAATTTATCATATTTATTTTTTCATAACTAAAACTTTATGAGTTTTTTGATGTGATTTTTTTCCTTAAACAAAAGCTTTCTCAGCTCAATTGAAATTTATAAGACAGCATTTAATTCAATTTGCGATGGTACGAAGTTTGCCGGGTAAGCGAGTATTTAACCCTTTTATTTAGAATTCAAGAATTTAGGACTAATTTGTGCATGAACTCTTCTATGGCAACATTTCACATGCAAGATAAAACATGTGCAAAATGTGTTCGGAACTAAGCCCCACTATAATCAAATACTTTTTCTAGTACAAGTGGGTTAATCCCTTTTTATATTTCAACGCAAGACTTCATTGCGGTTTCCCTCTAGTGCCTCAGCAATTCGAAAATTAATTCGTTCCAATGTTGCTCGCAAACAGGACAGTATAAAAACAAAACCATTGGCCGCAAGCGATTAACAACACCGACGTTGGCTCTGAGGATTTATTCAGAACTCGGCAGCTAAGCAACGGTCGGCTCGAGTGAGAGCACAGAAAAAAATCCCCTGCAAACCAGTACCTATAACACATGCGCCTACTTTTTCTCCACTACACCACTGCGTTGCGACTTTTCCGCCCAACCGACGTCAAATCCTATTATTTTCAGCTTAACAAACAAACGTTTTTACCATTGCACAGTTGGCAACATTGGACACACTTCAAGGGACGGCAGTGCAACATATATTGGCGACATTCTTGGCGTCGTCCGCTTCACTGCCAAGCCGGATGTGAAAAGCGTCTCACAGAACGAACGGATTCAAAGATCCGGAAAAAGGCAGTAGGAGAGTATACACCATCATCAATCCAATCCGGTCGGGGACTTTTTTTCTCCACATATTTGTTTGCATAACTGGCACTCTTCTGTTGGTGAACGAGTGCCACAGACATGTTTGCATTCATTTGCCCTGTATCCTTTCGACCCAATTATTGCACTCGCAAGGATTCGCTTTGAAGATATGGAGGCAAATATGATCCTGACCTGGTTGGCTTGGCGAATTTGTTTTCATTCTTGCTAGAGCATGGTAACGCTAGGAAAAAGTGATGCATGAAATCCATATTGTAACAAGGCAATTTATGTCTGTACGAGATTCTGATTTCATCCCAATATAACCCATAAATCAATATCTGACGTATTGCAAGACGCATTCGAATCTATTGTATTATCCATATCAGAAACAAAAAAAAAACACAGAAATTGTTTTCTTCTTCCTGCAGAGGAATTCCGGCAAATTATATTTCTGCAAGAACTCATTGTCGACCAAATGCTATAAATTTTCCATTACCCACTCTGCAAAAGCAAAATATTTCTCGATTACACGTTACATTCCGACATTCCAGCGAGGCACAATGCGGACGATTCGCCCTGCCCGACGCCGCCAGAAGCAACGTTGCTCATTATGTTTTCCAATTTCGATGGCAATCCGCCGGTTTTTCAAATGGCACCCATCGCCTTCGGGACCGACACCGTCACCGTCACACGACCGACCGACGACGAGACGACCGTGGTCAGCTATGGCAACGGTCGGCGCGACGGCAAACCAAGCTTCATTAGGCCTAAGCAACGCACATACACACATACACACGCACACTCGAGCACCTGCGGCTGAGTTTGTTTTGTTTGTTCGTTAAGTCCTTGTGAGTTTAGCTTATTTCTGCTCTGTAGCCTCGGAGCCAGAACCTAGATTGTGGGGCCTGAAATGATGCGTTAATAAATTTGCTTATTTTATTGTGTAATGCGAGTTATTTGCAGCCGAGATATTATTGCGAACGTAAATAAACATGGCTGACAGTGCCTGACAACGAGTCAAAGCAGCGTGAGGAAGTGTTGTGAAAATTTTGGGAAGAATAAAATAATTTACCATCACGGTTTATTTCATTTCGCGACATTAATTTGTTTGAGCTCGAGTAATAGGTTAAACTTCTTTAAAAGAAAGAGCATAGATTTTGTGAATAATTTCAGAGTAATCTGAAATTGAGTCATGAAGTAAAAATAAAATATTTTCAACCAAAAGGAGGAAGCAGTTCTATCGGTGGGATACCCAATCTCAATCCTATCCCGATCAGAAAAAAACCCACAAATTTGCGTAATGGAATAGGGTGAATCATGTATTTTACACAGGCTAAGGAGTCATCCAGATGAAATTGTGAATGTCTTTATCGAATGAACATAAAAATTGTAGCATAGAAAGTGTTTTTTTGAAAACACAGGATCAAAATGGGGTCTATTTCCGGTCTCTGGAAATCATTTCAGTTTTGAATACACTTCAGAAACGAAGCGAACAATATCAATAAGATCAACTACGTTACGAAGCTTCGCGTTCTTATATCAGCTTCATACTACAGTTGCGCTGTTGGATGTCAAATGATTGTTATTTTGGGCATGAAGGGCTAGAGATAATCAGACTATTTTCTGTTTCTGAGAATCGAAATGCTAGTGTTAATCTAGTTAAACAAATAATATTTTTTGCATGAAAAAGGCCAGTTACACCACTAGGTGCATAGATTCGTGTTTTAAATTTTATAAACATTTTATACTGGTATGAAAATTATATACTTTAGTTATGTAACAAAACTGATAATACACCCTGCCTGTCCAAAATATATGCAAGTCCAACATATATTATCGACCCTACTCTTAACAGTTTTTAAAATAAAATGTGGAAAAAGATGCAATTACAAAAAATAGCGGAATGGTGACAACTTTCTTAAAAATCTGATATTCTCTTTCTTTCTTTTGTGCTATACAAAAAATCCCATCAAATCATAGCAAAGGCTACCTGATCCACAAGATTTGTACCACACAGTACCAAAAAATGAAATTTACAGCTAATACAAATGAATGCATATAGCAGTTTCTAGCACATAAAGTGAAAAACATATACAATTTCACATCGTCAATAATGCACTGTACAGAACCGTTTTAAACCATGTAAATTTGTACGTTAAGTGATGTAAACTTAAAGCTTTGAATATAAATATGCATGCAAATTAACAATATATTCATTTACATTGCATGTGAATATAATGCCACACGGAATATTACATGGTTTCTAATGCTCCGTTTATGTGCATTTAAAGAAATGTAAATTTTTTTTACTGTGCATTTGTTAAGTCATAATGAGAAATTTTACGAAAAGGCGGGATGCCGTATGACCTGTTGGTTTTCCGTCGTTCCCAGCGGCATTTTAGCTTAGTTTTATACAACAATAAAATGGATCGATTCGCATATGAGCAATTACAAGCAAAATGTGCTAATTTCAATATTTGTTTAATATTCCTATAAATTAAAGTTGTTATTTTGTGCTATTAGTAGGGATGGTATACTACGCGATTTTCCGGGACTCGTAAGTAATCTACGTAGAAAACTGTATTCTACGTTTCCTACGGTAGAAAACCGCTTGCAAGTAGAAAACTCTCAAACACTCGAAAATTCACAGTATGAGTCATAAAATGCCATTCGCTGTGCTGATTAGGTGTATTTAAGGAACGGGAGAATTAATATAACAAAAAAAAAGAGAAGCAGGAAGAAGCAAGGAAGTGTTTTCCGGACTACTTTGTGATTATGGCGAAACAAGCAATGATAAAGAAACTCAAAAGAGCAAACAAAGTTTTCACTCAATAATTTCCATCGTAACTCACGGTTCAACAACATATTTGTTGTCAAGCAAAATCGCATAATATACGTCACATACAGAATCAGTGCAACAACAAAGGCGCATCTAAGGCCTGATTTCTACAGAACTATCGCTGTCAAATCTCATATATTTAGAGCGTACCCAACATCTCAATATATATAAAAAAGCTCACCAAAAATTCCCTGCTCATTCCGCGTCGAACACTAGACAGAAACGGACGTGCAAAGTGGTCGTTCTATTACAATCCAGTCCGTGTGTACGAATAGCCAAACAAAAGAGTGTATTATTCGCGCTAAAGGCCAACTAGACTGTGAGTTGTGTCGCTACGTTCTGTATCCGGCTCGCAACTTTGGCTGTATTGGTGCAAAATACCAGCTGCAGTTTTGATCTGTGCACAGTGAATAGATCTTTCGAGTTCAAGGCCATCAGTTGACAGTCGAGTCGTGTCGCTGTGCTGAGTGATCTCACACCCGGCTCACTGCTGGTGGCTGTATTGGTGCTGCTGTACTGGTGCTGCTAGCTGCTTTGGGTGCAGCTCCGAACGATCGGACAACCACTGCTGGAAGGAAGAAGTAAAGAGGTACGTGTTCTTGTCGGCGCTAGTGCGCTAGTGCGCTACATTTAGCGCGATGGATATAGATCCCTCGCCTCCCGTGCCACCATCCCCGAGCCCCCCTGACCCTGACCCTTCTGTTACCCCCTCCCCTGTTCATTCTCCAGTCCCCCCTCGCCCCAGGCTTTACCCGGACGGATCTCAACAGGGCAGCTATACTGTTTATTTTCGTCCAAAGGCAGGAGTGAATTCAAAGCGTTTAAACATACTGCAAATTGCTAAAGACCTGACGAAGGGGTACAAGGCCGTGACCGAAATTTCCAAGGTCTGACCTAACAAGCTCCGTGTAGTGGTCAGTGATCTGGCACAGGCCAATGCTATCGCTTGCTCTGAGCTCTTCACACGCGAGTATCGCGTTTACATACCCGCACGAGACGTGGAGATCGACGGTGTCATAACCGATTCGAGTCTGTCTGTCGAGTGTATTCTAAAAAGCGCAACCGGTTGCTTCCAAAATACCGAAACACAGGCGAAGATTTTGGATTGCAAGCAATTGCGGTCCATGTCTCTCGTCGGCGGTAAAAAAGTTTACACTCCGTCAGACTCGTTTCGCGTTACGTTTGCCGGATCTGCACTCCCTAGCCACGTCTCGATCGACCGGGTTCGTCTGCCTGTGCGATTGTATTTACCCCGTGTTATGAATTGCACCAATTGCAAGCAGTTATGCCACACAGCCGCCTACTGCAATAAGGCACGATGTAGCAAGTGTGGAGAAACTCATGCGGACGATTCTTGCAGTGTAAATGCTGAAAAATGTATGCACTGCGGGGAAAATCAGCATGAGCTCTCCACATGCCCGGTGTACATGCAGCGCAGAGATAAAATCAAGCGGTCACTTAAGGAGCGTTCAAAGCGATCTTACGCTGAGATGCTGAAGAAGACCGTGACCACTTCTACCATAACATCGAACCCCTTTGATCTGTTGCCCTCCGATGAAACCGATTCTGACGATTCATCAGCGGGAACATCTTATGCCAATCCTGGGGAGTCTAGGAAGAGGAAAAATGTTTCTTCTCCTAAACTTCCCCGTAAAGGTCCTAAGATTTCCCAAAGTGTAATGAAAAGTACGAACAAACGAAACAGTGCTGCGGAAAAACCGAAACAAACTCCTCCTGGGCTTGCAAATTTAAAGTCCCAGAAGGAGTTCCCAGCACTGCCAGGAACATCTAAAACCCCAGTTGTTCCTTTTGCACATCCAGTTGATGAAACAAACTCTGGATTAGTGAAATTTTCTGACATTGTGGACTGGATTTTTGAAAATTTCAATGTACCCGATCCAATTAAAATTTTTCTTACAGCATTCCTCCCAACAGTTAGATCATTTTTGAAGCAGTTGACTGCCCAATGGCCCCTCCTCGAGCGATTGTATCCTTCGATGCCTAATTCAACTGCGTATATGAAGGATTCTATCTCTGTCTTACAGTGGAATTGTAGAAGTATTTTACCAAAAATTGATTCGTTTAAAGTTTTGATAAATAAAAACAAATGCGATGCATTTTCCCTTTGTGAAACTTGGCTTACTTTAAATATTGATCTCAACTTCCATGATTTTAATATTATTCGCCTTGATCGAGACACCCCATATGGAGGAGTACTTTTAGGGATTAAAAAGTGCTATTCTTTCTATCGTATTAACCTCCCCTCGATTCCAGGCATCGAAGTTGTCGCATGTCAAATGACAATACAAGGTAAAGAGCTTTGTATTGCGTCAATATATATTCCTCCCAGAGCACAGGTTGGGCAACGGCTGCTCTTTTATGTAATAGAACTTCTTCCCTCGCCACGTTTGATTTTGGGAGACTTCAACTCTCATGGTGTGGCTTGGGGTTCCCCTTACAATGATAACCGCTTCTCTTTAATCTATAACCTTTGCGATGACTTCGACATGACTATTTTGAACAACGGTGAAATGACACGTATCCCGAAACCTCCAGCGCGCCCAAGCGCTTTGGATCTATCCTTATGTTCGACGTCGCTACGGTTGGATTGCACATAAAAAGTAATCCTCGATCCTCACGGTAGCGACCATCTGCCTATTCTTATTTCAATTACTAACGGTTCAACTCGCATGCGACCAATTGACATTCCGTATGACCTCACACGGAATGTCGATTGGAAGTTATACGAGGAAATGATTTCAAAAGCGGTCGAGTCGATTCAACATCACCCACCACTTGAAAAATACAACCTCCTCGCGGGCTTAATTCTCGACGCCGCGTTGCAAGCCCAAACGAAAAAATATCCCGGCGTAACGATCAAAGAACGGCCTCCCACTCCGTGGTGGGACCAAGAGTGCTCCGATGTCTACACGCAAAGATCCGACGCGTTTTTGGCCTTCCAGAAGGGAGGTATACCCGACGACTATATACGGTATTCGGAGCTTAATACCAAGCTTAAAAGCCTGGCTAAAGCAAAGAAACGCGGATATTGGCGTCGGTTCGTGAACGAGACGTCGAGGGAGACATCGATGAGCACTCTTTGGAACACAGCCCGAAGAATGCGGAATCGCGTAACGGTCAACGAAAGCGAGGAGTCTTCAAGTCGGTGGATATTTGATTTTGCCAGGAAAGTATGTCCGGACTCTGTTCCTGAGCACAACATTGTTCGCGATGCGTCTCCGGGCCACGACGCGATAGAATCACCTTTTACGATGGCAGAATTTTCAGTTGCCCTCCTGTCCTGTAACAATAACGCGCCTGGGTTAGATAGAATCAAATTCAACTTGTTGAAGAATCTACCCGGCAATGCCAAGAGGCGCTTGTTGAACTTGTTCAATAAGTTCTTGGAGCAAAACATTGTACCGCAGGATTGGAGGCAAGTGAAGGTGATCGCCATACAAAAACCAGGGAAACCAGCTTCTGATCACAACTCTTATAGGCCGATTGCAATGCTATCCTGTATCCGGAAATTGATGGAAAAAATGATACTCCGTCGTTTAGACCATTGGGTCGAATCAAATGGTCTACTATCAGATACTCAATTTGGCTTCCGCCGTGCCAAAGGGACGAATGATTGTCTTGCGTTGCTTTCAACAGATATTCAGCTGGCGTATGCTCGCAAAGAACAAATGGCGTCTGCGTTCTTGGACATTAAGGGGGCTTTTGATTCCGTTTCTATTGACATTCTTTCGGGTAAACTTCACCGACAAGGATTTTCTCCAATTTTGAACAATTTTCGCACAATTTGTTGTCCAAAAAGCTCATGCATTTTACGCACGGCGATTTGGCAACTTTTCGCATTAGCTACATGGGTCTTCCCCAGGGCTCATGTTTAAGCCCCCTTCTTTACAACTTTTATGTAAATGACATCGACGAATGTCTGGAAAATTCATGCACGATAAGACAACTTGCAGACGACAGTGTAATCTCTGTTACAGGAGCCAAAGCTGCCGATTTGCAAGGACCATTGCAAGATACCTTGGACAATTTGTCTGCTTGGGCTTTACAGCTAGGTATCGAATTCTCTCCGGAGAAGACTGAGATAGTAGTTTTTTCTAGGAAGCATGAATCTGCTCAGCTTCAAACACAATTAATGGGTAAAACGATTTCTCAGGTTTTGGTACACAAATATCTTGGTGTCTGGTTCGACTCTAAAGGCACCTGGGGTTGTCACGTGAGGTGTCTGATGGAAAAATGTCAACAAAGAGTGAATTTTCTTCGTACAATAACCGGACAATGGTGGGGAGCCCACCCAGGAGACCTTTTAAGGCTTTGCCAAACAACGATATTGTCTGTCATTGGGTACGGGTGTTTCTGCTTCCGCTCCGCAGCAAACACACATTTGATCAAACTGGAGCGAATACAATATCGTTGTTTGCGTATCGCCTTGGGTTGCATGCAATCGACCCATACGATGAGTTTGGAGATCTTAGCTGGAGTACTACCATTGAAAAACCGCTTCTGGAGCCTGTCTTCTCGTATTCTAATCAAATGTGAGGTCTTGAACCGTCCCGTGATTGAAAATTTTGAAAGGTTAATCGAACTTAATTCTCAAACCCGTTTTATGACATTGTATTTCAATCACATGTCCCAAAATATTAACCCTTCTTCGAATATTCCAAATCGTGTCGACTTATCAAATACTTCTGATTCTACTGTGTTTTTCGATACATCCATGATAGAAGAAACTCGTGCAATCCCGGATCATTTACGCGTGCAGCAGATCCCCAAAATTTTTTCCAATAAATATCGAAACATCAACTGCGACAATATGTACTACACTGACGGATCACTTCTGGATGGGTCCACTGGCTTCGGTATTTTCAATAACAATTTAACCGTCTCCCATAAGCTTGATAATCCTGCTTCTGTTTACGTCGCAGAATTGGCTGCAATTCATTACACCCTAGGGATTATCGAAAAAATGCCCACGGACCATTATTTCATTTTTACGGACAGTCTCAGTTCAATTGAGGCTCTCCGATCGATGAAAGATGTTAAGCACTCTCCGTATTTCCTGGGGAAAATACGGGAACATCTGAGTGCTTTATCCGAAAAATCTACTCAGATTACCTTAGCGTGGGTCCCTTCTCACTGCTCGATACCGGGTAATGAGAAAGCGGACTCTTTGGCTAAGGTGGGCGCAACAAACGGTGATATTTATGAAAGACCAATTGCCTTTAATGAATTTTTCGCATTTGTACGTCAGAATACGATCATCAGTTGGCAAAATTCTTGGACCAAGGGGGAACTGGGAAGGTGGTTACATTCCATAATCCCCAAGGTATCGACGAACCCGTGGTTCAAGGGGTTGGATGTAGGTCGGGATTTCATTTGCGTGAATGTCCATGGCTTACGTCCAAACACTATAGATTTGACGCGCATCTCCGTCGTGTTGGGCTCGGGGAAAGTGGTATCTGTGCCTGTGGTGAAGGTTATCACGACATAGAGCACGTTGTTTGGTCATGCCCTGTACACCGTGACGCCAGGTCTAGATTAATAGCTTCCCTGCAGGCCGAAGGTAGGCAGCCGGCTGTTCCTGTTCGTGATGTCTTGGCGAGCCGTGACCTATCCTACATGTCCCTTATATACGTTTTCCTGAAATCCATCCACGCCCCAGTTTAGTCCTATCCCCTTCCGCCTACATTCAACCAAACGACAAGAACACGTTAAGACCCCGGATCCGGAAACAGCAATCAGACCCGCACGATACTCTCAAGGCCCGAGGGAAACAACCCAATATGACAGTCAGTAATATCTTGGCCCAGCAGCGGAACAAATTTAATAAGCTACTTACCTATGGCAATGAAAACCATCAAACAGCAAACCTGTGCTTTTAATGCAAAATATTCTAGCTTTAAGTTAGATATAGTTTCAACTCGTAGTCGGCAGCGAGGATAAAAAATTTGCTTTTAGTTATTAAGATACTTTAGAAAGTAAGCTACCAGATATAATTGGCGCCGTTAAACATTGAATTGTATTTGTGCCGTGTCAAATAAACTATAGATGAAGAAAAAAAAAATTCCATGCAACTTTGAACGGTTGCAGGAAGAATCCTTTACACGCTCGGGAAAAATAACTCTAAAATGAGTAAGATTTGACGTATTTTCATAAAAAGTGGAATAACTCATAAACTGAGTAATTCCGTAAATACTCATAATTGAGTTACAAAGCGTTTTGAAAACTGAGTGATTGTTACTCACTTTTTGGGTACAGTATTACTCAGTTTTGGGTTAAGTAATTACTCACTTTTTGGGTTCTGAATTGCTACATAATTGAATATACAAATTTATATAAAGTTTGGAAGATAAAATTAAACATATCTGGGTTTGTTGTTTGTACTGGCTAGAAAGCCCTAGAATATTTTGCAAACAGGAGGTATTTCTAATCCGAAAACTTATGAAGCACATCAAAAACAAATTCAATCGATGTAGATTAACAGCAACGATTTCAAATATCAAGCTCGTTCTCAATTCACATAAAATAATCATCACAATTAAAAATAAATAATATTTTTAAACTTAAATTTCGTTTATTCTTCACATAAATCACCACAAAAATCTCTTTACAGGTTTTCGTAGAATACTCGTTTTTGGATAAAAAGTACAGAATTATATCAAATTCTGTTATCACGCACTTGAATGTTCATATATGTGTTGTTTTAAAGCATATTTATAACAAAACTTGTTATTCAATTAACAAAATGTTGTACATTCTAACTGGTTCTGATCTTTTTCTGCCAAAAACTTTACAAAACTTGCTATAATTTGTAATATTCAGTAAGTAATTTTGAGAGGAATTTTGATATTTTAACTAATAACGAGACCAAGTTTAGAGCACAAATCGATACAAAAAGTTCGTAATAAAATATCAAGATTAGTTATAATCTTGATATTTTTGGTTGATCGGGATCCCTGGCTATCAGTAATAGTTTTGAACCATGACTAGTTTTTGAAAAGGTCTTTTGTAAAATGTAAAATTGGTATATTTTTTGAATTCAATTTATATATATTTAAAGTCTTCGTAAAAAATGATCTAGACATTTCTAATAACTATTTATTCTAAGTCTGAACATAAATTTGGACACACTAAAGTCATACACGTCAGAAACAGTGTTGAAATTACGACAACACACTTCGAATGGATTGTTTTGCGCGAAAATGTGCAGTATCTGAAAATCCGAAAAAAAAAACACTTCGTCAAGGGCCTTTGCAATGGATACGAAACACAATGGATACGTTGCGGTTGCGTTTCCGGCAGTTTGACAGTTAGCCCATACATTTTCTGTCGAAAGAACGTCAACGCAACGCAAATCTATTGTGTTTGGGCCTTAAATCTTTGTGGTACGTTGAACTGAACTTTGCTGAACAATTCTGGGCTGCCTACCGTTTTAACTCAATCTTCGAACACTTCAGAATAAGAATCACATTATTTTAGGTATACTTATCAAAAATATGATTACTATATGGGTCATTCCATGTCAAGTGTCCGAAGAAATGCATCGACCATCTCCGATTTCGACCAAAATTTGTGAGTTGATGTATTTTGGACCCGAACTTATAAGTACAAAGCGATTGGTGGACCCCTCGGCCAATGGGACTGCCTCCACTTTTTGCGAATTTAGCAAAACACCTTTTTTATTTCGTGAATATCTCGGGACCCTGTAGAGCTACAGGTGATATTGACATATCATTTTGAAGGGTTTTAGATGTAAAATCAAACTGCGTGGTAAATTTTTTTCTGCAGTGTTGCCAACATTGCATTTTTTTCGATTCAAAACTTAATTTACAATTTCCTCGAAACACCCCCCTTCGATTTTAATTTTGACCACGCCAATGTGTTTAGCAGACGATTTTACATAGAAATCACTTATCAGCAAAAAAACAAAATGTCGCGTTCCAGAGATACAGCATTTTCAAAATTGCAAGATTTGGATTTTGTCTATGCACGGAAGCGCTTCTATATAAATTGCTGCTATCTTAATGGTATCCTAGCAGGCGATTGTGTTATCAAAGTGATGTTCCTTAGAGGAGCATCCGTTGATGATGTAACGCAAAAAATACCGTTCTAGGAGCATTTTCACGAAAAGTTACAGGAGAGTTTTGGTTACACTTTTCACATGAATCTTCATTTTATTGGTTTATCACATTGTAAAAATCATCCTCTCTCAATTTAAAACCGTTTCCTAACAGACGAATGGTCATGTTTTTTTCCCTGATTTAAGGTTAACTATGATTTCAAAATTGTGAACAATGTGTCTCATCACGTGTGCAGTCATTTCATTCTTGAAGATGGTGTGTTTAATTGGATTGTATTTAAAACAAATTTGTATCGCTGGAAAACGGTATTAATAACACAGCAGCTTACGCGATGAGATTTACTAGCTACTATGGGAGCATGCATAAATGACGTAGCTTTTGTTCAGGTTTTTTTACTCCCCTTCCCCCTTTCCCACCGTAGCATTTCGTCACAAAGTCAGCCCCCTATAGATAATTACGTAGCTTTATAACAATCAACCGCACCCCCTCCCCCTCTCACCCCACCCCAATGACTTTATTTTGCCAATTTTACTACTAAAACTATACATTGTATCAAAAATGAATGAGACAAAACAAAGAATTAAAAATGATCAAAAACAAACAAAGCCGTGAAAAAAAAAATTAGAGAGGGGGGGTCCTTCTATCACAACTAATATGTTTAAACTTATTGGAGAAAATCGGGAGAAGTCTGTTATTATCAGTAGGATCATAGCACTAGTCTCACAATTGTCGTGGCTGTGAAGCCTGTGTCAAATAAACAGAACAGAAAAAGCCACCTCCGCTCTAATCCTGGGTAAAAAGAAGAAGAAGAACATAGGCAGATGAATGTTATGACAGGCTTACTTGCTCTATGACGTGCTATGATATGAGCAAATTAAGATATCCGATTATGATAAGATATTTTGGATGCGTTCGGAGATTTGTTTGAACATGTGGTCTTGAATGTAGATATGCAAAATTATGAAATGAAATCTTAAATCATCATTTTTTTCACGTTACTTACAATGTCACAAGTTGGTTTCAAAATTCGAATCATGGACAAAAGTGTACATTTAACAAAAAACAGTTTGAATTTTAATACGAAAAGTGTAACCTTTCGTAAAAAAGATTCTATAACGGTATTTTTGCGTGACATCATTAACGGATGCTCCTCTAAGGAACATCTCTTCAAAAACTCAAAAGCCTGCTAGGATACCATTAAGATAGCAGCAATTTATATAGAAGCGCTTTCGTGCGTAGACAAAATCCAAAATCTTACAATTTTGAAAATGCTGTACCTCTGGAACGCGACATTTTGTTTTTTGCTGATAAGTGATTCCTATGTAAAATCGTGTGCTAAACACATAGGCGTGGTTAAAATTAAAATCGAAGGGGGGTGTTTCGAGTAAATTGCAAATTAAGTTTTGAATCGAAAAAAATGCATTGTTGGCAACACTGCAGAAAAAAATTTACCACGTAGTTCGATTTTACATCTAAAACCCTTCAAAATGATATGTCAATATCACCTGTAGCTCTTCAGGGTCCCGAGATATTCACAATTAAAAAAAGGTGTTTTGCTAAATTCGCAAAAAGTGGAGGCAGTCCCATTGGCCGAGGGGTCCACCAATCGCTTTGTACTTATAAGTTCGGGCCCAAAATACATCGACTCACAAATTTTGGTCAAAATCGGAGATGGTCGATGCATTTCCTCGGACACTTGACATGGAATGACCCATATACCATTTAGTTCCTCGGAATGTACTTCACCCAGTGATGAATAGCTCTTTACTGCCGTAATCTCGCAGACTGACGTATGCGACAGTGAGTAAAACTTTCAGTACGAAGCTTTTTCCAAAAACGTTTGTATAACAAGTGTTAGGACGAATGGTCGGAAATGGATGTATTTAAATTAGTAGCGTTCGCGGCCTCTGCCATTTTCCATCCGCACTTCTTCCGTACGAAAATCACAAGTGCGCTTCAGTTGTCCACGAACATGGACCAAGCTTCGTGGCCTTAGAGGGCTACAGTATGATCAATGTTTTGTAGATGGTAAACTTCGTGCAGCGGCGATTTTAATTGAGTAGAGTGTCCTTTGGAGTCAATAAAAAAGGTACGATTTCCTGCTATAGAACCTCTACGACTTTCTCTGCTGAAGTCATTCTCGGTAATCATCAGTTAGTCACTTGTCAACTACCTCGATTTCATCACCGCTAAGCTGAATTCGTGGTAGGAGAATAACACGGTCTTTTCTAGGGTCGATTGTAGGCTTCTGTGCATCATCCTGATTACTTCTGTGCATCATCCCGATTACGGAAATATTCATAATGAGTGGTATTCGTTAATTTTGGGATATTCTCCAGAGAGCAGAAGTCGTTAACTTGGATTTCAAAAGAACTTAATATTTGGCCTCTTGGTATCATTCAGGTTCCGGAAATTGTCATATTGGGTGGTATTTGGCCATTTTGGTCTGTTATTCAGAAACCAGAAGTTGCCATCTTATAATTCAAATTAGTCTCTAGTGGGCAATTCTTGGCTCCTGGGCATCATTTCGATCATTTTAGGCTGTTTTCCGGAAAAATTGTTTTAAATATGTGTTTCATTTGTACGGAACCCTTCTCTTGCAGAGAAGAGAGAGGTGTCGTACCGTCATAGAAACATTTCCTGCTCCCAAAACCTTCTCATGCCAAGTTTGATTCAATTTGCTTGATTATTTCTCGAGTCGTTGAATGTAATAAATGCATCGCAAACATAGTTGGGTTGGATTTACGTCACTTTTTTACATGTTTGATCAAATTTCGATGCCTATAGGTCCGATTTAGTGTGTTCTATCGTTCAATCACAAAAAAACACAAATCGGCCACTTTGGTGCTTACGTCAGTCTGCGAGATTACGGCAGTTTACTGAAGGACCACTTCCAGGGAACCAGCAGGCGTTGGAAAAAGTGTTAGTCAGTGCTGAGACGGTTTGCCTAACAATCTTTTAGTAATTACATGAAAGTGTTCGGAATTTGAATCAAAGCCGAGTTCCAAATTCCTGTTAATTTCATAAACAAAACATATTTGAATCTACATAAATAGCACTTGATTGCAAAAAAATGAAATAACCAACATGTTAAACCTTTAAGATAGACGAGAAAATTCGTTCTCCGTAGATTTTCTAGTGCAAAAAGTTACATCGTAGCTTAAGTGTTCGAAATTTTACGGTACGTTGTTTTTCTAAAAGTCAAAAATGAAGATACGTTGTAGCGTAGTCCTCCTACTTGTCAAAGTTTGTAGTCGTATAAAAGAGCAGCGCGCAGCGATGATCATAGCGTAGCAGTCGTACTGGATTCTACGGCAGCATACGCAAAGCGCATCGAACAAACTGGCGCTGAATACGTTCTATTTGGTTGATATGATGATAAGGTGCCCATGCCCACACAAGCGCCCCGTACTCAAAAATACTGCGCTGAAAAGCACAGAATAGTGATATATATCATTGAATTGTAGCGTGTTTCTCTTGATGAACCGTCGTACAGGCTGCGAAGTCTGTGTATAACGAACAGAAAGTCAAGCTCCGGATCATAGTGTAGCACCAGAATTTACTTGGAATTTCGGTGCAGGAGAAAATTTTATGTCACGAGTTTGCCTGTTATATCAAACTTTGAGACTATTTCCTGGCCCGAGTTTCGATTGATGGTAATAGATATTTTTGGCTCCAAAACGGTTTATTTGATCGGTTTTGTTTCCGGCAAAGTTGTAGATATGTTTCTTATTTTTAATGACTATAATGCAAGTCAAGCTGTTTTTTTATTTCTATTTCAAGCAGTAAATGTGGAGCTGACGATTGAAAAATGTACTAACTGGGGAAATAGTTAATTAGAAATTTACGAAAAATATAGTCCAGCAGGTGGGACTCGAACCCACAACTTCTAATCTCCGGTCAGATGCGTTTCCGATTACACCACCGCAAGACGTATACCGTGCTGGATCGAAACCCGTACAGTATCGAAATCCGTACACCTTGATGTTTTTCTTCCGTTTTAAGCATTATTAAAGTGAAAATTCATATGATAATTACATGTAAATATCCGTTGAGCTGTTGGCCTTCTGTTAAAATAAGCAATGCGCCAGTAGGCCATGAAATAAAAATATTAAAAATGAAAAATCAATCGTGTATCGGTTTCAGTTGTCATTTCGTTGTATCGTTAGAGAATTTACTGAGGAAACGTTCTTCAGATAAAAACGATTTTCAAGTGGGATATAAGTGTTTTACTCTGTGAATCTTTTTTAAAATGGATGGAAAAGGTAAGTCTTTGTCATTTTCGAGCTGTATATTGTCTAATAAATAGTGTAAGTTGTATTTATTCAACAAAAACTGTGCTGTACGGATTTTGATTCTTTTTATTTGCTTGAATCGAAATCCGTACAGCGTGTGTATCATGCATATATTGTTGAACTTTCTTCTTGTTTTCAGCATATAATGGAAGAAAACAAGTATAAATATACGGCAAACAATTTTAAACGAGCTGTGACTGAGGTGCGCAAGGGAAAGTCGTACCGGGAAGCTTCGAGAGGTTCCGGCGATCCGGTTACTACGAAACGCTATGAAAATTGCACTATTTCAGCTGATATCAAAAATTAGCAAACCGTGTGAAACTTTAGGAGCCAGTTGATCCTCAAAATATACTTTTTCGCTAATTTAAAGATAAATTATAAATAAAAGATGTTCATTTTTGTACTTCTTCATCTATACGGAGTTTGATTTATTGTTGTATGGACCTTGATCCAGTCTATATCGCGTGTGTGCGGATTTCGATTCAAAAGTGTACGGGTTTTGATTCAGACAAAAAACTGTGTACGGATTTCGATTCAAAACATGTTCTATTTAAACATGATTTTTTCGAGTTTCGGAGTGATTTAAATCATTTTGCTGGAAAATAGTGATAAAATATAAGTAGACCTATAACTAAACATGTCAGTTTAAAGCAATATGTGATTTCTTGTTTTTATATTGACCGTCGAAGATTATCATGTGCTTAGGTGTACGGATTTCGATCCAGCACGGTAAGACGACCTCGCTAAATAGCTATTTTGTATCGCTTGCACACTTTATCGCATGTCATCATTTACTCAGTAGAGAGTATTGTTTGGTGGCAAACATCACAGATACGTAACTATCCAACTACCCACCCCCACTATGTAACAATAAGTAACGCCCCTCCCCCCTTTATGCGTTACGTAATTTGTGAACGACGTCTTAGTGAGTTTTGCTTCCAACGGCTCATTTCTCTTATGTACCATGCCCTCTATCTCGCTTTTTTCCCCTCTCTCTCTCTATTTCTTTTCTTCTCTCTCTACATTTTTATTTTCCTTTCTATCACTCTATCTTTGAATCTTTCTCTCCCTTTTAGGTTGTCTTATGTGCTTATGTCGTCTTCAATTTTTCTTTTCTTTTTTCAATCATCTTCCTCTTCAGTTATGAGAGTTATTGGGTATATCACCTGAGAGCTATACACAATTTCATATATTTAGAAGAAACTAACCAGATTTCAGTGTATTTTGGTTTTGAAAAATCATCGCTGAGTTCTTGTTAATTAAAAATTAATACCATTTACAAATTCATAAAACATGTCGAAAGGAGAACAGAGGTTTTTGGTAGTTTTTCTAACGTAGATCTACGTCTGTCAGGAAGTTTAGCTACAGAGGGATGTGAAATGAAATTCTAGAAACGGAAAAAAGGAAAAATTAGATATGGAAAAATTTCAAATGCTAATTAGTCGGTTAGTTTTCAATGGATTTACTTCTTTCTTGCAGCAATCGTTTAGAAAATTAATCTGAGCATTTCTACTAAAAAAAACGGGCAACCAATTTAATCAACCATTTTTGATTTGGCTGAAATTGTGCATAGATGTTTCTATAGGCAAAAGATGTCTATTCGAACCGTCCATATGAGTCGGTTCGCAACGGTGAGTGAGCGGTTCAGATCCGCTCTTAGAAAAGAGCCGTTTTGTCTCTACTTTCTGCTGCTGTCGAAACTTTGCAGTTCCGCAAAAAATGTCCTAGTTTCAATATTTTTTAAATTGTCATTTTTTATTTGGCTGTAACTTTGCATAAGCAAAAGATGCGATTTTGTGAAATCGGTTTAATTTTTTGGAACACGACTCATTTTTGGGAAGCTATTTAAAAATGCTTTTTTGGGAAGGTATAATTGACTACAATTATTTGTAGAGCCAAAACGGTTTGTTTGATCGGTATGACGTCTTCGGCAAAGTTGTATATAACAAATTTGTCTTTTCGAAAAACTCTACACTCTAGGAAAAAGAAACATTTTTTTCGAAAAAAAAAAACCTAAAATAATAATGAAAAGTTAACTTATCAAAAAAAGTTCATATTTGAAAATTTTTCCATAAAAACTAAAAGAGAATACTCAAACAATAAAACCGATCCGATTATCCAAACAATGAAGTAAAAAAGGGGGGAATATATTTTTGGAATTTTCAATAGTGCTCTAATGGGGAATTGAAAATATTTTTACAGTCAAAACGGTTTGTTTGACTGGCATAGTTTCTTTGGCGAAGTTGCAAATAATTATTTTGTCCTTCCCTGAAAAATGTACCCTGTGAAAAAAAAATCATAACCAAATTATTATCTACAACTTTGCCGAAGACGACACACCAATCAAAAACACCGTTTTGGCCTTGAAAATATTAGCAATCATCAATACCTTCCCAAAATACCATTTTTATAACTCTCGAATACAACAATGCAAGTTCACTAAGGTCGCTTTTTACGCGTTTTTTTTTTACACGGGTTTCTTTTTACGCAGATTTCGGAATTTATGCGGTTTTTTTACGCGGCTTCCGGAATTTACGCAGTTTTTTTACGCAGATTCCGGAATTTACACGGTTTTTTATGTATCCCCCGCGTAAAAAGCGACTTTAGTGTAATGAAACAAACCTTAACGCTGCGGTCGTGCTTTGCATGCAATTCTTCTGTTGTTTTTAAAAAATATTCACGCTACATCCGCATAATTTTCAGATGAAACACTCAACTCATCATTGTAACTTCCCTATCAGAGCACAATCACTCCCTTTTTTTCTCTATTCTCTCATTCTCTAATATCCTTCCACCTCATACTTTCTTTCTTTTGACATTTTTTTCCTCACTTTTTCCTCTCTTTTTCCTTTTTTCTCTCTCTCTTTTTTTCTGTTTATTTCTCTCTACTTGTTTCTTTCTTCATGTGTTTGACGAGCAAATGCAAGTTTCTCGATATGTCGGGATCAATGTAAATGCAATTGGTTGATCTCATTTCAAAAGTTTCAAAACTTACATTATTTCGAGAGAAACTAAGATCTTGGATTCCAGCGTATATCGATTTTTAAAAAATTACTCCTTTTGGCAAACCCCCTGCGACTTCAACTACGTGGTTTTTTCATTTGTCAAGTGCCAAAAATTTGCTTAATTTTTTAACATTTTTTTTTATTAAACTTTCAGTACATTCTAAATTGCTAAAATGCAAAAGCTTCGTTCTTGACTTGGTGGAAACAATAAATTATAAGTCAGGAAAAAAGACCAAGGGTCATTTCGTTAAACCCCCCACCCCACCCCCGTGCGTTGTCTTTTGTGGTATTTCGACAAACCCACCCGTCCCCCTCTTTATGAACACGTGGTTTAGGAACGGCCCCTAAGTGGCAATTCAGAAGTTCTCATTATTCATCAATTATGAATTCGGTCTGCTTTGCAAATTCCATACATATAAAAATTAAGTTCTTTCTGTCTGTCTGGCTGATCCATATAGACATGGAAACTACTGAACTGATCGACAAAAAAATTGTATGTCGGGGTTTCTGGGTCCGTGAAAAGTGACTAAGATATTTCGAGACAAATGAAACACAAGTTTTTGATAATATCTGTATAACTCGAGATTTAATCAAGCAAACGAAACCAAATTTTTCTACGAGAGGTGGCTCCCTTAAAAATGAAACACAAATTTCTCATAACACATAAACTAATCAAGTAAATGAAACCAAAATTGGCAACTGAATACCACCCAACATGGGTATTTCCAGTGTCAGACTGATGGTCAGAGGCCAAAAATTGACTCAGCACACCATTTCAAAATCCAAGTTAACGATAAACAAATCGGAAGTTAAATCTTTGGATGTAGGTGAAATTAATTCAGAGTGTTTGAAATCATTTTATTAAGGAAAAAATAGGCCGGGACACCTAGTTCATGATAACGTTTCTTCATCAGGTGGATTCTTTCAGGTTTAGAATATGTTAACTTTTTCATATTTTATTTCTTCATGATCATTGTTTAGTTAACAGTTATTAGTTTTCATTAAAACCAAAAAACAGTCAAACAACGAAAATGATGAATAAAAACAAAAGACACGTACACATTCGTGCTGGTGATGTTTTTTTTTGGCTTACAAGAATTAACCAGTCTTTCGTGAGGGTTTCCATTGAAAATTCTAGAATCAAAGTTGAATCTGGACCGATGAACAAATAGCCGCGGCTAAGCCTGTCGTTGAATGCGGAATGTCCGTAAAACAAACTTCCACTATTTTCCAGTTTCTTGCGGATACGGTCATATATTATTGTTGGTCTGTGACAAACGGTGAAAATTAAACTGTTGGTGACTGCATAATTATAGCACTTGTTATGGAACAACATTTTGCTACCAGTAAAGTGATAACTAATTAGCACGCTCAAGGTGTTCATATTACCACCTCGCCATGTTTATTTTACCCACACAGCCACACGTGTCGATTTTTTATCTCAAGAAAGAATTGAAAAACACTATATTTGAGTTTCTCTACTTATTTTTTGCATTTATTATTAGTGGCTTAATTATTGTGTGCAATCGACTCATGGTTTTAGTGTTTAATTGTGAATAAAATTAAGAAATGACTTCCCAGACAACCAGAAGTCGCATAATATTGCATGAATTACCTCGTACATAGTTCTATGGTACATCACTATCGTAAAGCTGTGTGAACAACGTGAGTGTTTCATCGCATATGATGTTGTTTTGCGAACTTCTTGCGATGAAGGTAATAAACTCGCATAGCAATACAGATAAACTCATTACATGTTTGTTTAAACTCTTAATAATTCCACAAAGTGATGATTATACGTGCAAATCAAAAGTCTCCCGTATCACATCGTATTGCATATAAACTTATTTGCAAAAGGCATCATTTTGTATCCTCGAAAACGACAATATTCATGATAACAATCCCAGACAACTGGATGCCGCTAATGATTGCACTGCTTACTTCGCAAGAAGAACTACGATAAATCACCAATGTAAATGTTTCGTCGCGATAAAGTTGTTTTGCGGAATTCTAACGATAAAGAGGTCGGTTCTATTATCTAATAACTATTTCAATGTTTAATAAAACTCGCAGTAAATCCACACATTGACGACCATTCGTGGAAATTTAAACCATCTGCAGTACATCGTATGGTATAAAAATTAAGTCGCTAGAACCTTCATTCTACAACATTGTATGCGATTAACGCTGTGATAATACTGATCGTCCTCATTTTGAAACATATTACCAATATATAGAATCGCAGTAACTATTTTCGAGTTTTGTATCATTAAGTGACATATTCTGAAGAAAATGCGTGAAAATTTAACCAAAAAACGAATTATTAAAGCTCGAAAGAGTGGAACATATAGCCGATTGCTGAATCGGTTTAGGAAAAGATGGCAACTTGCTAATCAAAATGCTATGGAAAGGGACAAGATAAAACCAGAGTTTTCCGATTTTTTTCCCATGAATGCAGACAAGGATTTACAGGAGCTTACCGCAGAAACTCCTGTCAGTATTGAAGATGATATACCACAACTTCCGGTTAAAAATCTGGTTGCATCTAGCCACGACTGTAAGAATACTTATCGCATCAAATTATTACTTGCAAATTTAGAACTTAAACGTTTCCAGCTATAAGTGCGAGTTTGGTTGATGATATCCGGAAGTGGTCTACAGAGTTTCACATAACTCAAGTTGGAGTCCTCAATTCTCATCTGAATTTGAATTTGCCGAATGATGCTCGAACTATTATAAAAACTCCTAGAAATGTACGAATTGTGGAAATGACGGAAAATGAACGGTATTGGCACCAGAGGCTGCAGAACTGTTTGCAGAAGGCATTGGAACATCTCGATCGGCCAATGTCGATATCATTGAATATTAATATTGACGGTTTACCCGTGCATAAAAGTAGCATCAAAAACTTTTGGCCAATCCTCTGTAACATTCATGAACTTCGTGATATTCCCCCTATGGCAATTGGAATATATTACGGAACCAGCAAGCCTAAGTGCGCTACGGAATTTCTGAATCCATTTATCGATGAGCTTCTGCCCTTGCTACAGTCAGGATTGACGATTAATGGTTTTTACGTTGCAATAAAAATACGCTGCTTCATATGCGACTCTCCCGCTCGATCCTTCATTAAGGGAGTGATTAATTTCTATGGAAAACATGGTTGTCTAAAGTGTACGACGAAGGGTAAATACTCTCATACTGCTAATACAGTGATATTTCCACAAACTAACGCTTTACCACGAACTAACGAGAAGTTTAGAGACAAAGAATATCCTGAACACCAGCGCAGTGATACACCTTTAGTTCGTTTGCCAATAGATATGATTGAAGATATCATAATCTCTGACGCTCTGCATCTTTTGGAATTGGGAGTAATGCGACGGTATTTGAATGGATGGCGTACGGGATCAATGACGAAACGTGCTGAGTGGAGTACAAAGGAGAAAATTGAAATTTCAAACATTCTTGTGAAAATACGGTTTCCGAAAGAAATTCATCGTCGAATGCGTTCATTGGAATTCATGTCCTTGTGGAAAGGTTTAGAATACCGTAGTTTTTTGAATTATGTTGGATTATCGTTACTAAAAGATTATTTGCCAGAAAAGTAGTATCAACATTTTCTCACCTTGTTCTGTTCAGTCAGAATTTGTTCGGCTGAAATTTATAAACATTTGCTACCAATTGCCAAGGATATGTTTGTTGATTTTATGAATAATTATAAGAATCTGTACGGCATTGACTACTTGACAAGCAATGTTCACAATTTATGTCATATTGTAGACGAAGTAAGCAAATTTGGATGCCTATCCACATTATCAGCTTATCCTTTCGAAAATTATCTTCATTCTATTAAGAAAATGCTTCGTGCCGGACCTTTACCTTTGAATCAAATAGCCAATCGATTAACCGAGCTCATCACTAGTGAAGCATCAGTAGCTATCAAGGATGTTTGTCAGGCAAATGTAAGATCTATTCATGCAGTACAGAAAACAGGATCAAAAGTAGCAATTACTTTAACAGATTTTATTTGGAGTACAAACTTTGAGGATAAATGGGTTTTAACTAAAGATCTTTCAATAATCTCCCTAGAAAATGCTGCGATAGACGGTTCAAGCTGGAATATTGAGTGTCGTGCAATACTTAATAAGGTAGATTTTTTTGAAAAACCATTTAAATCTTCATATATTCATGTTTATGCTGCAGGTGAAGAAAAGAACAATTTTTCGAAACAAATTACTATTGACGTGAACTGCATAATGTGCAAACTCGTTGCTGTTAAATACAAAACGAAAATTGTTTTCGTTCCTCCTATTCACACTCTAGACATGGAAAAACAGTAAGTTTTAGAGAAGTTGACGTTCAAATTTATAAATATATTTCTTATATATAAATATGTGTAATCCAATCGAATGAAAAGGAATACAAAATTGTACAGAAGGCCTTTAAAATTACACACTCGAAAAAAGTTCCATCTAATTTAATTGATCAAAACTTCGACACGAGATGCCATGTCAATATCCATATGCGAATCTTCATCTGACTCTTCGTGGTCAGTTGAATCAGCTGTAATATTATCAATCAGTCCATCACCATCCTCGACATCGTCAACTACAGCAGCATCAATTGACTCTTGGTTAGAATGATCGCCTTTCACTCGTGTGCGGCGACACGTGGATCTGCGCAACTGCTTACTAGAAGACCTTGCTTTCGAGTAGCGGAAAAGTCGATTCTTGCAAAATGATTCCGATTTAATTCTCGTATACGTTGGGTCACCGATGCTTTCTATTGCAAAGAGAAGTTGTAGAACATTGGCAAATTCGCGAAAACCTCTTTTTGACTTATTTCCTCGGTTGATTCCGGTCCAAGTAAAATTATTCCAAAACGGTCGTGTGAAAAGACAGTCCACAATAATATAGCATGCAGAATCACCTTTTTCGTAGTAACTAGTAGGGGGAATAATTTTTGTGAAATATTTGATCTGAAACATAAATCACATTTCTATAACTCCGCCAGTTACGATTCTCTTGGTTCAGTTTAGCCTTTACGAGTAGACTTGAATTATTGAGAACTGTAGCAGAGGGTCCAAAGCCCCTGTAAAGGAGGATGGTTGCAACAGCTCTTAACCATGGCTGTTGCGTAAAATCCAATGGTTAAAACCCCTAAGCTAAGGTGTTATGCGACCCGTGCCGATGGATGACGTGGTGGGGGGGTTTTAAGAAATACCCAGCCTCTAACGGAGCCTGTGGAGTACCAGGGCACCCTTCACAGTAATTAGCCCTTACTGCATCACGCGGGTCACTGATGCAGCGGACTCTTCTTTACCCAGCGACTCGTGGGAATTTTATGAACGACAAAACTTCACAAAATTCGGCCACCGGCAGCCTTTCTTTGCCGGAACCCATGGACTCATCGGAGCGTAGTCCAATAAAAACAAACGCACCGGGCAGAACGGAGGAGATGGAGCATGAGGATGATTTCAACCTCGACAGCGAATCGCTGGACGGAGGACCCTCGGCTTCATCCTTAATCCTACTTTCTCCACAAGGGAATGACTAAAGTCAAATGGACTTAGTTCCCGGTCCACAGACAAGGCCCGATGACGAAGGGAAACCCGAATCATCGGCACCCCTTGTCAAGCGACTTTCAAATGCGCAAAGGCGGCGACTGAGCAAAAATCTTCGCTCCGGTCTCTCGTACGAAGAAGCCAGGAAGCTGGCCCTCCTTCCAACAGAGCAGCCTGCTCAATCGAACCAAGTTGCCGTCAAGCGACAGCGGTCGGACGACTTGGTGTCACCAAACACCAGTACTAAGTGTCCACAGCCTAAAAAACTGCGGAACGGCACTGGTTTGGGGTCATCGGGTTCGAAGCCGCTCCCGAAGGCCACATATAGGGACATGGTGGGAGCTATAAGCCTTGCGGTTACTTCTGCTACCCACCCCAGCTCCCTACTCACAACGGACCAGCTTCAGGCTGTCCAGACCTCCATCCTCGATCACATTGCGGACCAGGAAAATCCAACCACCAAGCCCAAGTTTAACGGTTGCCATCTGAAAAATGGCTTCCTGCAACTTGCCTGTGCCGACAACGACACAGTGCAGTGGTTGGAAAGCACAACTTCGTGTATACCACATGAAGGATCTGCCGAAGGCCAGACGGTATGTCGGTTACTTCGCGGACAGTGCGAACTCTCCGGACGAGAAGATTCTTCGTTCACTCCAGAATCAGAGCGACCATCTCTCTACCAAAATGTGGCGAGTCTGTAACCGCAAATTGGTAAAGACCTTGGTCGAACTAGTTCTGGATATTGACGAAGAATCGGCCAAACTCGTTGAGAGTAGAAATTATGAACTGCACTACGGTTTCGGCAAAGCACGCATCCGAAAGGTAAGCGGAAGGCCGAACGTCACAGGCGGAAAAGACTCCGTCGCAATGTCAGTGAAGGTACGTGCGGGTAACTCCTCCGGGAGTACTCTGCCACCACCCAGGCAAAACGATCCTGCGAATGGGCTAAAGGTTCGCGAGGGAAACTCCTCCGGGAGTGCCCCACAACCACCCAAACGCAACCCTGCGATTGGGAAGGTACGCGCAGGATGCTCCCCCGTGAGTGCCCTGTCACCACCCAAAAAACGCAACCCCGCGGCTGCTCGGACGGTTCCGCCGAAGACTCGCAAGAGTGTGAAGCATCAACCACCGAAAAGTCGCACCCCCCGGAGTCAAAAACCGCCACAGTGTGCGCGACGACCTTCTGTTGCCAATCGACTGCTGCAACCGAAGCCGAACAGTGAGGAAGAGCAACTTCCATCAACCAGCCAAACCGCTGTTGGCAGCCGTCAGCCAATACCAGGATCATCTTCCGATCCGGACAGAGACGGCAACTTCACTGCAAAGTGAGCAGCCTTCGCTGCGTGCAAGCGAATCTCCATCACGCAAAAGGCGCCTCGGGTGTTCTTTGCAGGAGATTCGCCAAAGATCAGCTAGCGGCTGCTTTCATCCAGGAGCCGTGGATCAACGAATCCAAAGTTCTCGGACTTAACGCTCCTAACGGTAGGTTAATCTACTGTGACACGCAGTCCAAACCAAGGACTGCAATTCTGCTAAATAGAGAACTAAAATTTTTACCTATTACAGAATTTATCCAACGCGACGTCATTGCCGTCACGGTTGAAGTACCGACAACCAGAGGAAAGCAGGAAATGGTTGTCGCGTCGGCCTACTTCCCGGGCGACCAAGGTGATATACCGCCACCCGAAGTTGCTGCGCTCGTGCGGTACTGCAAGGCCATCAACAAGCCGTTTCTGATCGGCTGCGATGCCAACGCTCACCACACGATCTGGGGCAGCTCGGACACCAACACCAGGGGTGAGTACCTACTTGAATACCTTACTTCTAACGATGTCAATGTATGTAATGTAGAGAATAACCCCACGTTTATCAACGCTATTAGACAGGAGGTCCTTGATCTCACTCTGTGTAGCGCCTCTATTTCTGAAAGGAATAAAAATTGGCATGTCTCCGATGAAACTAGTTTGTCGGACCACAGACACATCGTTTTTAATATAGAGGCTAACCCTCTGAAAAGAGAGCTGTTCAGAAATCCTAAGAATACAAATTGGGAATCCTTTAAGGAACGCCTGATCGATTCACGAACTTTCAGTTACAGCAACATTCGAAATTCTGTTGACCTGAATTCGGCAGCAAATGATCTACAAAACAGAATCATGGATGCTTTCGACGCTAACTGTCCACTAACACAGCGGTCAGTATGCCGTGACGTACCCTGGTGGAATGATCAACTTAGTGACCTTCGTCGGGAAACTAGGCGGTTGTTCAACAGGGCAAAAGTCACGTCTAACTGGGACGACTACAGGGCGTCCCTCACTAAATACAACGCCGAGCTACGCAAGGCTAAACGGAAATCCAGAGTTAGTTTCTGTGAAAGAATCCAAACTCTGCCGGAAGCTACGCGGCTCCAAAAGGCGATGTCCAAAGACCATACTAACGGTTTAGGACAGGTGAGGAAAGAGGATGGATGCCTCACTGTCACTACCAAGGAAACGCTGGAGGTTCTTATAAACACCCACTTTCCTGGATCGACAGAGACCGAAGAACTGAATAGTGATGGGTCGCGGCAGGACAATTCGAGACATATGGCGTCTCAGGAGTCCATCCTGCTGGCCCGTCGACTGTTCACGGAAGCTTCAATAGGTTGGGCTCTAAGCTCATTCGACCCTATGAAGTCTCCTGGTCCAGACGGCATACTACCCATCTTTCTACAAAAATCGGCCGCAGTTATCATGTCCGAACTCATCAACCTCTTCAGAGCCAGCTTTATCCTGGGCCATATTCCGGCTAACTGGCTGAAGGTGAAGGTAGTGTTTATCCCCAAAGTTGGAAGAAAGGACAAAACCCTACCTAAAACTTTCAGACCCATAAGTCTGACTTCATCGCTTCTCAAGTTGATGGAGAAAATAATGGATAAATATATCCGTGATGAGTTTCTTAAAGACTCCCCGCTGAACAGGAACCAACATGCCTATCAAAGCGGCAAGTCAACAGAAACTGCTCTTCACAGCTTAGTGACGTTGATTGAAAAGTCCCTAAGTTATCAGGAGACGGCGCTATGTGCCTTTCTTGATATTGAAGGGGCCTTCGATAACACGTCCTTTGCATCAATCGATACGGCTCTTTCTCATAAGGGAATCGACCAAACTTCAAGGAACTGGATACACGCAATGCTCTCTAGCAGAGTGATCACAGCAACCTTGGGAGATTCGTCTGTAACAATGTCAGTGATCAAGGGGTGTCCGCAAGGAGGAGTTCTCTCGCCCTTGTTATGGTCACTAGTTGTCGACGCACTTCTCAACAAGCTTTCACAGCTTGGTTACGAGGTCATTGGATACGCCGATGACATCGTCCTCATCGTCAGAGGTAAAGATGACGCAACTCTGTCGAGCCGAATGCAAACGGCTCTGAATACCACCATGTCATGGTGTTTACAGGAGGGTCTAAACATAAACCCCTTAAAAACAGTCCTAATTCCATTCGGCAGACGAAGGACGATCTCCATCACTCCTCCAATACTGAGTGGAGTTAGACTGGGCTTCAGCAATGAAGTCAAATATCTCGGAATTATTTTGGACAAGAAACTGAACTGGTCTGCACAACTGGATCATGCCGCTAAGAAAGCGATCTCAGCGATCTGGGCCTGCAGAACTCTGTTCGGTAAGACCTGGGGACTAAAACCAGACTTGGCACTCTGGTCTTACAAGACCATTGCCCGACCAAGAATCACCTATGCTGCCCTAGTGTGGTGGCCTAAGGTGAACGAAGTGACTGCGCAAGCCAAACTCAAAAAAGTTCAAAGACTTGCATGTCTTTCGGTTACCAGCGCTATGCGAACAACTCCAACTGCAGCCATGGAAGCTATGCTTTGCCTACTACCTCTACATCTTCATGTGAAAAAGGAAGCAGAGCTTGGCGCTCTAAGGTTGCAAAGGAGGAAAACCATACTTGAAGGGGACCAAATCGGCCACCTTCGCATACTTAGGGAGTTCAAACTAACTCCGCTATTAACCACAGTCTCCGACTGGATGGACGTTAGGTCCAACATGGATATTCCATATAGAGTGATTGAAACAAACCGCTCTATGTGGAACAATGGAGGGCCTAATCTTCCACCTGGCATCGTCAATTTTTATACGGACGGCTCGAAAATGGGATCCCTAACGGGATCTGGTATATACGGACCCGGTATCAGGGAAACGTTTTCCCTGGGCAAATGGCCCACCGTTTTTCAAGCAGAGGTATATGCCATATATATCTGCGCAAAAATATGTCTGCAACGCAACTACAGACATGCGAAAATCGGTATATTCTCGGACAGTCAAGCAGCACTACTAGCACTTAAGTCCGTCAAATGCGCTTCCAAACTTGTTTGGGAATGCATTGAAACTCTACGGGAACTTTCCCGACAGAATTCAGTTTTTCTGTTTTGGGTGCCCGGACACTGCGGAGTCGAGGGTAATGAACACGCTGACTACCTAGCAAGACAGGGATCAGCTCAGCGGTTTATTGGTCCCGAGCCGTTTCTGGGTACGTCCATTTCCGCTATCAAAAGCGAACTATTAACTTGGGAAAGGCTAGAAATAGTATCCCAATGGCAACAGGCACAGGGTTGTAGACAAGGCAAACAGTTTATCTATCCGAACCCTGGAACCGCCAGAAAGCTACTTAGTCTAAATCGTAGTGACCTACGGATAATCACGGGACTCCTCACCGGACACTGTCCCGCTTTTTATCATTTAAAGAAAATCGGCGTAGTGTTGAACGACACCTGCCGATTCTGCAAATCTGAACCAGAGAGTTCAGAGCATTTGCTTTGCTCTTGCGAAGCTCTTGCTTCCTCTAGGTACAACTTCTTAGGAAGTTACCTTTTAACTCCATACCAAGCATGGAGCTCCAATCCCAAGCAGGTCATTAGTTTCATCAACTATGTTGTACCTAATTGGGGTACAGGTTTACAACAAAACAGTTCTACTCCATCAATGAGTACGAACAATCCGTAACCTGTGCACAGCAATCGGGGCCCGCCACAAAAGACAATCAGCAAGAATGTCGCAGTGGCATTTTAGTACCCAGTGCCCTTCAGGCATACAGAGAAAAAAAAAAATAATAAATCACATTTAGTTGATGCCTAAATGAAAATAAAAGCAAATCTTAAAGCTTAAAACTTACGTATTCCTCAAATACATGTTCGTTGGCCAACATTTTATTGAAGTTGATTAAGTCGTCCTTGTCGTTTATGTGTCTATGTTCTTCAACTGAATTCCCTGCTTGTGGCTTAGATTCATCTCTACAATCCATATGGAGCATTGTAGCAAAACGCGGGAAGCTTTTGTCCAAACAATCTTCAACCACTTGTCGAATCGATGTTTTAATGCCCTCGATAATATCTAGCTTCATTTGAATCATTTCGTTCCTCATATCCGTCACTTCAGTCCTCAAGGTGGTTACTGCAGAGCCCAGCTCTGTTATGTTGGACTTCAACGATGTCACAACGCTTGTTATTTCGCCTAACGAATCTACAGGGTTGCCTGAAATCACGAAATAACGTACACGTGAATATTCGTAATAGGTAAAAATAAAAAAACACAAAGCATTCATATGTACCTAGTTCTCCTGCGGCTCCAGAATTGTTTGACGGTGGGTTGATGTAAATGATGTTCTCATCAGTCAGAAATATAGACTGAAATGCCGGTTGATCATCTGAAAGCTCTAATAGAGCGGCCGAAGTCACATCTATAAAAAATATATGATAATAGGCGTGTGTTTGCAAAATTTGGAAATAAAGGGTGACAAATATGGCGTCCAGCAGCAAAAGGAGCTATATTTACGTACAGCAGATATTTTTAACGTCCAGCAGATAGTTTTCACGAATTTATAGTAAATATCAGAATATTATGACAGTAGTTAACGTGATTTTCGCGTGCTGGTATCACACTGGGAGAGGGAGTTGATAATTGAGAATATTTTCCTTTAGAATTGGCCTTTCCTTCCTTGTTTTGTGAATTCAAATGGGGTTGTGAATGTTGTGGCATAATAATGCTACAGGTACCAGGACCACCTGGATCCAGTGATTGCTCAGTTTGGATTGATATGGTAGGTTTGGCCAATCCCATTGGCCGAGTATCGAAATCCTTCGTTTGCAGTATATGACGAGGTGGTTCGTTTTTTTTCAGTTCCAGGAATCTGTCCCTGATGCGATAGTGTTTGCAACTGGATCATTTTGTTATAATCTTTAGGAGGGCGTGATTCAATCTTCTGATTTCTCCGGTGCTTCAGTAACTTCCGCTTAGCTTCGATGTCCGATACTTCCTGCTTAAGTAGGTCTTCAGCAGCAGCTTCCGCGGCTTGTAGGCTTTTATATTTACGACCCATAATGGCAGGAATCTTTTTTGTGGAACCATGAAATTCAATTCCACCAGTACGCAGCTTCTCCAGCTTGTCGTTGGAGGGAAGCTTAGGCCACATCAGATAGCCGTCGTGCATCCACGAAACTGGAACAGCCAGGACACGCAGCTGCTGCTTCTCGAAAAATTGAGCCACAGCAAACATCTGCGAACAACTCGGATCAATCATACTATTTTACATCATATCTTTGTTGGAAACTCACCTTTAATTGTTGTTGATAGCAGTAAATTCACTTATTTCATTCAAACATCGACACCGTTTTTTCTTCGAACGACCATGAAAGTTCAATCTGAATGTAAACAATGAGTATTCCCGCAGAAAGTTACAAACTAACTCGCACTGCGAAATCCAATTAGATTCTTGCTTTACGATGTCTCGTAGTCATTTATGCGATGAAATTAGAAAGTTATTGCCAAAATATATGGATTTCGGACAACGAGACCATGGAGGAGTGGAAAGAATGATGCTTTGATAATTCAAGAGTTCGAGGTTCGAGTCCGGATACATACATACATTACAGCGTGTGTTCTCACAGGAAACAGAAAGGTAATAAATTAAAGACTGACATTTGCAATTTCCTGGAATAGCAATAAATAGGGAAATGTATGAAATAGCAACAGATAAATAGTAATTGCTACGGTTCGCTGTTTTTTTTAAATAGTAATTGCTACGGTTCGCTGTTTTTTTTTTTAATTTTTAAGGCATGATTTTGGTCGCATAATGTTCTAAACTAAAACGCAGTAATGTATGGCGAACATCGCATAAATATCTGAAATAATTTGCTAACGCTGACTTGTAAGGTCGCATTAAGTAATAAACAAACCCGAATTGTATATTCAAGCATCACTTATAGTTTCGTTTCAAATCGCAAACATGAAGTTGTGAAGTCGCATTGAATAATGAAACAACTCGAAAGCTTTAACAGTTAATGTCGTATTTAAGAACTTTTTTCATCGTAAAAGTTTCTTGATGTTTCAGGAATGCATGTATATCGCCTCCACTTTTGCGCGTACAAGGACCGTTCGCAGCATCTTGTGCGATGTAACTATCACGTAGAAATGTACGTATAATGCAATGACTGTTTGTATTATACGTGTAAATTGGTTGTCTGGGAAGTCGAATAAACAAAACTTGTAGTACAGGATGATCTTTGGATCTTTGACCAATGCACCATAAAAATGCGCAAATTTTTACTGTTTTAGCGACTATTTATATTGCTATGAGCATTTCACTGTGGTAAAGAATATGTTCAACTTTCTAATTTTTTTTTTGAAATCGTTAAAATGCACCGTTTTTCAATTCAACATCTGACGTATTTAACCTTGAGCGCTCCGGTTCCTTGGACAGCAATCTGTTACATGCATGTTTCGTTGCTCTAGAGTGAGTTTCCTTCCATACGGCTTATCTGCCATTTGTGTGTAGCGCCACAGCGCTGCATAATGGACATGAAAAATCTGCTGGACACTACCACTCCACACATTTTTACCATCAGTAACGGGATAAAACAGTATACAGAAAACAGTGCCACCACGAAACACTCGAAGCATATTTTTCCTGCAAGCATCATCAAGCAAACTGCTTGAAGAGATGATTTTCGAAGCGCAGTTATTTACTGCCATTTTGAGTAGAGAGTTATTATATCATTGACTCTGGGTATATTAAATTATCAAAAGATCCTAATAGGCTAATCCCCAGAAGAAATTCGCTATGTTCGGTAAGTTAAATAATTACCAAATTTAGTTAACCCATTAACAATTTCTTTTCTATTGACCAGACAGCGAGGTAGAGAAATATGTTAAAATGGACGTCTAAGCAATTAAACTCGCTACGAAACTGTTGTGAGTAGATCGACAGTTTCTGGTGGCCCATAGGTACTTATGTTATGTTTATTGGCTGTGAACAAAAAACGGTACGATGTCCTTAATAGGCTAATAATTTGCAAGAAAGGTACGTCGTTACCGTTACGATGATGAAATTGGGGGATTGGTATAATTCAATTTTTCCAGACGCAATTGAATTAAACTTACCTAGGTGAGAGTAATAAAATTTTTATTACTATACCCTACCTCCCACTAATGCTGGTTGACTCGGGCTGCTCGTTTTAGCCGGCAAAGACGGCAGGTAGGTCTCATATAACTAGTTGGGAACCTCGTACGGTTTCAGGATAGTGCTTTCTAACTAGAATCGCTGAACGGAGAGTGTTACTTTCGGCTGATGGTGTTACGGTTCATTATTATCAATTAGCTTCTCCAGTGTTCCACTGAGCCATTAACGAGTGAGCGAAATGAACGTTTGAAAGCGTACAATCTCAATCTTTATCGCGAGCAGATAATGGTTTCGTGAAATCATGACAAGCTGCGAAAATCTGCCAACCGAGCAGAATTTCTCATGCCAATCACTGAAAATGAAATGGAAAGTTTTTTCCCGACAGACACACGACGGGGTAGTTAAGAATATAACTACGGCTCTGAGATGAGAACGAAGAGAAATCTAATTACTCACGTTTCCTTTTCCGACTGGCCGACATCCACGTGTCGACGGTTGTATTAATTGACACGGCCTGCCTCCAGGTTGACACGAAAGTTGTTCTACATGGGTTAGGATCCCAACCCAACCAAACCTCCGGAAAAAGTATAACAAAGGTGAAACTAACTACCATTTAATACACAGACCACGTGTGGTAGCAACTGGTGACAGGAAAAGGAAAAATAATACGACAGTTACAAGTCAATCTTTGCGGTAAAATTGTGCTCTCATATTCACAAAAGAAAAACACACCCGCATAAGAAACGGCGCACCATCCCGGGTATAACCAGGAAAGCAACAGATGATCGGAAACATCCAAAACCACCGACATTTCAACTTGGAACAGCTCTTTCTCTCGCTTATTTTCTCGTTGTCACCAAGTAATCCCCGTACAGTCACCCGACTATTGAAATTGGAGCCTAGCTTCTGTCACAGAAGCTTTCGGAGTAGGTAGGTATCTACTATTTGCTTTCCCCAGGCCACACAACGCAACCTTATGTTGCAATTGTACCATGGTTTTTGTTCGCCAAAAACCGAGCAGCTTGGGGCGAACAAGGCTGATTTTTCCAATATCGATAATGGGACGACACATTCGTGCGGGTGTCACAACTTTAAGCATAGTGAAGAGGAAGAAAGCAGGAAAAAAACAGAGCTGGCGGCACATATTTATGCTGTGGCAGAAAAACACAGCACGTGAAAATGGCGGTAGATGAAACATGAGTTATTAAGTCGCGTGTTTAGCAAACAGATGTTGTCCTCTTCCCCACCCGGGGGGAGGGAGGAACATGCATGGATTAACAAAATATATTTTCATAGCTTCTGATGGATATAGGATGTGGGTGGTGGAGAGCATACCAAATAACATGGTAACATTTGTTCGTCCCAATTTGTTTTTCGAACAGCAAATGATGTCGAAAGTGAAAAATGATTTTCAGTGAATCATGCTTACCTTTTTTTCAGCTTAATACGTACTAATAGGAATACCTTCAATATAATTGCGAGACAAATAAATCAAGATTTGACAACTGAGAACAATTGACATCTCGAAGTGAGCTATTGTTTTCCCCAACACCTTATATGAAACTTTTACCATTTTTGTCTCATTTCCGGACATTTTTGACACGCTTTATATTTGA
The DNA here is from genome assembly GCF_029784165.1 of Wyeomyia smithii. NCBI lineage: Eukaryota > Metazoa > Arthropoda > Insecta > Diptera > Culicidae > Wyeomyia > Wyeomyia smithii. The sequence goes on along the minus strand of NC_073696.1, from coordinate 270,118,751 downwards.
GTTTTTTTATTTGTTAATTCTTTCATTTTTTCATTAATCAGTACTAAACCGATTACCTAAAATTTTTAGTAGAAAAATGGTGTTCAGCAAGAAAATATTTTCTTACAGTTTTTCTCAATGTCACCTGAATCTTGAGTTATTTCTTGATGCTAGTAAAAGAAAAACGCAGTCTAAATTGTCTTTTGTTGAGAATCGTCTTTTCAGAGCATTGTCTGCGTTAACATGATACCTTTCGTGAGAGCGTTAACAAAGCGAACACGTTCTTCTTTCCGACTCCAAACCCTCGCCGATCTCCACAGCTGTCAACGGGTGAGAAACGCTTAATTTCCAGCCAATGAATCGAATGCGAACTGCAGCTGGTAAACCCACTTACGGCATCATATTTCCGAAAAGTGTCAGCTCGAATTTCCCCCCGAAAAATTATTTACACAATCAGTTGCGGCAACACCGCCGAAGAACCATTCAACGCGCCGAGCTGTTAAATCTCCATTGACTGGTTGCGTTGCTGCTACGTAATCAGCACAGCATCCGTCCGAGCATGCGGCACAGAGAGAGAGAGAGAGCGGCTCGCCCGTGTGCCGTCAAAACAACACTCCACAGATGAAACTACGCTATTCTACGTTCAGCCTCTCGACGGCTGGCTGGAGAAGCTGTATGGAGTGCCGTGGGTGGTTATCCGAGGGCCGCAACTGCAAAAGTTAAGAATCCTTCCGACATACACACTTGACCGCGTTGTTAACCGCAGTGCTTGACGATTCAAGCGGTTGTGTGTTGCTGCAGCAGTGGCAGCGTTTTCAATTTTTTTTTTTTCGTTCATTCCTCTCAAATAAAGCAGCGTGTTTTTATCAAAGAACATTTTTCCCTTCATATATTATACAGAGAGCTGCAGCGTAGGGATTGTTAAGACGGAAACGGGGGGGGGGGGAAGCTAGTTATTTAGATTGCTTGCCATAATGGGATCGGGGTATTTTATTGAGCTGCTCCGTACCCGGGTGTGAAATGCTGCAGCTCTGGCTATTGGCGGGGAACGCTTCGTAAGTGGAAATGATTAACTGATAAGTGGGTGGATTTTTTTCCCGTTCATTTGTCGAAACTCGAGAGCCGAGGCGAGACCCGATATTGCCGGTTTAGGCTGACAGACCTTCGAAATGCTCATCGGTGCTGGTTTGGCTTTCGGTTCTTGATTGGAATCGCATTTTGCCACTTCGGAATTGGTAGCGGTTGTACAGCTGAGTTTCAAAATTCATTCTGTAAGTTGTTGAAATAGACTTTTTGAAGTAGAATACTTCTCTCAGGAAGTTCGGCTACATAGGGATGTGAAATGAAAATCTAAAACCGAAAAAAGTGAAAAATATGTCCAATTTCAAACGCTAATAAATCGGTTAGTATTCGATGGGTTTCCTTCGTTCTTGCAGCAATGGATTGGAAAATCTTCTAAGATTCTTCCCAAAATAAGATAATTGTAATTTTATTATTCACACTATTGTACTATTGAAAATAGTCAAGCCTTGTCAAAACGAAAAATTCGACCTCTGATTGGTCGTTATATGCTTGCTTCCCAAGCACGGTCGACAGAATCATATACCTTGCAATTGAAAACATGCTATTTGGCCTATATAAGAGCCTGTTTCAGCCGGAGCCGCTCATAATAGTTCTAGACAGCGACAATAGCAGTCGTCCTTCCTTAGCAGCAGCACTAGCCCTGTGGTTGGTCACCAAGTCTCAGGAGCAGCGCGGTTTTTCTCAGCGTGTGTCGCCAGACAGCCATTATTCCCCCCGTGTTGGAGCAGCATGATAATTGCCATCAGGAAATCCAATTTCGGAAATCAAAATGCCTTTTTTAAGGCAAATAAACAAGTCATTGAAAGTTAATAATTTTTGTCAACGCAAGCAAGCATTCTGTGTTGCATCCTAGCAATTCAAATTTGTCGCACCCGTCTAATTTACTGAATGTGAAATAGCTTCCACAATGCATGTTGTCCGTGTATCTTAATTCCACCAATGTTAGGGCAGCTCAAAGGTTGTAATTAGCAACCGATTTTGAACCGCAGCATGCTTTTTTCAAGGCAAATAAAAAAAAATTGAAGGTCAATGATTTTCTGGCATCAACACAAGCAGACATTCTGTGCGGGATGCAATCAAATTCTGTTGTAGTTGTCTAATTTTCACTTTATTTTGTAAACCCACCACTGTAGGGGCAGCGCAAAGGCTGCGATCAGCATAACCGACATTGAATAATAAACTGCCCTGTTAGTACGCATTCACAAAAGCAGTTAGTTCGACTATGCAGAGCTAATATGAAGTCGATTCAATCAATCAGCATAAACAGAATTTCGTCGTCTCCCAGCTGCCAAGTTGCAACATGATGCAACAAGCAACAGCGAGCAAACGAAATCGCTTGATGTTACAAACCGCAATAAGATACGGGTTAAAATCGTTGCGTGTGTGACTGACACGCAAGCAGCCGGGTTATCTTTCTTGTAAAAGTATTCTACTTCAACCTTGCGGTCGTGGCTTTGTATACAACTTTCTTGTGATTTTTTTGGTTCTGTAAGCAGAGCTGTTTGCTATCGGACGGTAAAAACGGAAGCGAAAGTGTTTCTATTGGAATTTATTTCATTTTGGTTCGGAATCCTCTCCGGGATCCAGAGTTAGGCTTTGTTGGAAACCACACCAATGTGAATGTACCGGGTGAGGTGTAAGTTTTTTCATTTGAAACAATTGCTCTGAACTTGTGGATTGCAGCAACGAAGCAAATTAAATTTGCTATTTGTTTCGGCTTTGTAGACAATTCAATTATTGACAATTGGTTTTTGGAGTTCAACTTTATGAATCTGGAAAACAACTTGACTGAATGACAAATCCGATTTCTGCTTCAAGTGATTTTTCCAAGTTTTACACACGACCCCGAAAGCCATTAATTTCTGCCTACCGTTCAAGTAAAGCATCAACAAATTTATTTGAAGTTTAGTAATTGCTGACTCAATTACAGAGTTAAAGTGTCATCGTCATCGCATTAAACAGTATAGAAGGGTTTCAGCCGATACAGTTCGGTTAATTAATACGCATCGGTCCCGGCTGACAAATCCGTTGATTGTCGACTTCAAAGCTCTTCTGGTAGGCTGGCTTGCTGCTGAATTAGTGGCACATTGCTGCTTGCGGTTCGGTGGTGGAAGCAAACCAATTATCAGCATGTTTATCCATCAGCCGCCCAGCCAAACAGAACGACATCTGAGGCTTAGTGAGTGATTAATATGTGAAGGTAGAATGTTTTCCTGAGGGGGTGCTTTCGCGGGGGTTTGTGGAGATTACCTAATCGATTTTGAGGTAACACAAACTCTATCCTCGAGTTATCACTTTATTTGTCGACCTCATAGACATGAGATTAGATTGGTGGTAGACAGTTGGATGTATATTTGGTCGGCGTGCGACCAGACCGAGCCAAGCGCCAAACACATTGTTTTGAGTAATTAGCAGTTGAAGTTTGACCACCCATAAATTAATCGTGTTTGAACTTATCGTTAATTCAATGCAAACATGTAATAAACAGGGTTTAATGAATGTCTTTTCATCATAAATACACGAAAAATATCAGTTTTTAAATAGTTTATTTGACACGGCACGATACAATTTATGTTTAACTGAGCCAAGTACATTTTTTTTTAAATTCTAAACTAGCAGGGAAAAGAGGGAGGCCTTTTTTTTATTCTCGCGGCCGACTACGAGCTAGTGGGGATTTAAGGTGATAGGAGGGGTGTTACAATTTTGTTTTCAACTATTTCATATTACAGAATGTATTCATTTGTACGTGGCTAACCAGTGATGTTCTGTTTGAGCAGTTTTGGTCTGAGGTGTCTGCGTAAACATAGAGATGCCGAGTCTTCGTTTTACTGTCTCCAGCCGGGTGTATCATTCTCTTTCAGTTTGTGACAGAAATTGTATTCTAGCAAATAGATAAAAGAAATCAAATTTTAATGCCAGCATTTTTTATAAACTCGTATACTGCCGGTAACCGCAAGTCAGTCTCATCTGTAAAAATGTTAAATTGAGAAAACAGCTTCGAAAGATATTACATTCACGCTCAGTTATAACTTATTTAAAATGAATTATTTCGACAACATTCATGCTAAAATATAGTTTGCATACTAGCCTGCACTAATTACGTTGTAAAAACCACTGAAATCATTGATTTTATGATAAAAACCTTGAGTGTGACTGACTTGCCGTTACATTCTACACCGAAGAGAAAAGTAACCGCAAGTCAGTCCCATTGCCATGTTGAAACTATAGTGCGTGTTGACGAATTGTTATTCGTTGCCGTGGAAAACTGTCAATCCTGCGCTGTTAGGAAGTGTATGTCCATGAGAACCATTTAAAACATATCAACGTTGGAAAATCTCTTGATGTACGGAACCGATGAAGCTTATCCGGTGAGGACTCGGATAAAGAAACTGAAGCCTGGTTTGCAGTTGGTTCATCCGACAGCAAATGTCAACATGATACAAATCCATATGAGGTTCGAGCATCACCTTTGGAGATTTCTTGGAACGATTCCCTGGATTCTGATGGAAGTTTTTTCGATAGTCAAGATCTCCCGGATAGATCTACGAAGAAGTGAACCAAAAAAAATTGATTTGAATTCGTATTAGCAGAAAATTCATCACCAATTCAAACTAAAAAAAAAAAATCCCAATTGATAATTGTTACTAGATAACTTATTTTCATCTAAACGGTCATATCGAACTTCTCCTTTTCACTCCCCATCCATTTTACTGTTGTATTATGCATGTTTTTTTGTGAAACGGGACTGACTTTCGGTTATTTTTCTTCTGGGACTGACTTTGCATAATGGGACATTTCGACTTGGTATTGATTTCCACTTTTGTTGAACAAACCACTATTTTTTATCGGTCCATCTGAAAATATACTCAAAGCTAGGCCAAAATCCGATGCAAACTCAAAATTGACAAAATTACAGATGGGACTGACTTGCGGTTACCGGCAGTATAGCTGTGTCATGTACTGGAGATCACCGCTTCCCAGAATGTCTCTAACGGGTACGTTCGGTTGTTTTCGTCGGGCCCGGAGGGAATCTATAAGCTCGGACCTAACATCACAGAATTCGGCACACGACCAAACAACATGCTGGATGTCATGGTAGCCATCGCCACAAACGCAGTGATTACTGTCTACAAGCCCTATACGAAAGAGATGCGTGTTTAACGTATAGTGATTGGACATAAGTCTGGACATCACGCGAATGAAGTCCCGACCTACATCCAACCCCTTGAACCATGCTTTCGTCGATACCTTAGGAAAAATGGAATGTAGCCACCGTCCCAGTTCATCTGAGTTCCATCAATCGCACCCACCTTAGCTAAAGCGTCAGCCTTTTCATTGCCCGGAATGGAACAATGAAAAGGGACCCACGTTACGGTAACCAGGTAATTTTTATCTGTTAAAGCACTTAAAAACCGCCGTATTTTCCCCAGGAAATACAGGGTGTGCTTCACAGTCTTCATCGATCGCAGAGCCTCAATGGCACTGAGACTGTCTGTGAAGATGAAGTAGTGGTCTATGGGCAAGGTTTCGATGATGCCAAGAGAGTACTGAATGGCAGCAAGTTCTGCGACGTACACGGAAGCGGAGCATCGAGTTTGTAGGAGGCGGTAAAATTTTCGTGGAAAACACCGAAGCCAGTGGACTCATCTAGATTAGATCCGTCAGTGTAAAACCTTTTATCATAACTCACATGTTTAAACTTATTGGAAAAAATATTAGGGATCTCTTGGGGTCGCAATTGATCCGGGATACCAGAAATGTCTTGTTTCATGGTGGTGTCGAAGAATATAGCATTATTAGAAGTATCTAAAAGTGCGACATTGGAGGAATCGTATGAAGAAGGATTAATATCTTGAGCCATGTAGTCAAAATATAAAGTCATAAATCTGGATTGAGATTGAAGGTCGACCAACCTCTCGAAATTTTCAATTACTAATGGGTTCATAACTGTGCATCGAATTAGCAACCGGTAAGAGAGATTCCAAAAACGATGTTTCAACGGAAGAATCCCCGCTAGCACTTCAAGACTCATCGTATGGGTCGACTGCATGCAACCTAAGGCAATACGCAAACAACGATATTGTATTCGTTCCAGTTTGATCAAATGTGTGTTTGCTGCGGAGCGGAAGCAGAAACACCCGTACTCAATTACAGACAATATCGTTGTTTGGTAAAGCCTTAGAAGGTCTCCTGGGTGGGCTCCCCACCAGGTTCCGGTAATCGTACGAAGAAAATTAATCCTCTGTTGGCATTTTCGTGTCAGATACCTAATATGGCAAGCCCAGGTGCATTTAGAGTCGAACCAGACCCCGAGATGTTTAGCGACTAAAACCTGAGTGATTGTTTTACCCGTTAGTAGGAGCTGCAGCTGAGCAGGGTTATGCTTCCTAGAAAAAACGACCAGCTCAGTTTTCTCCGGAGAGAATTCGATACCCAGCTTAAGAGCCCATTCAGACAAATTGTCTAAGGTATCTTGCAATGATCCTTGCAGATCGTTAGCCTCGCTTCCAGTAATGGATACAACGCTATCGTCTGCAAGTTGCCGTAGCGTGCATGAATTTGCAAGACATTTATTTAAACATGATCCCTGGGGAAGGCCCATGTAACTAATTCGGGAAGTTGTCGAATCGCCATGTGAGAAATACATATGCTTTTCTGACAACAAATTGAGCAAAAGGTTATTCAAATTTGGTGAAAGTCCCTGCGAATGAAGTTTCGCGCTTAAAACTTCTACAGAGACAGAGTCAAAAGCCCCCTTAATATCCAAGAACGCAGAAGCCATTTGCTCTTTTCGAGCAAATGTGAGTTGAATTTCAGTAGAAGGCAACGCTAGGCAATCGTTCGTTCCTTTGCCCCGGCGAAAGCCAAATTGAGTATCTGAAAGTAAACCATTTGTTTCGACCCATTTGTCTAACCGTAAGAGGATCATTTTCTCCATTAATTTCCGGAGGCAAGAGAGCATCGCAATCGGCCTATATGAATTGTGATCAGAGGCAGGTTTCCCGGGTTTCCGAATAGCAATGACTTTTACCGCCCTCCAGTCATGCGGGACAATATTTAGCTCAAGAAACTTGTTGAACAAGTCCAACAAGCGTCTTTTTGCAGAGTCGGGTAGATTCTTCAACAGGTTGAATTTTATTCTATCTAACCCTGGAGCCTTATTGTTGCACGACAGGAGAGCCATTGAAAATTCCAACATCGAAAATGGAGGCTCTTCCGTAGTTACTATAAACGCGTCGCGAAAGGTTTTCTGTTCCGGTACAGAATCCGGACAGACCTTTTTGGCAAAATCGAGTATCCAGCGATCAGAATACTCCTCACTCTCATTCGAAACGTCACGGTTCCGCATGCGCCTGGCGGTATCCCAAAGAGTGCTCATCGCTGTTTCCCTGGACAACGCGTTTACGAACCGCCGCCAGTACCCGCGTTTTTTCGCCTTTACTAAGCTCTTCATCTGCCTGCCCAGTGCCTCGTACTTTCGAAGCAGGTTGACAGTGCCGTACTCCCGGTAGTCCTTATACGCCGCGGACCTTCGCGCGTACAGCTCAGAGCACTCTTTGTCCCACCATTTGTTGGGAGGGCGCTGTCTAATCGTTACCCCGGGTATCGGTTTCGTCTGAGCTTGAGTCGCGGCGTCGATTATCAAGCCAGCTAAGAACGCGTATTCTTCCTCCGGAGGAAGTTCCTCGTGAGTCTCGATAGATTGCGCTATAATAGACTCATAACACTTCCAATCAATATTACGTGTAAGGTCGTAGGAAATATTGATTGGGTTCGGGGGAGTTGAACCATTAGCAATTGATATAACGATTGGAAGATGATCACTACCGTGGGGATCGTTGATTACTTTCCACCGGCAATCTAACGCTAGTGATGTCGAGCAAAGGGATAGGTCAAGCACGCTTTCACGTGCTGGAGGATTAGGTACACATGTCGCTTCCCCAGTATTCAAAACTGTCATATTGAAGTCGTCGATCAAGTTACAGATTAAAGAAGATCGGTTGTCGTCGTACAGCGACCCCCATAGCGAACAGTGAGAATTAAAATCTCCCAATATCAAAAAAGGCGCGGGAAGCAACTCTGCTATATCAGTGAGATGCTTCTGTTCAATCCGCGCGGATGGAGGGATATATAACGAAACAAGGCAAAGGTCTTTTCCTTTCATATTCGTTTGAATGGCAACGACTTCAGTATTCGAGATCGAGGGGAGGGCGATTCGGAAGAAGGAATAGCACTTTTTAATCCCTAAAAGTACCCCTCCACCGTGTGAGTCTCGATCTCGACGAATAATGTTAAAATCGTGGAAATTGAGTTGATCGTTTGAATTGAGAAAGGTTTCACAGAGCGCAAATGCGTCACAATTGTATGTATTTATTAAATGAGAAAATAGATCGAATTTGGGGATGATACTTCTGCAATTCCACTGTAACACAGTGACAAAATTCCTAACCTCTTTCGACGTATTAGTCATCGAAAGATACGATAGCTGAAATGAAGGGCCAAGTTGCTGTGAGTTGCTTCAAAAAGGTTTTCACTGTTGGGAGAAGGGCAAGAAGAATGTTTTGAAGGGGATCTGGCATGTTGAGAGTTTAAAATATCCAGTCCACAATATCAGAGAATTTTATGAAACCTGTTGCTTTTATGTCTTCTGATCGAGAAATGGGTGCACGAGGGGTTTTTGGTGTCCCAGGAAGCGGTGGATACTCCTGGTTTGATTTGAAATTAAAACCGGGGGGCACTTGCTTCGGTTTTTCTCCACCGCTTCCTTTTTGTGTTGTCTTATTGGTCATTCCGCTGGGGTTTATCTTACGACCTTTGCGAGAAAGATTAGGAGAGTTGAGCATTCTCCTTTTCCTAGATCCCTCTGGCAAGGCATAAGAACACCCTTCGACGGGATCGTCAGATGTACCCTCATCGGTTGGCAAAAAGGAAAAGATGTTTCCTGTCGAGGGTGGCTCAGCCCTCTTAAGCATTTCTGCAAAAGAGCGCTTTGATCGTTCCTTGAGGGAACGCTTAATTTTTTCCTCGCGCTGTTTGTACGCGGGGCACGTCGAAAGGTCATGCCGAGTTCCCTCGCAGTAAAGACACTATTCAGTATCCTCAATGCAAGCGGGCTCTGCAGGCTGTATGACCTAACTGCTTGCAGTTTTGGCAATGCATGACCCGCGGTACGAACAGGCGTACAGGCAGACGAACCCTGTCCAAAGAGATGTAGTTCGGCAGTACGGATCCGGCGAATATTACACGGAAGGAGTCCGAAGGGAGGATACTCTTCTTCCCTTCTTCGATGGATACTGAATGCAATTGCTTGACATCCAGTATCTTCACATCTTGAATCAGGGGGTTCTTGAAGCAGCCAACCCCGTGACGCAAAATGTCATCGACCGTGAGGCTTCCTTCGGTAGCCACACCGTCGATCTCCACGTCCTTGGCAGGGATGTACACGCGGTACTCCCTTGTAAAGAGCTCGTAGCTAGCAATTTCGTTTGCTTGCTTCAAGCTACTCACGACAACTCGCAGTTTGTTCGGCCTCACCTTCGTAATCTCGGTTACGGCCGAAAACTGTTTTGCCAGGTCTTTGCCTATTTGAATTATATTCAAAGGTTTTTTTATGGGCCGGAAGTAAACAACGTAGGGACCGCTAGCGGCATCTGGGTAAGCTTTTACCCGTATTTCCGGTACCCTTGGTACGGGGCTAGGTAAAGGAGAACTGCTGGGGGAAATTTCAATTTCTTCGCCATTTGTTTCCACATCCAGGAAAAGTTGCACCTGCATGTCGTCCATTTTGCGGGAGCGTTACGCTCTACCGCACACAAACGAAAAATATTCGAATGTGGGGGGGGGGGGGGGGAACAAGTAGTTGATATTAAATTTTAAAAACAATTTTTCAAACTACAATGGATCAAAATAAAAAAAAAGGCAGTAATACTAATACTAATAACAATAGTAATATTAATAATAATAATAATAATAATAATAATAATAATAATAATAATAATAATAATAATAATAATAATAATAATAATAATAATAATAATAATAATAATAATAATAATAATAATAATAATAATAATAATAATAATAATAATAATAATAATAATAATAATAATAATAATAATAATAGTAATAATAATTATAATAATAACAATAATAATAATACTATTAATAATAATGATAAAAATTCTAAAGTGAATACTTCACCGAACGTCTAAGTCACGACCTCATGGCTGATAGTAAGATCAATCGAGTGTCTCCGCAGAACAAACAATGACGATCCAGCTTCGTGTTGTGACACAGTGGCCGTATCTTACACGCGACCTTGTAGATGCCACTTGTAGTTGACTTCCACTCGCTCGATCGTATGGTGGTCCGTGCTGCTAGCGGGGTAACAGCGGTGCGGGAGAATTATTCTTGCTGATATATCAGCTGCGTATCGAATCACTGGCGGGGTAGCCTGCCCCTACCAGTGTGCAGAAGATGTTTCTGCCGATATATTGCAGACTATTGTTATCGCACAGCACAAGAAATAATCGAAAAAAAAAACACCCGTACGAGAACTCGTGTATTGTTATTTTGCGAATCACACGGAAATAAACAATTTGCGTCTAATCGAGACGAAAGCAAAACAACGAATCACGAAAAATATCAATAATTGATAAAATATTTGGTTTTTATTTTTGATATTAATGCACTCAGCTCACTCTGGTGGAACAAAAATTTTAAAAGTTGGTCTTCAGTTCGGTCTGGTCAAACGTATTTACTACAACATATCAACTTGTCTATTAAACAAGCTAATTTTTCTCACTAGTCAAACGTAATACATAGTTATCAACACTGCTTTTTCTCTCAGGCCAATCTGTATCAGAAATTATACAGCTGATAGACAAGCAAAGCTTTATTTTTGTTGCTCTATTTCCTGGTGCCAAAGCGCACCAAGTGCTAAGTGTTAAGATAGTATCAATATGAAATTCTCTGGTATTTTGAAGCGGGTATTGTTTGATTTTATTGATTTACCGTATATTGACCCAGTCCTGACGTTTATTACAAGAAAAAAATAATATTATTTGAAAAATATCAAATGGAAATCAAATGCACTTGGTTCGGTCTGGCTCAACAGGATCTTGAAAAAAAGTGATGTGCCCATTGAAACGAAAGTCGGCTCTACGAAAACCACCTGGCTGTTCATTTCTCTAATTCTGATGACAGTCGTATTAACGAGCTGTCCGAAGCGTAGAAATCAGTTACTGATTAAAACAAAGCGCAATGTTAGCTTTTAAATCACAAACAACCACTTTATTTAGATACCATGTCTGTGTTTATGGTTCACTCGGGTCGAACGCAATTTCGTTCTTTTTACAAAGTGCAGCAGAGATTGTTTACTATAACACGCCTATGAACTGTTCAAATGATTTCATTCTTTAATGGAACATAGATCATCAGTTTTCACATCCACTGGTGCTAATAACTCTATTTTTAAGAAAATGGCGCTTGGCTCGGTCTGGTCGCACGCCGACCATTTGAACTTCACAAGTTCTTGAATTGTACTGCTTTGAATTTTCAAACTTCAAACTTTTGAAGTAGAATACTTCTCTCAGGAAGTTCGGCTACATAGGGATGTGAAATGAAAATCTAAAACCGAAAAAAGGGAAAAATATGTCCAATTTCAAATGCTAATAAATCGGTTAGTATTCGATGGATTTCCTTCGTTCTTGCAGCAATAGATTGGAATATCTTCTAAGATTCTTCCCAAAATAGGATAATTGTAATTTTATTATTCACACTATTGTACTATTGAAAATAGTCAAGCCTTGTCAAAACGAAAAATTCGACCTCTGATTGGTCGTTATATGCTTGCTTCCCAAGCACGGTCGACAGGATCATATACCTTGCAATTGAAAACATGCTATTTGGCCTATATAAGAGCCTGTTTCAGCCGGAGCCGCTCATAATAGTTCTAGACAGCGACAACAGCAGTCGTCCTTCTCAGCAGCAGCACTAGCTCTGTGGTTGGTCACCACGTCTCAGGAGCAGCGCGGTTTTTCTCAGCGTGTGTCGCCAGACAGCCATTATTCCCCCCGTGTTGGGGCAGCGTGAAGATTGCCATCAGGAAATCCAATTTTTGAAATCAAAATGCCTTTTTGAAGGCAAATAAACAAGTCATTGAAAGTTAATAATTTTTGTCAACGCAAGCAAATATTCTGTGTTGCATCCTAACAATTTAAATTTGTCGCACCCGTCTAATTTACTGAATGTGAAATAGCTTCCACAGTGCATGTTGTCCGTGTATCTTAATTCCCCCAATGTGAGGGCAGCTCAAAGGTTGTAATTAGCAACCGATTTTGAACAGCAAAATGCTTTTTTGAAGGCAAATACAAAAATAATGGAAGGTTAATAATTTTCTGGCATCAACACAAGCAGACATTCTGTGCGGGATGCAATCAAATTCTGTTGTAGTTGTCTAATTTTTACTTTATTTAGTAAACTCCCCACTGTAGGGGCAGCGCAAACGCTGCGATTTTTAGCATAACCGACATTGAATAATAAACTGCCCTGTTAGAACGCATTCACAAAAGCAGTTAGTTCGACTATGCAGAGCTAATATGAAGTCGATTCAATCAATCAGCATAAACAGAATTTCGTCGTCTCCCAGCTGCCAAGTTGCAACATGATGCAACACGCAACAGCGAGCAAACGAAATCGCTTGATGTTACAAACCGCAATAAGATACGGGTTAAAACCGTTGCGTGTGTGAGAGCACCATCGGTGTTTATTCGCTGGATACACTATCTACTGTCTACTGAACGCAATAATCTTACATGCGACATGGGGACGGGAACATTTTCTTCAACCAAGCTACACAACACGACACAAAACATGTTATTTTGTTGCTTCAATGAGAGTGCTATCGGTCCGGCTCGACAAGAAATCATTTTTGTGCATCCGTGCTACGAAACTGAGGAAAAACTTTAGAAACAAACATTTCATCGGATATTAAATTGAACAACTGAAATTTGAAGAACACAAAAGATTATTTGAAGGGTTAATATTTTCTCGTTTTGCGCTTTAATCCAAAGTTAATTATCTTCATCTACATGCATACTCTGACTATTATTACGTGTCTGCGTCGCTTAGTGTTTGGCTACGGTCATGCAGAACGCAAATAACGGCGCGATGCGATTCGGCAAGACGAAATCTGTTGAAATGTATAACTCTACTTCGCCTTGAAAAGAGCTGTACATTTCACCACGGTAAGGCGAATCGCATCGCGCCGGCATTCGCGTTCTGCATAACCGTAGCCTTTGTTCCGTTCCCGTTTAATGATGTCGTTAAATGTGCATATTACAATTCGGCAGCACTTCAACTTCTCGTTTGCACAAAAGTTAAAAATATCCAATGAACTTCATTCAAAATATCAGACAAAAAGAAATTACAATACTGCCAATGAGCGGTCAACGTTTATTTACTAGAAAAAATGACTGACACGCAAGCAGCCAGGTTATCTTTCTTGTGAAAGTATTCTACTTCAACCTTGCGGTCGTGGCTTTGCATACAACCTTCTAGTGATTTTTTTGAGTAAATTGTAGCATTTTTGAACTTTTATAAGAAAGGCTGGTTTCGATGGGGGTTGTTGTCGACGTTGGGAATCGTGATTCCAATTATAGAATTGATGAAGACGGCATTGTGATAAATTCGTTTGTATATCCGTTCAAGGTTGATAGACCATAAAAGTACTTTTCAAGTGTATCAGGGATTATATTACCCTCCTTATTATTACAGTCGGTGCGTAGGTTTTGTACGTTAATCTCCACACCACCGAGATTATTGTAGAAGCCGTTGACGTTTCATTGCAAAGCCTGTTTTCCAGGTATGGAAGATTGGGGTGATGTTTCTTTGGGAGTTAATACAGGATGTGGTTCAAAGAAGGGTTTTTCGGTATCAAGCTACCCGAAGTGCTTGGATTAAAAACTGTGTTTTTTTTTTGAAAATATTGGGAGTTCGACTGGCGATGTGGCTTTGTGGAGTAGCGAGCCTTACAAGAGCTCCAACTGTAGAAATAGTTTGTAAATCCCCCACAACCGGCAGAGGTGAAGAAATCACAGGGAAGGACCAGCTTCGGACGGTGTTGTATCGCTAAGTTTTGCTCTCTATAGTCCGTGTTTTCTCGAATCCGATACTGCATCCGATGGAATGATATTCCGGTATAACTTCCGCGCCAGCACTGACTTGATTACCGAAGTCCTTGTCGGAAGTTTTACATCCAATATTTTTCTGCGAGGTATACAGGAAAATCAGGTTGTCCGTCTCGCTTTCAAATGATCGTTAAATCGCGACTCCCACGCTATTCTGCGAGAAATAAGGGGGAACTAACTTGTCCATCGTGATTATCATTAAGGGTCGTGGGTTGTCTACCGGTTCCAGTCCTCCAAACATGCATTCTGATGTTGACTTCTGTTAGCAGAGGAAATCACTAGCGGTCCAATTTATTACCCTAGTTAAAATCGACCGATTTTCAGGATTTAGCAACGCACTGTCCTTAGTTTTTTCGTCAATACAGAAATTTATCCGGACACATATTTATTCGATTCCAATATGAATTTGGAATATGAAGAACCATCATTCACGAAATTAACGTTCTAGGACATCATCTACCCCCTTGATGATAGTAGAACAAACCTGACGATAATAGAGCCGTTACTCTAATAAAATTTAGACATTTATTTCAAAGGTGTAAGTGTGTTGAAGCCACAAATGGCCGACTTCAAGCCACCACGTGGTCAAGTTCAAATTTTGAAGTAGAATACTTCTCTCAGGAAGTTCGGCTACATAGGGATGTGAAATGAAAATCTAAAACCGAAAAAAGTGAAAAATATGTCCAATTTCAAATGCTAATAAATCGGTTAGTATTCGATGGGTTTCCTTCGTTCTTGCAGCAATAGATTGGAAAATCTTCTAAGATTCTTCCCAAAATAAGATAATTGTAATTTTATTATTCACACTATTGTACTATTGAAAATAGTCAAACCTTGTCAAAACGAAAAATTCGACCTCTGATTGGTCGTTATATGCTTGCTTCCCAAGCACGGTCGACAGGATCATATACCTTGCAAATGAAAACATGCTATTTGGCCTATATAATAGCCTGTTTCAGCCGGAGCCGCTCATAATTGTTCTAGACAGCGACAACAGCAGTCGTCCTTCCTTAGCAGCAGCACTAGCCCTGTGGTTGGTCACCACGTCTCAGGAGCAGTGCGGTTTTTCTCAGCGTGTGTCGCCAGACAGCCATTATTCCCCTCGTGTTGGGGCAGCATGATGGTTGCCATCAGGAAATCCAATTTTGGAAATCAAAATGCCTTTTTGAAGGCAAATAAACAAGTCATTGAAAGTTAATAATTTTTGTCAACGCAAGCAAGTATTCTGTGTTGCATCCTAGCAATTTAAATTTGTCGCACCCGTCTAATTTACTGAATGTGAAATAGCTTCCACAGTGCATGTTGTCCGTGTATCTTAATTCCCCCAATGTTAGGGCAGCTCAAAGGTTGTAATTAGCAACCGATTTTGAACCGCAACATGCTTTTTTCAAGGCAAATAAAAAAATAATTGAAGGTTAATAATTTTCTGGCATCAACACAAGCAGACTTTCTGTGCGGAATGCAATAAAATTCTGTTGTAGTTGTTTAATTTTCACTTTATTTAGTAAACCCCCCACTGTAGGGGCAGCGCAAAGGCTGCGATCAGCATAACCGACATTGAATAATAAACTGCCCTGTTAGTACGCATTCACAAAAGCAGTTAGTTCGACTATGCAGAGCTAATATGTAGTCGATTCAATCAATCAGCATAAACAGAATTTCGTCGTCTCCCAGCTGCCAAGTTGCAACATGATGCTACACGCAACAGCGAGCAAACGAAATCGCTTGTTGTTACAAACCGCAATAAGATACGGGTTAAAACCGTTGCGTGTGTGAGAGCACCATCGGTGTTTATTCGCTGGATACACTCTACTGTCTACTGAACGCAATAATCTGCTTACATGCGACATGGGGACGGGAACATTTTCTTCAACCAAGCTGCACAACACGACACAAAACATGTAATTTTGTTGCTTCAATGAGAGTGCTATCGGTCCGGCTTGACAAGAAATCATTTTTGTGCATCCGTGCTACGAAACTGAGGAAAAACTTTAGAAACTGAAAAAAGAGGTGGAGCTTATCAAATGATCGCTCTGAACCAGAATGAAGTCACACATATTTTTCAAGTTATATCATTCCACCACGTACGTAAAATAATTCATTCCTATTTTCATCCCTATATAAGAGCCTGTTTTAGTCGAAGCCGCTCAAAATAGTTCTGAACAGCGACGACAGCAGTCCTCCCTTAGCAGCAGCGGGAGCGAGCAGTGGGTACCATCGATAGCGGATAGCGGCCACAACTGTGGCATGGCTGCGAATAAGCGTAGCAGTTTCAGCGGATCTCACCATCGATAGCAGCAGGGCCAGCAGATGCAGGTACAGCGGATATCAATGGCGGCCACAACTGTGGCATGGCTACGGATAGCGTTGCAGTTGCTCAGCAGTTGGGCCAGCGTATAGCGGCCACAACTGTGGCATGGCTATGCATAGCGTAGCTGTTGCAGCGGGTATATCAGCATCGATAGTAGCAGGGTCAGCTGATGCAACGACACTCCCTTCACTAAAATGCTGTTTCAGTGTGGTAGCGGGAAGCATCAGCAGCAGGCTTGCATGAAGTGAATACATCAGCCAGCAACTTTCTCTAAGGTCTCTGCCATAGTAGACGCGAAAAGCGGCGCGAACCGATTCGCTCGGCCGTAGGTTGATGTACAGCTCTACTGATGGCTGTACATTAACCTACAGCTGAGCGAATCGGTTCGCGTCGCTTTTCGCGTCTATTATGGCAGAGGCCTAATGGGAAAGTTGTATCAGTTTGTTCAGAAGAATATTATTGTCGGTAATATTACAGAGATGCGATTGCGTAAATCCGATTTGAATTGAACAATTGTTCTTTTGAGAACAAATAACACACGTATTTGAAGAGTTAATAGCTTTTGGTACCAATAGCAGTATAGTGACAGCCTCAGCGGTAGATGCAGATGCAGCCGGTACTTCCCTGAGGCCGATGTGAAGGTGAATGGGAGCAGCACGGCGAAACAGTTCGGGTTATGCTTAGACGCGCGTCATTTTTCGTTGTTGATATTCCCCACATGAAACATGTAGATGCATTTGCCAACACTTCCTCCAGTAAAGCCGTGTCTAGTTTTCAATGTGAAAACACCTTTCTCATTGTGTTGACCGCCTTAGTCCTCACTATCAAGGTAACACAGAGATGTAAGATATACACTACATCCTATGATAAATTGAACAATTGTCCTTGTAAGGACAACAAATGAATTAATGAAGATTTAATTTTGAATTAGAATACTTCTCTCAGGAAGTTCGGCTACATAGGGATGTAAAATGAAAAATCTAAAACTGAAAAAAGTGAGAAAAATTTCAAATGCTAATAAATCGGTTAGTTTTCGATGGATTTCCTTCGTTTTTGCAGCAATCGATTAGAAAATCTTCTCAGGTTCCTACCAAATGCATGAAATTACAATTTAATCATTCGAACTATTGTACTATTGAAAACTCTTAAGCCTTGTCAAAACACAAAATTCGACTTCTGATTGGTCGTTATACCGCGCTTTCCCAAGCACGGTCGGCAGAGTTATGGACCTAGTTGATTGGGAATGCATCATTTGGCCTATATAAGAGCTTCATCAGATAATAAACAAACATTTCATCGGATATTAAATTGAACAACTGAAATTTGAAGAACACAAATGATTATTTGAAGAGTTAATATTTTCTCGTTTTGCGCTATAATCCAAAGTTAATTATCTACATCTACATGCATACTCTGACTATTATTACGTGTTTGCGTCGCTAAGTGTTTGGCTACGGTCATGCAGAACGCAAATAACGGCGCGATGCGATTCGGCAAGACGAAATCTGTTGAAATGTATAGCTCTACTGCGCCGCGCCTTAAAAAGGGCTGTACATTTCACCACGGTAAGGCGAATCGCATCGCGCCGGCATTCGCGTTCTGCATAACCGTAGCCTTTGTTCCGTTCCCGTTTAATGATGTCGTATTAAATGTGCATATTACAATTCGGCAGCACTTCAAATTCTCATTTGCACAAAATTTAAAAATATCCAATGAACTTCATTCAAAATATCAGACAAAAAGAAATTACAATACTGCCAATGAACGGTCAACGTTTATTTACTAGAAAAAATGACTGACACGCAAACAGCCAGGTTATCTTTCTTGTAAAAGTATTCTACTTCAACCTTGCGGTCGTGGCTTTGCATACAACCTTCTTGTGATTTTTTAACAGAATATCATTCGGTAATAGTTAATGCGTTACATGTGAAAACATATCCTCATGTTTCTTATGGTTATGAAAACATAAAGACAGTTTTTCCATAAGTAATGCATTAACTGTTTCCGAGTCTTGTGCCAATGACAACTCGTAGTCAAACACGTGGTGGCTTTCATGTGGCTTCTACACACTACAACCTTAAATTGCTCCGAGGACTGGAGATTTTTTCGTTCATTTGCAAGGAAACCAGCTAAAGTGTCAGAAATGTGGTCTTACTTGTGTCTTCAAAGTATAAAGCTTTGCTGCCATTGGACGCACAAGTGTCTTATGTTATGAGTCCGTGTGCACATGTGACCGACGGCCGAGAAAAGGCCGGGTCGCTTTAATGAAAGTAATTATAGAATTTAGCGAACGTAGTACCTGAAAGCAGGGATGTGTGCAAACGCTTTTGTTCGGCGACAGACAATGATCCAGACCGTAGAAAGCTAAAAGACATGCACAGATAGATAGGGGAATTTAGGAATGGAAAACCGAATGATATTTGAAAACAATCTGTTTATGAACCTAAATAACTCTCTGATTAATTGCTCAAACTATTATTATTTATACCCCTTCCGATCACCCTGTTGAGTTTTTTGGTGATTAGCTCCCTAAAAGATTTCAGCTAGCGCATATCGCTTTAGTTTCAAACTCATTTTTCGCGGTACGAACTTATTTGCCGGCCACCGAAGGTATTTTTTGCCAACGAATTGGCTCCCGAAAGGATGCACTAGCTACAACACAAATATTACTCACACCGCGAAACGGAGAATAAAGGAGTGACTCATTTATTATGTCAGTGCGGATACCGTATGCGATTTGACCACGGTGCAACTTTGCGAACGTTGGAGAATGATATAACTAGAAATAAAAAAGTCACGCCTCAACTTCCAGTTATATCATTCTCCAACGATCGAAAAAATTATTATGTCGGATATCGCACGCTATCTGACCATGAAGCATTTATGCAATAATTGAATGAAAATTGCAATTGCAGTATTCGGCTCTTTTCTAGGCTACTACATGTATTTGGAAGAGCATAATGAATGTTTATACTGCGAATGTGATTTGAGGCTGCTGCAAATGCATAACAGTGGGAAGTTTATAGTTTATTTGTATATGTGTTAAATGCACCTTTGTGTACAAAATTGCCGAGGGTTCGATACATGTTGTCGTTTAAAGGATCGAAACATTTGCACAGTGTGCAGTACGTACAGTGCTTCCGAATTTACTGCGAAATATATTGGAACTCTAATTCTTCATGTTCTCCAAGTAATGTACAGTGCCATAAACATAAGTGGTTCTCATACCTTTTAATGAAAAATCCAATACCCTTTCGATTTTAAACATCTTTGAAGAAAAAACTTCAAAAAACGGCAAAAAACAAACAACTGTTTTTTTCACCAACGTCCAAGCTAAGAGACTGCAAGAAACTAACTAAACCACCTGGGAAATCAAGTACTAATCTTCATCTTTCGAATGTAGTTTGTTGTTTTTGCAGCTTTGCGAGAAATTTTAGTTTAAAACAGTGCGTTTTTTAATCAAAAACTTCATAAACCCTATGAAAAAGTTGAAAATTTGCCCAAGGTATGTTCGGCAGAATGATGTTTTTTTAAATATGAAAAAATATCTAAAAATCACATCAGAAAAAGTTGAATTTTTTAATTTTTAGGAATTTCAGAAATTCTGTGTATTAAGCTACCTGTACGTGGACGATTTTCAAGAGATAGAACCAAGGTATCTTCAACAAAGTTTTTCACCATAACAACTGCAACTTTGCCGAAGACCTTACTTTGATTTGAGAAGTAATTAAAGAAATACAATTTTCAGCTCACTTTAAGGTGAATTAATCAAAAATTCATTTGCATCGAAAGTTGCCCCTTGGAATCTACAAGAACTGTGTCAAATACACTACAGCATTTCAATGGCATTTTCATACTCAAAAGACTGACGATCACGTTTTAAACCACTTTAGAGTGTCTCGGATTTTTTTCGAAGCCTCTCATGGTGGTTCACTGTACGCAGATTTTTGAAATAATGCGGTTTCTGCGGGCGTTTTTTTTTCGAGGTATGTATGCCCCGCGTAAAAAACTGACTGTATTGAGTTCAAAAAATAAGAGCAGTAAAGCTCGGCAAATTTTTCCCGGCTTACAATACATACCATCTGACGAAGCCCTCCGAATCCCTACTTACAGCGTTTGGCAAAGATGCGAGGTTATACAACACAGTGCAACAATTTTTGCCTTTCTCCTAGAATGGTATAGCAATCACTGGAAAAACCAAAGGTATAAAAGTGGTCCCAATGGCCGAATTTCATATACCACTCGACCCCTTTCGACGAACTGAGCATTTTCTGTATGTATGTGTGTGTGTGTGTATGTATGTGCAACTTTTTTTTCTCACTCACTTTTCTTAGAGATGGCTGGACCGATTTTCATAAAATTAATTGCAAATGAAAGGTCTAGTTGCGCTATAGGTTGTTATTGAATTTCATTGTAATCGAATTTTTAGTTTAGAGGTTATGTATCAAAATGTAAAAATAACGAAACATCAATATCTCAGAAATCACATTACCGATTTTAATTAACGTTCTAGGACATCATCTACCCCCTTGATGATAGTAGAACAAACCTGACGATAATAGAGCCGTTACTCTAATAAAATTTAGACATTTATTTCAAAGGTGTAAGTGTGTTGAAGCCACAAATGGCCGACTTCAAGCCACCACGTGGTCAAGTTCAAATTTTTAACAGAATATCATTCGGTAATAGTTAATGCGTTACATGTGAAAACATATCCTCATGTTTCTTATGGTTATGAAAACATAAAGACAGTTTTTCCATAAGTAATGCATTAACTGTTTCCGAGTCTTGTGCCAATGACAACTCGTAGTCAAACACGTGGTGGCTTTCATGTGGCTTCTACACACTACAACCTTAAATTGCTCCGAGGACTGGAGATTTTTTCGTTCATTTGCAAGGAAACCAGCTAAAGTGTCAGAAATGTGGTCTTACTTGTGTCTTCAAAGTATAAAGCTTTGCTGCCATTGGACGCACAAGTGTCTTATGTTATGAGTCCGTGTGCACATGTGACCGACGGCCGAGAAAAGGCCGGGTCGCTTTAATGAAAGTAATTATAGAATTTAGCGAACGTAGTACCTGAAAGCAGGGATGTGTGCAAACGCTTTTGTTCGGCGACAGACAATGATCCAGACCGTAGAAAGCTAAAAGACATGCACAGATAGATAGGGGAATTTAGGAATGGAAAACCGAATGATATTTGAAAACAATCTGTTTATGAACCTAAATAACTCTCTGATTAATTGCTCAAACTATTATTATTTATACCCCTTCCGATCACCCTGTTGAGTTTTTTGGTGATTAGCTCCCTAAAAGATTTCAGCTAGCGCATATCGCTTTAGTTTCAAACTCATTTTTCGCGGTACGAACTTATTTGCCGGCCACCGAAGGTATTTTTTGCCAACGAATTGGCTCCCGAAAGGATGCACTAGCTACAACACAAATATTACTCACACCGCGAAACGGAGAATAAAGGAGTGACTCATTTATTATGTCAGTGCGGATACCGTATGCGATTTGACCACGGTGCAACTTTGCGAACGTTGGAGAATGATATAACTAGAAATAAAAAAGTCACGCCTCAACTTCCAGTTATATCATTCTCCAACGATCGAAAAAATTATTATGTCGGATATCGCACGCTATCTGACCATGAAGCATTTATGCAATAATTGAATGAAAATTGCAATTGCAGTATTCGGCTCTTTTCTAGGCTACTACATGTATTTGGAAGAGCATAATGAATGTTTATACTGCGAATGTGATTTGAGGCTGCTGCAAATGCATAACAGTGGGAAGTTTATAGTTTATTTGTATATGTGTTAAATGCACCTTTGTGTACAAAATTGCCGAGGGTTCGATACATGTTGTCGTTTAAAGGATCGAAACATTTGCACAGTGTGCAGTACGTACAGTGCTTCCGAATTTACTGCGAAATATATTGGAACTCTAATTCTTCATGTTCTCCAAGTAATGTACAGTGCCATAAACATAAGTGGTTCTCATACCTTTTAATGAAAAATCCAATACCCTTTCGATTTTAAACATCTTTGAAGAAAAAACTTCAAAAAACGGCAAAAAACAAACAACTGTTTTTTTCACCAACGTCCAAGCTAAGAGACTGCAAGAAACTAACTAAACCACCTGGGAAATCAAGTACTAATCTTCATCTTTCGAATGTAGTTTGTTGTTTTTGCAGCTTTGCGAGAAATTTTAGTTTAAAACAGTGCGTTTTTTAATCAAAAACTTCATAAACCCTATGAAAAAGTTGAAAATTTGCCCAAGGTATGTTCGGCAGAATGATGTTTTTTTAAATATGAAAAAATATCTAAAAATCACATCAGAAAAAGTTGAATTTTTTAATTTTTAGGAATTTCAGAAATTCTGTGTATTAAGCTACCTGTACGTGGACGATTTTCAAGAGATAGAACCAAGGTATCTTCAACAAAGTTTTTCACCATAACAACTGCAACTTTGCCGAAGACCTTACTTTGATTTGAGAAGTAATTAAAGAAATACAATTTTCAGCTCACTTTAAGGTGAATTAATCAAAAATTCATTTGCATCGAAAGTTGCCCCTTGGAATCTACAAGAACTGTGTCAAATACACTACAGCATTTCAATGGCATTTTCATACTCAAAAGACTGACGATCACGTTTTAAACCACTTTAGAGTGTCTCGGATTTTTTTCGAAGCCTCTCATGGTGGTTCACTGTACGCAGATTTTTGAAATAATGCGGTTTCTGCGGGCGTTTTTTTTCGAGGTATGTATGCCCCGCGTAAAAAACTGACTGTATTGAGTTCAAAAAATAAAAGCAGTAAAGCTCGGCAAATTTTTCCCGGCTTACAATACATACCATCTGACGAAGCCCTCCGAATCCCTACTTACAGCGTTTGGCAAAGATACGAGGTTATACAACACAGTGCAACAATTTTTGCCTTTCTCCTAGAAAGGTATAGCAATCACTGGAAAAACCAAAGGTATAAAAGTGGTCCCAATGGCCGAATTTCATATACCACTCGACCCCTTTCGACGAACTGAGCATTTTCTGTATGTATGTGTGTGTGTGTGTATGTATGTGCAACTTTTTTTTCTCACTCACTTTTCTTAGAGATGGCTGGACCGATTTTCATAAAATTAATTGCAAATGAAAGGTCTAGTTGCGCCATAGGTTGTTATTGAATTTCATTGTAATCGGATTTTTAGTTTAGAGGTTATGTATCAAAATGTAAAAATAACGAAACATCAATATCTCAGAAATCACATTACCGATTTTAATAAAATTGGTTTCAAATGATCGGGCTGTCTCCAGAACCCTTAACTTTTGAATTTCGTAATGATTAAACATATGGTTCAAAAGTTATGTAAAGAAAAGTTATCCTGAGGTTGTTTAAACTCACTCATTTTTCTCAGAGATGGCTGAACCGATTTGCACAAAATTAGTGTCAAATGAAAGGTCTAGTTGCCCCATAGGTTGATATTGAATTTTATTGCAATCGGATTGTAACTTTGTCCGTTGTTCATGAAAATGCGAAATCACATAATGAAAGTAAACATATTGACTTCCTCCTAACGATCACTGGCTAATTAAAAGGTAGAAAAGTGATCCAAATGGCCGAATGTCATATACTACTCGACTCAGTTAGACGAATCGAGCATTTTCTGCATATAAGCATGTATAGGTGTATATGTTTGTGTGTGGGTGTGTACGTGTGTATGTGCACCTTTTTTCGCACTCACTATTCTCAGAGATGGTCTGGCCGAACAGACTTCAATTAAAATAATTGCAAATGAAAGGTCTAGTTGCCCTATAAGACCCTATTGGATTTTATTGTAATCTGATTTCTAGTTTAGAGGTTATGTATCAAAGTGTAAAAATCACGAAACATCAATATCTCAGAAACCACACATCTGATTTGATTAAAATTAGTTTCAAATGAACGGGCTACCTTAAAAACCCTTAACTTTTGAATTTTATGAAGATTGAACATGAGGTTCAAAAGTTATGGAAAGAAACGTGTTCTGGAGACTATTTAATCTCACTCATGTTTCTCAGAGATGGCTGGCCCGATTTTTATAAAATTAGTGTCATATGAAAGGTCTTGTTGCCCCATAAGACCGCAATGATTTTTTTTACAAACGGATTATTACTTTGGCTGTTATGTTTAAAAATGTGAAATCCAGCTATGAAAAAAAACATATTCCAAGACAACTTACTTGGACTCACTCATATTTCTCAGAGATGGTTGACCCGATTTCCACAGAATTAGTATCTAATAAAAGGTCTACCTACCTCATAACACCCTATTGAATTTTGCAGTAATCGGACTGTAACTTCGTCTGTAATGTATCGAAATGTGAAAATCACGAAACTTCATTATCTTAGAAACTACACAACCGATTTGAACAATATTGATATCAGATGAACGGGCTAGTTAAGGGTTAACTGATGAATTATGATTGAACACGTGGTTTCAAAGTTTGGCTGCCCCATACGTTACCTTTTCATTTGATTGTAATCAAACTTAAGCAAGCGTTATGTTTTAATTTGTAAAACAACGAAAGTCTATTATCTCAAGTATTACACGACTTATTTGAGCATAACTAGTGTCATACAAACGAGTCATCTCTCAAACTTACAAATAACAAACTTCATAACAATTTGATTTGCTGTTCAAAAGTTTTGGAAAGAAAAGAAATTCAAAGACTATTCAACACTATACCTGCTTTGATCAATATATAATGGCCTCAACATGATTTGAACGTTCCTGGTATCGCTCGTGAAAAAAATTTTCGAAATTAAGAGTCATTTCTTTTATTTCGCTATTTCTTAAGCACTAACATTACGTCAAATTTCATATTTTATACTTCAATTACAACGTCAATATTTTAGAACCCAAAGAGTAAATATACCTTCATTGGGTTTAAGCATTCAAGTAAATCTATTTTACAAATAATAAGTTTGAATGAGAAAGGCTGAGTCTGACCGCTAGGTGGATTAATTTAGGTTTTTTGCTTTGCCTTGTATGTATGATTTTTTTATGGAGTTTGATGCGAAAATAAATTTCCCGGAGTTTGAACATATTCCAACTTAAGGGGCAACAATGGCGCCATTTTGAATTTTTTAGAACCGGAAATTTTTGAGGTTTTTTCGACGCCATTTTGTTTTAAGACCAAATATCAAAATTCTATGAGTTTGTCCACATATTAGCATCTTTTTAACCATTTTTTTAACCATCTTTTGAAAAAAAAACAGATCTTGAATCGGACAAAAACTGAGCTCAAAACGGTGATTCTACAAAACCAGTTTTTTTTTAGTATATTTCACAAAGCAAAATCATATCGAGTATGTCTGAGCATTAATTGTAATGCGCTAAAGTGGTAATTATATTTTATTTTGAGTAAAAAAGTCTTAGAAATCGAATGGTAGGTGTCTGATCTAAGTGAAATGTCAGCAAAATGTCTATTTTGCCCCAATTCCTCTACAATACAAACATATGTTTATCTGCTGACATTTTACGTAGATCAGACACCTACCAATCGATTTCTGAGACTTTTTTACTCAAAATAAGACATAATTTGACTACCACTTTTAGATATTAGCGCATGACCATTAACGCTCAGACATACTCGATATGATTTTGCTTTGTGAAATATACTAAAACTATGCCAAAACCGGTTTCGTAGAATCACCGTTTTGAGCTCAGTTATTATCCGATTTAAGATCTGTTTTTTTAAAAGATGGGTAGAAAAATGCTAATATGTGGACAAACTCATAGAATTTTGATATTTGGTCTTAAAACGAAACGGCGTCGAAAAAACATCAAATAAAACCGGTTTCTCAAAAATTCAAAATGGCGCCATTGTTGCCCCTTAAGTAGAAATATGTTCAAACTCGGGGAAATTTAGTTTTGCATAAAAATACACAAAAAATCCTAACCACAGATGACGCATGATGTTAAAATGTTATACGGTCAGGTTTTTTCTACGCGGGGGATGCCCGTAGGAAACCGTGTACAAAAAACTAAATTGAGTTGAAAAAGCGACGTAAAAAACTTGCCCAAAACGTTTGAACTTGGACTGAATATGCTAGTAGTCAGTCTAAAGGCCAATATTATAAATTTTCAGCATTTACACCAGAAATAGTGATTTTTATTTGAAAACTGATTAAGATTACTTTTGTCCCAAAACGAAAAACATTCTAATGAGGTACAAATTTTCGCTCGCGTGTTATATAGGAAAAAAACTGCTTTAATGTTGTGCGTGTTCGTTATAAATGTTATCGCGAAGTGCGTTTATTTTTTTAAATTTACAAGTGTTTTTTGGAAGAGTTTGCGGCTTGTTGTGTTATGTTTGTTGCGAAACATCCACCAATTGAGTGTAGTAATGCCGTAAACATCGATTGACAAAATGGCTGCAATAGCATATAGAGTGGTACTACGCCACCGTCGCTTGCAGCTGGTTTTAGTTTGCTTCTCATCACTGTGTGTTGTGTGTGTAGAAAGAGTTGAACAAGTTGGAAAATTGAACGTCGAGAGATGATGAAAAATTCATATACCTAGTTTTCGGGAGAAAAATTGGACGAAACGGGAATCGAGTGTAGTGAAATCGATTTAGTGCGTTTTATCGGTGAAATTATGATTGTTCTAGCGGAATTGGTTAAATTGTTCAGGAAACTTTTGATTGTGTTATTGTCTCGCGGCTCTTTGTTTCGCAGTTTCGTGGTGGTAGTGTGCATATCTGGATAGTGTGTATCAAATTACCGGGACTGCTGCTCGCACTGGCCCAACGATTCACAAATGGGAAGGGAATTGGAAGCAGCGTTGCCAGGACATTTTTTTAAAAATCTGGAAAAGGCAAAAAACAAATCTGGAAAAAATCTGGAAGTCATTTCGTGGGGTGAAAGAAAATTCTTCGGATAAAAGTCTTGGGGTACGTAAAATTTTAGGTGACAAAATTGCAAAATTTCGCGCCAAATTTGAAGTGATGACCTTTTTGCGGAACAGAGAAAATAAAATCTGGATAAAATCTGGATCATTCATGAAAAATCTGGATAATTGGACATCAAATCTGTCTACCTGGATACATGTTCAAAAATCTGGATAATCCAGCTAAATCTGGATACCTGGCAACGCTGTATCGGTGTTTGTGTTCTTTTACATGCAATCTGAAGTAGAAGTGGGCAAAACAGTTCTTTACCGAGAGCGGCTCTGAACCGGTCACTCACCGTCTCAATAAACGCCTCATAGTTAACAATTATTCGCGAGATTGATGGATCGTGCTGTTTCGGTAAACTTCGGTCTCGGGCGAACCATCCGTTTTAGTGCGCGAAGAACCGTGGTTCATTTTCTTGAGCCGTTCGATCAATCGCTCGAGCTCGGCTTACCGAAATGTACTATTTTCCGTAGTGAGCGCGTGCTAAAAATCTTTGAACGTGATAAGCAGAACGTTAGTAAATATGAATGAGCCAGAACCGGACAGTTAAATATTCCGCTCCACTTATATATCGATTGTCTAACTATATAGTCAAATATTTTTTACCGCGTGCGAGATTAGGAAATATACGATCGTTACCGTTTTGCAATTTATGATTTTTCTAGCTTTTGCGCAAATATTGTTACAAATAAACTTTTCTCTCAGTTCACCATATTGTAATCTTATAGGTGGAAAGAAACTAGCTATACTCGGATTGTTATTGATTTGGCCCTTTGTAAATAAACACTGTTTGTATTATGTATGGTTGTATATTTGCATTTTTCAAATTATAAGGCTTTGGATGCATGCAACTCTGCCAGTTTTCATACTTCGTAGGTGTCACAGGTTACTCATCGTATCAACGGACTCGTTCAAGCGCTATATAGAAATTGTATATTTTATGATACAAACCACGCACACGTGTACGTGGCCCCAACAACATACTTATTGCTTGTTGGTTTAATTCGATTCCATGAACGAAATTATAAATTTTGTATTTCTTCCAAGTAAACCACACACATTTCTCCATGGTATTTCGTGTTTTAATCGGTCTCAAATCATGAAATAGTTTTTTTTTTTAAATAGACGAACAGTATACGAGAAATTTATTAGGCATAAAGCCAGATGTGCTGGTGACCAAATATCTGGATACTCCGCGTCGATACCATCCATGAGATCGTATTTTCTACAGATTGATCATCAACGCGTAATAGTTGTTGGTAGCCAAAAGGGTCACTTCAACACAACATAGGAGTGGAGGGGCATTAACGTGGATACAACTTTCGTGATTCGTAGCTTTAGTAACATTATATAGTTGACTAATATAAATCAATGAAAGATACGTTTCGGTTTCACGGTTACATACGGTTACAGTTACATTATGACCTCGTAAGGAGATGTCCGAACATTTGAGTTGTCTCAATTCAATTGTAGGTCCGGGATCAACTCAATTATAGGTCCAGTGTGCGTTCAATCATAGGACGCGTGCGTTTCGTTTTTTCAGTGTTACATCATCAAACAGAATGAGTTCGGAACCCGTTTTTATTTTCGCGGTGAATATAATTATTTCATAGGCGCGATATTAGTTGTTATGAACCCGGTGTCGAAATCAGCGCATCGTTTACCAAAACGAACCCAGCTGCAAACCCTTCCCTCACCTCCAACATCCCAGTGATTTCTCGTGGAAGTGCAGAGGTGTTCTCGGCTTCCAACAAAGCGAGTATCACGTCAACATGTTCCTATACATACTCCTTCTTTGACCTGCATTCGGATGCGGCCGGCGCTGGTATTGCCTAATATAAAGATTAAGGTCACCAGTTTTAACACATTGAGGATGAATGTTAATCCCAAACATCATCCGCTGGTTCTCTGTGTTATTACAGCTGATCTGGCAATAACGGAGTAGCAACCGCGGGCGGTCAATCATGCTCATGCTCATGCTCAAAACGAAAAACATTCTAATGAATGAGGTCGATATCTTGTGCCGTTTTCGAGTTATTCAAGAGAGCAGCCCGCGAAAAAAAAAAAACCGCGTAAAAAATCTGACTGTATCAGCAAACTTTCAGTGAGGACGGAGCCTCGTAGATCACAGACTGGAAGAGAAAACGGATCATTTCTGTACCGTTTATATCCGCATTGTTTTGACAAGAGGTAACCTTAACTAATTCTAGATAAGCATTCCAAAAAGTCCTATCTGCTTTCATCGTTTTTCCGGAGCGTCTTTTCATTTTGGTAATGGTTCAGCTTTAGTAACTCTCCCAAGTAGGATTTTCGTTCAGAAGGTTAGAGTGATCCCTTCGCTATCAACTTTTGCAAATAACGTGTCATAAAAGGCGTTTGATAAGTTGTGGTGATTGAATGAAAGTATCGATCAAAGCAGATAGGACTTTTGAAATGTTTTTTCCGGAATTTTGTAACACAATACATAGTAATACTCGGCAAGGTCTGTATGCCACGGAATGATTCTCATTTTCTTGTTATTTCTAGCAGTATATTTCCTTTACCTTAATTATCAAATGATTTTTCCGAGTTTTGTAATTAAGTCAATCTGGCCGTATAATCTGTGTTACACCTTACTAAATGCCTCAATCATAACAACAAACAAATTTCAATTTACATATTCCGAACTATCTAGATAGTAGTCAAAGTATAATCTTTCTTAAGGATTTTTAGTGCCACTCTGTTCGCCTGGAATCAATATAGAAATTTAATATTTTTTAAGTGAGAAAATTCAGCATTGCTTCGAGAGCGTAGCCTTCAGACTATATTTTGTACTTGGCAGGGGGAATGAAACAAACTATTTGGAGTTAGTGTATTTCGTAACAGCTTTAGTTCAGCTTGGCTCTCCTGGCAACAGCAAACGAACGGAAGTCTGAACTTGACTTGGCACAGCCCGTCTTCTTCTTCAAATTCACTCATTCTATCACCTACACCGCGCCACCTACTTATTACGGTAGTCCTTTCCGTAGGTATTTAAGGAAACCACACGGGTTTTTTAATCTTACAGATTTACTTATTGTTACATCGCTATTCCGATCAATCGAATTTGCAAGTTACATTGTGTGGTCGTGGTAAGAAGGCAAAGTCTCGTCCCAAGTAACACACAAAACATGTTAGAAAATAGATTACAACGAAAGTAGTCATATAAGTGTACTACAAGCGCAATTAAAAACTTGTGTTATTATATTGTGTTTGAAGTTGTTTTTCATCAGTAATACAACCGCATTTCGAGAACAAGCTCATTTTTTCTGGTTTTTTAGATGTTTTTTAATAACATGAGTTTAAAAATAACAATCACTATCACTTGTTCTTTTCGTAAGACATTACACCATCTAATAACATTACTTTCCTGTAAAATGCTTTTCCTTAGTACAACAGTCGTAGCATTCAACACTCAACTTAAAAATACATGATCAAATTAATATTTAAATTATATGAACGATTTCTATATTTATTCGAAGCGAGTCAAAACATGCCATCAAAAGATAAACAAAACGCTTGCAGTGCAACCAATGTCATTCAGTTTTTTGTTATTGTATATCTAACAACGTTTTCTAGTTTTGTTAGATTTTATATCCAGATAACGTTGAAACTATTCGAAAACAATTTTAATATTCAAGCAAAAGAAACAACTTTTTTTGAAAGGTTGAAAATTATTTTTTGTCATCAATTTATAATTAATTTAAAACTGCCACTGATAAAAGCTACTGTCGATCTAGTTGCACTGCGCCGACACAACTCATTTGCGCACGCGCTGGTTAACAGTTGTCATAGCAACAGATTTGCGCATTGCCGTATTAGTACTCGAGATGTATTTTGCCACTTAATTCTATCAAGTTGGCTTGCTTTAATGCTGTTATCGGTACTTGTTCTATTAGCCTTCATGTTTTGCGCTTTTCTGGTGATAGAGATGTCATGGAATAGGTAACGTCAACTATTTTATACTAGGTACTAGACTATATGGTGGCTATAATGAAGTACATTGCTGTAGAAATATTGGAATTAAAGTGGAACGCTTCTGGAGTTAATAAAACGAGAATCATCCCGCGCCATTTGCAGTTGGTAATCCGCAATGACGAGGAATTGAACAAGTTTTCATCCGGCATCACAATTGCCCTGGAAAGTGTTCTGCCGAACATCCAAGCTGTTCTGCTCCCGAAGAAAAAGGGAAAGAAGGTACAATTCGATTTATTTCCAGCTGACACCATCTAATTTCAATTTGAGGACTACATTTTTGTCAACATTTTCATAGACCTTTTTCGTTTGCTTTAAAGTTTCTTGAGTGTCTTATCATATTGAAATTGTTTGAATCTATTTTTCATGTATAACTACCACACTATTTAAATTTTTTTTGTTCTTCAGTTGAAATTCTTTGAGATATCTTAGAACTGCAAAAAAGCCATTTTCGAAACTCGTCACTCTGACAGTTCTACAGAAGTGGAAACATTATTGCGCAATATATCAAGTGCTCAATATTCATCACAACTCTTCCGCTATACTTTTTCTCGAGGATGATGGATTTTACGTGAACAACAAAAAAACGCGACCCACTCATAGCCCCGACTAGAAGCCAAAAAATCTTCATTGCGGAACCATTCAGAGGAAATATTACCAGCATTCTGTCGGTAACAACACCGCCTTTTTTCCCTTTTTTTTAAAAATGAAATTGCGAAAGCACAAGAACCGGCAAAAAAGCAATATCAATCAACCGTCAAATTAGCTGATGTGGCGCGTTATTGATACAGACAATAGAGACTGTAGAGGTGTTTTGCAATTTCTCGCGTCAAACTGATGAGCAACAAACCAAAGCATCAAAACTGGAGCGGTAATCGATAGTGGTTCCGTTCGGTTTCATTATGGGAACCAAAGTTTTTCCGATGGTTGTTGTTGCTGAGGATGATGACTTCGCCATATAAAATCAATTGTTGGTGGTTAAGTTTTCGCTGGATAGTGGGTTCTTCATGTTTTATTATGTTAATAACACGAAAATAAAGTATTTTTTAACTGCATTTTCATCTGTCGGAGAGGAAAAACTATTCCCACAACTCAGAACACATTTCATCAGAAAACGGTTATTTCCAACAGTTAGCAGGCCCCGAAATGACACATTAGGCGGCGGTAAAATGCGACACGGAATGTTGAGCACAATTTATTCTCCACCCCCCCCCCCCCCCCCCCAAAAGTGGCAGAAATCCGACGAGGTGTTGGATGCGCGCACACCGCACCGCATGAATTACTCCAGCCCAGCTTTTGTATAATGAGGAAACTTTTCGAATAAAAGTGTTGCACCGTCACCCGCTCTGCAGAGTTGTGGAGTTGGCGACGGCGATGACGCGGAAAACCCGGGCAGAAAATAGTAATGAAATATTGTGTAAGAACTGGTCGGAAATGTGGCGGAAAATGGCTGAATGGGACACCGTGGAATCTGGTTTTATGGTTAATCCAGCCTGGTTTTTTATTCTTACTGCTGCTGCTGTTGTTTGCATTCCGTTGCATTTGCTCGCGCAAAAATAGAACCCGGAACGAGTCACTTGGGAGTTTTTTTCTGCGCAATCTTCCGCGGTAGTTCCGTTTGTTCACGCGTGATGGCACGTTCCGTGTTGACAGGAGCAGCGCATGTTTAGTGCTTGTATTAAAAAAAAAGTTTTGGGAGATATTCAATTTACTGTTCGAGTCGAATGTCAGCTGTGCAGAACATGAAGTATGTTGAGCTGTGCACGATTAAAATTGCGCTACTTCCACCAAGTTTTGAATTAATTTTTAACCACACAGAAAAGCATCAACTGAAACAAAGGGAAAGTTGGTCTCGATGTTGTGACACGACAGTCATCCTTAATTTATCCTTCGGCGCTTCGAGCAACCTTTATGTCAGCAATGGCGTATTTATTTTACCGTGTCAAATAATGAAATTGTTTCAGCTGTATATTTTGTTGGCTGCCCGAAAAGAAACAACACAATGCTTGCAGTTGTTTCCGGTTTCATTGCTTCCGCGCTGGGGAATCGTTGAAAGCGAAAACGTGCTGCGAATTTATGGCAGCTACGTGTTTGATTTTTGTCAATCCTCCGCGCGAGTTCATGCGAGACGTCGGTGGAGGTTCGGGTGTGAGAAACGAGCAGTAAAGCGCCGAGTTTACAACGGGAAGTAAATTGAAAACTCGAGTTTTCTCGCCAAAATGAACAGATGAACGAATCGAAGAAGAACTGCTGTTTGCTGCCTGTTCCCGACACACAAAACATTACTGGATGAGGAAAATAAATGGCGCTGTTCCTTTCGGAAAACAATTGCGCTGAAATTTACTTGTGTCTCGTAGATGCAATAAATATGAAATGATGCGGTAAACGCTACTCGTTCACTGTAAAGAAATAGTCTTATCAGGTAATCTCGTCATTTGTCAGTTACAATTATTCTTGCATCAGTTAAAAATTTATTGAATTACAATTTGACACGATTTATATACTATCGAATGTCATCCAGACAGATATGTCAACAGATCACTTTTGGTTGACAAGATTTTGCTACAATAGCAAAAAAAAAACCAGAACGACCTTGTGACATTCCATATGGCTTCGCCGAATCGGCACCGGTGTTAAATTTCCCACACGCCGATGGAGAAGCCTGGTGGTGGCTGGAATGTTGGAATATCCAAACCAAACTGACACAACTTTCTTCCCATCTCACTTGACGAGAAGTTACGCAGGTGATGATGAATATTTAACTCAGCGGGAGAAGGTAGCAAAAATAAGCTTGTTATGGCAGCCAGTCTGTGCTTGTTTGTGTTTCCTTGGCTTCGCTCGTGGCGGCGTCTGTTTTTAGCGGCTGTAACGTTTTCGGGTGGAAAATTAAAATTTCACCAAAAATTTTGCATGTAAATAAAAACGTAATTATGACTGAGCGAATGGAGTGAGTGGTTCCAAAGTTTTTAGGATGCTTGAATTTTTTTCACATTAAAGAAACATTCGTCACAGTAACTAATATAGTTTGATAAGCAATAAAAGCATCAAACTTCCATTTCGCGGTAGCAATCAAATCGTCTTTAAAATAGTTTGTCCCGCTTGCAGCCAACAATTATAGACTCTTTCCAAACTAATATATCTTGATAATGTTCGTAATCCTCTGCTCTTTCGTATTCCGATGCTGGCTGGCGTGGAAGCTTAATAGCGCTGCTGTATAAGTCCGTCATCTAGGCAGCAGAGGCGAGTAACCACTTCAAGGGCTAATAAATGCTAACAGCGGCACGTAATCATTCTTCGAGATAACAATCTCATATTTCTTTCACTTCTGACTCCTGATGTGCCGTCGGTTCCTCTTTCGCCAGCCACTTGAGGGGGTGTCTGAAAGTCGCTTGTCTATTTCAACTACAACTACGCTACTTTATAGGATATGTAGAAACATTTACTCTTAGTTAGATAGAGCTAAGAGACACGTGTGAATCTCAAAAGCAAAATTAAAATTCCAGTTTTATTGTTCTGTTCATCTTTTAAAATTCGAGTCGTCGATACTTTAACCAGGAACACCCTGTTGGCTGTTTTACACAAAGCCTTAACTTTCCGCGACAAGAAGCGACCGGAAGCCGCAGTTCGAAGAAACACGCTCCCGCTCATCCTGCTGGTATTCCCTCGGGTCCAGTCACAGTCGGGAGCTAGCTAGAGAAGCGCGGTTTTATACCATAGGAAACGTGTCCGATGGCAAAGTATGTGGTTTCATGATCTGCACTGGCGGCTTCTCTACCGCGGAGTCGGAGTCTGACAAGGCTCGTAAGGAAGATTGTCAGTTCCGAGTTTGCTCTTCTTCATTTGTATCTTTTTATGTGCATCATGCAAATTGAAAACTAAGGCCGCTCGGTTGAGGTGACAAACAGAGTGGCTGGAGTGAAAAGTGGGACAGTTACACTATTGGCTAGATGTCATAATATTCAACGCCAAAGCCTCCTCTCTGCGAGGTTGAAAAGTTGAAACTGGAAAAAAGGAACTTTCTGTTTATATATTGCTTCTCTAGCGTTGATAAACATGTTGCATCTCTACACTGCCAGGGTGGTGTTTGTTTATCTCACGTTAATTAATATTTAGCTTGGTTTTAATTAGAAAACTTTTCAATGATGGGTTTATTTTCCGAACGTGTACGGTTAGAAGTGTTATCATCGGCTTAAGTGACCCGACGACGTTGATGTTGTTCGCTGTTGACTCTAACATCACTTTCAACTTTATCTCGACTACCGCTGGACCACTCGCATCGTGCGTCGGCAAACGAGTTAATAAACTTGCTCGGGTTCGATTTTTAATGGGCTCCTAATGAAACATCGATAAGATTTCGGCTGTCGGCGGGTTTCAGAAGACGAAAAAAAAAACAACAACAAGCAAACGTTTTGTGGATCCCTGCCTTAGTTAAATATCGCCGTCCAATAGAAATCTGCTCTTTCGTCCATTTCAGCATAAATTACGGCGGACCATAAAAAATATGTGATAATTATATGGAAGCGTTCAATCCGGCAAACCGCACGCAAAATGTGCAGCACACCACCGTCGTCCTCCGGCAGCCACGGATTTGGAGGTGTTTTTTTTTTCGTTTTTGGTGCGGTAAAATTCAAAATTTGCCTGTCCGGCCACCATAAAAAGGTGAGATAATAACAGACTGCTGGCAGGCGGCAAACGTTCGTACAAAGTGGTATGACTCTAAATTTTCACGCTGCCACGCAGTCGGTAATTTCAGTGCAGCGCATATCGTCTCATAATTTGCTTCGTTTATGCAGCAGCCGATAGTACAAAAAATCTGAAATCTGTTTGCGAGTAAGGGATTTTTCCCGGGTGCATTTTCAAAACATTTCGGAAAAATCGGCTTCTGACGCGAAGATAGCACTGTGACAATTGTTCATAATAAGTGGTGAAAAGAACGCAAGCAGTTCTTATAACTGGCAATAAACTAATCTTCAAGGCAGTGGTTTCCAACCCTCATGGCTTCACGATTTATTTTTTTCATGTCTGTGTCTTATTTTACAGAAGGATTGGAAATCCATTCCCACAGAAATATAGAGAAAAAAAATTTAATCACCAAATGTCAAATTATCTTTGAGGCTCCTGATTCACCTCATTTTATTATATACTAGCTGACCCGGCAAACTTCGTACCGCCGCCTTGAGTTTTATTGACTGTTGTATTGCAAAAACTAAAATATCTAACTGCTGCTAAGAAACATACCTACGATATGTTTCGGCTCTGATTTGTTTTTAATTTTTTTTTCAATCCTGCGCACGTAAAATTCTACGTTTTTATTTCATTGAACATTATGAAGCACCTTTCAACCATAATCAAATCATTACAATACATTTCTGAAAATAAACAGTCATTCTTTTAAATATTCTGAAGGAAATTATTACATTATTTTTTCAATTATTCAAAAGCTTGGCTTAGTGCAAATATATTAATACCCTGGCCAATCTCACTGGAACAGATTTTATAAAAAAACTTCAATATTCTAAATAATTCAAGCTTTAAAATCGGAATATACGAAACATGTGAAAGTGGTCAAGGCGGTCCTATCCACTAAATTCTATATATTCCACAATGTCGGGGTCAGGGTCACGTGAATATGCGACATAGAGCTGTCCATGTGAGAAGCATGAATACTCGGAGTTTATGCCACAAATTTTCAGTGACTGTCCTTGGGTTTTATCAATAGTCATCGCGAATGCGAGACGCACGGGAAATTGCAGACGTTTAAAATTTAACGGCAAATCGGTAGGAGTAATCGAGATACGCGGGATTATTGCGACTTCTCCTTTGTAGTTTCCTGTCAGAATTGTCGCTTCAAGAACATTTGCCATCGGGTAGTGGCAGCAATGCATCTGTTCGGTGGTAAATTTGACCTTGAATCTATAAAGTAGTAGTATTTGAAAATATTTGATTAGCATTTTTCTCTCAATTGAGTGTTTAATTTATTATACTTTATTTTTCTTTTGTTCAAGACTCGTTTAAAGACTATGGAAACTAAGTGTGTAACTGACGATTTTGAGAAATATGGGGTGTCGAACGTCGGCGCATTTCGAGCTCGTCTTGTTCTTAACCGATCAACTTCCCTTCGGGACTCGTATATTTCTTGACTTTTTTAATATTCTATCTTCAGTGTTGCGGAGCCTGACACTATCATTGAACTGCTATTACTAGTGTCTTAACTCGCAAAACTGGAACAAAAACAACGAATTTAATTTTAATTCAACAGCATGTTAAGTATTTGAACATTCCACTTGCAACAACTTCATCTGAACAAAAAACACTTCGACCTTAGCAGAAATTCGCCAAAGTCAACTGGAAGATATGCTAGAATCAGTTTGATCATGTAGATTTGGGAACATTCCTTTTATAAAATACCCTTAGCGGCATCTTCGTTAGGAAGCATTCCCACTACATGTGTAAGAAAATTAATCGAAACCAACTGAAACCAGTATGAATACTCCTCAGAATTCTTGCAAAAACACATTATTATTTCTAATCTATTATGTTTATTACGTACCGACAGTGTCTTCTTCTTTCTTGAAAAACAGCCACAGCACAAATTAATAGAAACCGACGTTGACTTTAAGAGGCATCAACAGAAAGCAATACGAAAATCGCATAAAGCTATTCCACAAAATATTAAAAAAATGAAGGCTATCGTTTAAGTACGCCCCGGTGATGAAAACTTGTTTCGAATTTTTCCGATCAGAGGCAACAAAAAATCGTTACTCACTAAAACTCCCAGAAAACCTCTCAGAATCTTTAATTTGTTGACTACCTCGCGTAACCCAGTTTCACAGCAATCTTGCAATTCTTGCAACGAAGGACGGAAAATATCAAGGGTTGGTTTTTAACGTTTTATAACTTTTCCAGTTGATTTTCGTTATTTTTTTTTTTTTTTGTTCACACAACATTTATTTGACACGGCACAATACAAATTAATGTTTTACAGGGCCAATTAAATCTAATGCCTTATGGTCTCAAATATCTTATAAGCTAATGGCAAATTCTTTACCCTCGCTGCCGACTACGAGCTGAAACTAAATCTAATACTAAAACTAACATGTTTTTTTTGTTTCGCTGTTAAATTGGCACCTTGATGCTAGTAGTAGCTATAAACATGTAGCATGTATGGCAAGTTTCGCTGAGCGAGAATATCACGAACTGGCACATAGGGCTGTATTCCTCGGGCCCTGAGGGTATCCAAAAGTTGAGATCTGGCGCCGCGGAATTCAGCACACACCCAAACCACGTGTTCAATGTCTTGGTACCCCAATCCACAAACGCAATGATTACTGCTCGCCAGCCCAATACGCAGGAGATGTGCATCTAACCCGTAGTGGTTGGACATAATCCGAGACATCATGCGAATGAGATCTCGTCCTACATCCAACCCACGAAACCAAGGTTTGGTGGAAACCTTGGGGATGATGCTGTGTAGCCACCTCCCCAGTTCTCCCTTATCCCACGAGGCCTGCCAGTTGATAAGTGTATTCTGACGTGAAAATTTTAAAAATTCATTGTAGGCAATTGGTCTGTTGTAAATATCACCGTTTGTTGCGCCCACCTTAGCCAAAGTGTCTGAGAAGATTTTTCGGATAAAACACTCAGATGTTCCCGTATTTTCCCCAGGAAATACGGAGATTGCCTTACATCCTTCATCGATCGGAGAGCCTCAATAGAACTGAGACTGTCCGTAAAGATGAAGTAATGGTCAGTGGGCATTGTTTCAATAATCCCTAAGGTATACTGAATTGCAGCCAATTCTGCGACGTAAACAGAAGCAGGATTATCGAGCTTGTAGGAGGCGGTAAAATTATTGTTGAAGATACCGAAGCCAGTGGACCCGTTGAGAAGTGATCCATCAGTATAAAACGCATTGTCGCAGTTGATGTTTTTATATTTGTTATAAAATATTTTAGGGATCTGCTGCACGCGTAAATGATCCGGGACTCCACGAGTTTCTTCCATCATGGATGTATCGAAAAACACAGTAGAAACAGAAGTATCTAATAAGTTGACACGATTGGAGGTGTATGAGGAAGGATTTATACTTTGAGACATGTGATTGAAATACACAGTCATGAAACGGGTTTGAGAATTAAGTTCAACTAGCCTATCGAAATTTTCAATTACCAAGGGGTTCAAAACCTCACATTTGATGAGAATACGAGTAGTCAGATCCCAAAAGCGGTCTTTTAATGGGAGAACGCCCGCCAAAACTTCCAAACTCATCGTATGGGTCGAATGCATGCAACCTAAGGCAATACGCAAACAACGATACTGCAATCGTTCCAGCTTGATTAAATGGGTGTTTGCAGCGGAGCGGAAGCAGAAACACCCCTACTCAAGCACCGACAATATCGTTGTTTGGTAAAGCCTTATGAGGTCTCCTGGGTGGGCGCCCCACCATGATCCAATAATTGTCCGGAGAAAATTCACTCTTTGTTGACATTTTTTCATCAAATACCGAACGTGACATCCCCAGGTGCCTTTCGAATCGAACCAAACACCAAGATATTTAGATACCAAAACCTGAGAAATCGTTTCACCCATTAACTGTAAGTGGGGCTGAGCAGGCTCACGCTTCTAGAAAAAACTACTGTCTCAGTCTTCTCCGGAGAGAATTCGATACCTAGCTGTAAAGCCCAAGCAGACAAATTGTCCAAGGTATCTTGCAATGGTCCTTGCAAATCGGCAGCTTTGACTCCTGTAACAGAGACCACGCTATCGTCTGCAAGTTGTCTTATCGTGCATAAATTTGCCAGACATTCTTCGATGTCATTTACATAAAAGTTGTAAAGAAGGGGGCTTAAACATGAGCCCTGGGGAAGACCCATGTAGCTAATACGAAAAGTTGCCAAATCGCCATGCGTAAAATGCATATGCTTTTCGGACAACAAATTATGCAAAAAATTGTTTAAAATTGGTGAAAATCCTTGTCTGTGAAGTTTGCCCGAAAGAATTTCAATAGAAACGGAATCAAAAGCCCCCTTAATGTCCAAAAACACAGATGCCATTTGTTCTTTGCCAGCATAGGCTAGCTGAATATCTGTAGAAAGCAACGCAAGACAGTCATTTGTTCCTTTGGCACGGCGGAAAGCCAAATTGAGTATCTGATAGTAGACCGTTTGATTCGACCCAATGGTCTAAACGACGGAGTATCATTTTCTCCATCAATTCCCGGATACAGGATAGCATTGCAATCGGCCTATAAGAGTTGTGATCAGAAGCTGGTTTTCCCGGTTTATGGATGGCGATCACCTTCACTTGCCTCCAATCCTGCGGTACAATGTTTTGCTCCAGGAACTTATTGAACAAGTTCAACAAGCGCCTCTTGGCATTGCCGGGTAGATTCTTCAACAAGTTGAATTTGATGCTATCTAACCCAGGCGCGTTATTGTTACAGGACAGGAAGGCAACTGAAAATTCTGCCATCGTAAAAGGTGATTCTATCGCGTCGTGGCCCGGAGACGTATCGCGAACAAAGTTTTGCGCAGGAGCAGAGTCCAGACATACTTTCCTGGCAAAATCAAATATCCACCGACTTGAAGACTCCTCGCTTTCGTTGATCGTTATACGATTTCGCATTCTTCAGGCTGTGTTCCAAAGAGTGCTCATCGATGTCTCCCTCGACGTTTCGTTTACGAACCGGCGCCAATATCCAAGCTCCAAATACCGCTTAAAGTCGTTGGGTTGACCTTTCACCCAAAAGAAGGCCTTAAACGCGTCGGATTTTTCCGTGTAGACATCGGAGCACTCTTTGTCCCACCACGGAGTGGGAGGCCGTTCTTTGATCGTCACGCCGGGATATTTCTTCGTTTGGGCTTGCAACGCGGCGTCGAGAATCAAGCCCGCGAGGAGGTTGTATTCTTCAAGTGGTGGGTGTTGTTGAATCGACTCGACAGCTTCTGATATCATTTCCTCGTATAATTTCCAATCGATATTCCGTGTGAGGTCATACGGAATATCAACTGATCGCGTGCGATTTGAACCATTATCAATTGAAATTTGAATAGGCAAATGATCGCTACTGTGGGGATCAAGGACTACCTTCCATATGCAATCCAACCGTAGCGATGTTGAACATAAAGATAAATCTGAAGCACTGGGGCGCACTGGAGGTTTCGGAACGCGTGTCATATCCCCTTTGTTTAATATTGTCATGTCGAAGTCGTCGCAGAGGTTATAGATCAAAGAGGAACGGTTATCATTAGAAGGGGAACCCCAAGCCACGCCGTGAGAGTTAAAATCTCCTAAAATCAAACGTGGCGAGGGAAGGAGTTCTATTAAATCAAAGAGCAGCCGTTGCCCAACTTGTGCTCTGGGAGGAATAT
Source organism: Wyeomyia smithii (assembly GCF_029784165.1). Classification (NCBI taxonomy): domain Eukaryota; kingdom Metazoa; phylum Arthropoda; class Insecta; order Diptera; family Culicidae; genus Wyeomyia; species Wyeomyia smithii. The sequence goes on along the minus strand of NC_073696.1, from coordinate 270,076,891 downwards.
ATATTGAGGCAATACAAAGCTCTTTACCTTGTATTGTCATTTGACATGCGACAGCTTCGACGCCTGGGACCGTGGGGAGGTTAATACGATAGAAGGAATAGCACTTCTTAATCCCTAGAAGTACTCCTCCGTAAGGGGTGTCTCGGTCGAGGCGAATTATATTAAAATCATGGAAGTTGAGATCTACATTTGAAGCGAGCCAAGTTTCACAGAGGGAAAATGCATCGCATTTATGCTTATTAATCAAAACTTCAAATGAATCAATTTTGGGGAAAATACTTCTACAATTCCACTGTAAAATAGAGATAGAATCCTTCATCTCAGCCGATGAATTAGCCATCAAAAGATACGATCGCTGCAAGGAGGGGCCATTTAGCAGTCAACTGCTTCAAAAACGTTTTAACTGTTGGTAGAAATGCCAGCAGAAGACTTTTAAGAGGATCACTTATGTTGAAATTTTCAAAAATCCAGTCCACAATATCTGAAAACTTCAGCAGTCCAGATTCTGGCTGAATCTTGGACGAAAAAGAAGGAACAGTTGGGTTTTTTGATGTTCCTGGAAGTGCCGGAAACTCCTTACTTGAATTCAATTTTGCCAATCCCGGAGGAGTTGGCTTCGGATTTTCTACAGCACTTTTTTGTTTCTTAGTATCAGTCACTTCAGATGGAGACCTTTTCTGTCCTTTCCTAGGAAGTCTAGGGGAAGAAAAGTTTTTTCTCTTCCTAGACTTCCCGGGTTCAACAAAAGAAGGTTCCCCAACTGAATAGTCAGAATCAGACTCATCGGATGACAAGACCTCAAAAAGATTCGGGGAAACCAGTTTGGTGGCAGCGGCCTCTTTGAGCATTTCTGCGAAAGTGCGCTTAGAGCTTGATCTTTTCTTGGCGCTGTTTGTACGCGGGACATGCAGACCGCTCATGCGGAGTCTGCCCACAATAAAGGCACTTTTCAGCACCCTTATTACAGGCGTCATCCGTATGTTGCTCTCCGCACAATGTACACGTGGTACTCCCGCGTGAAGAGCTCACAAGCAGCAATCTCGTTTGCTTGCTTGAGGTCGGACACCAAAACACGCAGTTTATTCGGGCGTACTTTGGTTATTTCAGTCACGGCTGTAAACCGTGCCAGATCTCTACATATTTGCATTGTGTTCAATGCTTTCACTTTCGGCCGGAAAAATACAGCCCCAATACCAGCTTTGCCCTCCGGATACTGCTTAAGCCGATGGGTAGCTTCCTGCGGGGTTCCATTCTTAACCCTGGGAACTTTGTATCCGGGAGGGCTAGGCGGTAGAACGAGCGGGTTTTCATCCCCGCGTTCGTCGTCCATGTTGGACGCGTAAGCCACATACGCAAAATGCCAATCAACAATAATATTGTAGAAAAAAAAACAAGAAAAAAAACTACTTAGCTTCTGCAGCCACTCTCCACCGCGATCAGCGCACAGGCGATGCCGAACTCCAGTCCTTCACACAAGAGTCCGGTAGTAAAAGCTGCAGCAGCACCAGTACAGCCATGCAGCCGTGCGCCGGGTACTGGATTTCTCCTAGTGGCGACACAACACACGGGCTATTGTTGACTTTTTCTTCCTTGTTCTTGCTGTCTTCAACAGCGACGACGGCAACGAGCAGCAGTGCACATGCAATACAATGCATGGTGACCTTGAAGGCTTTTGAAGGTTTTTTCAAACATACATGATACCAATTGTTTTTCACGTGACCATGTGACATAAAGCTTATTATGCGAGAATATGCATGTTTTAGGTTTAATGCCACCAGTTATCAGGGCTTTGGGCATTATCGAATATCACCCAACTGCGGAGCGCGAAGGTAATTAATCTGTAGGAATGCAATAGTGCCTATTTAACGAAACATGAACAGAAATCAATGTTTTTTGAGAAGCAAAAACTATACGTTTCGTTTACCAGCTAACAGAATCATTGCAGCATGAGCAAATGTCAATGATCTAAGTCAGTGTGCATTTTAGAGAAATTTGAACAGATTGATTAGATCCGAGCAATGGTAAATTAAATCATCTCACCTGTAGTGTTATTCTTGTTCTATCTTTTCATTTATCAGATGAATAAAACGATCACCTATATGAAACTTTGCTCAAATAAGCCAGAAATTTAATTTACATTATCAAGTATATGCCCTTGAATAAAATCAAAGCCACGTTGAGAGTATTCACATGCATGTCGAGTTTGCTGCTACCACGCTATAGCGCTTTTGCATAGAAAAGGTGTAGTAGGCAGCGAAAGCGAATATCATCTTATATGTGAATCAGGTGCTTGTTTACTCAACAACGACGCCTCAATAACGACGCTACAACAACTTGTCTACCGGTCATAGCCTGCAATGATAGTAATCTTATGACGTTGTTTCTGGAGTAAAAGGCGGAAAAAGGCGAAAATGTATTTCAATTTTTTTTAAACTTTATCAGTTGATTATTTTTATTTTTATGGCTTATTAACTCGTCGAAGATCAAGACAAAACAAACACAAAAAGAATCATTCAAATCCGTTGATTCTATTTGGAGTGAAACGCCGTTATACAGACACCAACTTATTTTTATTTAATAGGAAATTATTTTATTTATAAATTTCCTCGTAATATTTCTAACACTTAGCTTCGGTTATGGATTTTTTGACCATTTAAACTGTACTACACTTAAAATCAAGAAAAGTTCGGTAACCTCCTACGCCTTATATATTTAAGTGCCCCAGGAGCTTTCGATTTTATCAACAGTCGTTTTCATCTCTATTCGCCAAATTTACGCTCGGTTTTCTAACAGTTTCAAGTAAACAACGCTTTTTTGAAAAAAATTTAAACCAAAAGTAATGTAATTTAAGTTGCAGAAAATAAGTCGAAAATATAATTCTTATCTGTGCCTTGTGTTTTGACTTTATCGTTTAGTTTTAAGATTTCATTTTAATTGCTTATTTAAAGCTTAAAAGGTCTCATATCCGTTACAATTTGTTTGTTTTATAATTTTGTGAAAAATAATTCGTATAAACTTGATTCGTAAAAACTTTTAGATCTCTCTGGATTTTTACATCTGAAAAAAATCCTCAAAATTAGATTTTCCGTCAGCACGATGAACATCCTATTCCTATTAATACTCAAAATATTAATAGAGCCGAAACGGTTTGTTGGATGGGTATGATGTCTTCGACAAAGTTGTAGATAACAATTTTGTCCTTCAAAAGAAAGATACACTGAAAAAATCTTCCCAAAGTTGCCACCAGAATGAAGGTTGTTTCTAGCACCCTTAGCTTTCATTTGAATGGTTAACCCTCCAGGTTTCCAGACATAATACAATTTTGGGCCATCCCAATCGAGGGTACATTCTAAGGAAAATAAATCCATGGTGTGACGGTAATTTTTATATAACCACACGATGGATCACAATGGATCTTGTGACCTGTCAGTTATCATTATTATTTCATTGCTCAGCAGTCAAAATTGATGAAAACTTTCACGGTTGAATTTACGCGGACAATCAACCAATCACGTGCGAGTATTTCATTTCAACGATTTATATGACGTCACTCAAACATGACCAAAATGAGCCAATTTGGTGTAGCATGCACAGTACTATGGGCGGAACAAATTTTCAGCTCTAGCTTCCCATCTAACACAAACTCGATGTTTGATGCTCGTTTTCTTGGCTCGGCACGCAACGAATGAAGAACAGCACCGCTCAGAGGATATCTGTACTAAGGCCCTCTCTACGGTTGCATGGAGCGTTTCTCTGAGACATGGTTTGTTTGTCTTTCTTTGCTTTGTGCCACCTTCTTGTATTCTGATTTTCGATTTCTATTCCTTTTTCATGAGTTAAACTGCCCAAACATGCTCAGGTTGAAAGCAAGTCCTAGCGTATATAATGTCAAATTCAACCAAAAAGAACAATACAAAAACCACAACAGGTAGGTAGACAACTAACAGGCACAACATCGAAAAGTGTAAATAAAATTTATTCAGGTGTTTTGAAATGTATCATGAAGAAATGATTTACAGGAAGCCTGAGAATAAATATGCGCAAGTCACTGTACTTTTTTCGAAGAAAAAGTGCATTTTTTCACCATTTTTCATCTTCATATCTCGATATCTCAGGTATAGTACCTGCTACAGTTTTAAAATTTGGAACTTGTTTTAGTTAGAGTGTCTACTTTCTATAAAAAATATAGAGAAATATATCGGCGACAGTCACTTTTTCGATTTTTGTCCGCCTGAAATCCTATAGTGCATTCTGGCTTTGCTGTTTACTTTTCGTTCAGAAATTTATTTCTTCATGATTAGAAAACCAACAATATTTGGTTAACCATTTTGAAAAAACAAATAGATTATTGATAAATTAACTTTAAGGCATAATTAGTTCTTTTTTAATTTTTTTTTCTTGAAACAATTTTTCACAGCGTTTAATTTTTTTGGAAAGGAAATTTTTTTATATACAACTTTGCCGAAGACCTCACATCGTTTATACAAACCTTTCTGGCTCTAAAACTATTTGTAATCAGCAACACCAGTTATACATAAACCCTCACCAAATATTAGTCATGATTCAAACAAAAAATATTAGTAGGTAGTACAAAATGACATTATTTGCCCATCTGTGCAAAGTTTCATTTTTTATGAAAGTGCTCTGATCAATCCTTTTTTCTACCGAACACAAAAATATCAGTCATTCAATTTCATCTTATCCGTTTTGTGCGAGACTTCGTACACCGTTCGTCTCTCCGAGCTGTCGCGTTCAATTTCGTTTTCCGATTGCAAAATAAAACGAACGGGCATTACGATCATCTCTTTTCCTCTCTAGTGTAGAATCCTCGCAATCCTGTCGCACTACTTTATGACGATTTTTTTCGCATTTTACTTTTGTTCAATATCCATTGATTTTTAGTGGCAATGAACGACCGGAAAAAAAATCATTTGACCGGCAGTCGCTGTATGCTTCTGATGCGTATATTCTGTTACAGAGTTTTGGTGGCTGGAGGCGCTTGTTTTTGTTGTTGTTAATGTTTAGCGATTATGGAAAAGTAAGGTGTTGAAGCTGTTTGATTAATTCTTCATACATCTCTAAAAGCATCCATGGAAATCAAAGCATCGCGTTTGGACATGAGTAGTGTAGTTACATCTGCCAACGCGGCTAGCACTTTATGTTGCGCAGCTCGCGTCGCGGCGGTGCACAGTGGGGCGGCTCCATACAAATGCTGGCCAAGCGAAAAATTATCTTCAAATCATGGAAAATACATGGTTTTTATATAATTTTGGGACGCTGAGTACGAATTTGATATTCTTTTTGCATGAAAATGCGTATTTTTGACGCCAGGGAAAATTTCATGTTTTTTATATATTTTATATGATTTTACGTCGGCTTCAATCTTTTGGAAAATAAAATGCATGATGCTTGAAAGACTTTCATATGCCATAAAAAACATTAAATATTAATCAGTTATCAAAAAAAAGAAAAAAAATGAAAAATATGCTTCGTGTTGAAAATTACTTAAGACTTGTTTTTTTTCCAAGTGACTATTGATTCTTTTTATCGCATTCGCATTTTTTTCCATTTGCATTTTTTTCCATTCACTTTCACCTTCATCTTTATTTTTGTGTTCATTTTCAATACAGTTTTAATATCTTCAAGAAGGGTTTTCGAAATGCAGTTTCTAACGTCAAAATAACTATTCACTATTTGCTCTGTAGAAATTAGCAGGTGATGTATTATGTCATGGTTTATGTTTACACGATTGTTTTTACATGTGACTGGTATGATATAAACTTAAAACATGATTTTGGTAGTCAGTGCTGGTGATCCAAAACATAAACAATGACTAGTTTTTGATACTTCGTAAATTATCGAAATATAGATCAGTTAAACTTGTAAATATGCAAATAGTGTGATTAATTATACTGAAACTTATTCGAAAACGTTGTTATTATCAGACTAATATGAGCCATTCGTTATTATGTAGACGTTTGCAGTGTACAATTCAAATTTACATTTTTGAAATCCGACATGTGCCGAACACTCGTTGTTTCTCTTCGAAAGAAAGGTACTCTGCGCAAGATCGGACTAGATGCATTTTAAGGCATTTTTTCCAAGCTATCTTTTAAAACGAGTGCCAATAATGCCAAACCCTGCCGTTCAAACTTTAAACGCTGTTTTAAAAAAAATACGTAATTTTTTGATTCCGTCAATTTATACATATATACATTATCCAATGATGAGGATTATACATTATCCAATGATTAGGATTTATTTCCCACTATTTTATAGACTACTTTTACTTAGACGTCATCAAGATTCAAGTTACTCTTGGGGCTCCAGCAAATTTCGCAACATTGCATTTTTTTTTTCAAGAAAAACGCTAAAAAACGCTGACTCAGTACACTTTGAAAAATCATAGAAAATTCAAATTTTGTCGTAATGCTCTAAAAATTTGGATCCTGTCACTTCAATAGTATACAACTATAGGAAGAATATAATTGAAATGAAATTCACATTTTCAATTTTGGGTCGATGGCCAGCGATTCCCCACTGTGTGGTGGTGTACTTTGTCCGAAGCTAATTTAGATTTTCGCATCGCTAAGTACAGGTCACACTCGATTATATATAGTCTCTGATTTTTTTCCACTATATATAATCGAATTTTATATATAATCTAATCAGAGAAAAAATGCATTTTATTCATTTTACATGAATGTTCTATTATTTTCGAATAAATAGGAAGAATTTTATTTTTGACTCATCCCCCTAAAAGTCAGCAAACACAGTTATTATGAAAATTATACATATATCTTGTAGTTATTCTTGTAGTTATTCCTGGTGTCAAATGGAAAGAAAAAGTTAGATCAGTATATATTGATTTGTCAACTCGTTTGTTTTTAATTTCTCAAATTTTTGAAAATTTTCAAATTATTCGTTTGTTTCTAAATTTTTTTAATTTCTTTTTTTTTATTTTTGAAATATTTTTTATTAAGGTATTTCAATTTCTTTTAATTCTTAAATTCTTTAAAAAAACAAAATTTTTCATTGTTTTTAGTTATTTTTTATTTTTTTCCCTTTCTATCAAATGTCACGTATTTTCTGGATGTTCTCTTACGAAATGTTCGCTCTAGATCACATTTGAAATTTAAAAAAAATTTTTTGCTACTACAGTAATCACCCGATTATATCTGTACCCGATTTTATCTGCCCCCGATTCTATCACATTTTTCACCCGATTTTATCATCATAAAACATTTCATTAAAAAAATGTCAGGGTGAACTGATTTTCTATTACGCTTCAATATTTAATATATTTTTCATAATTCTGTGTGTCATTCTGGATGCACATTACATTAAAAATTCAACCGATGCACAATGTTACATTTTGCTGTTATCGTGCGAATGATTGATTAGTGATACAAATGTTTATTTTAACCGTATAATATGTTCGGAGAAGTTTCAAAATATTAGAAAACGCATCTTTTGAATGTCATGTAGAAAGCTGGAAGATCAATTCTCCTAAAAGTGAGATAGAATATTTACTTTTTCATTAGATAAAGATAGACGCTTGGTGTCTTAGGCAAAGTATTAGGTGATCTCAAAACAAGAAACTTTACAGAAGACATCATGTTTCTATCTCTTAGATATTGCAAGCAACATCAAGTTTTCTATGAGAAGGCATTGAAAATCGTTATTTACATTTTAAGATTTTTCTGGTTGCAATATGTGAGAGATATCAGCATGCTGTCTTCGGCAAAGTGGGGGTGAGTGAGGTTAGTGTTGTGAGAACATCTAATATTTTGCCTATGGTACTGCGCTACAAAAAAGCAAGCAATTCATTTTACCAATTCAAACAAAAACATGAACAATAAAAAAACTTAATTGTAATTTATTTGCAACTTTACATCGATTTTTTTAGGTTTTTTATTTTTTAAGGTTTGTTAAGAAAAGTTTCAGGCAACTGAATTATCTATCTAAAAAAATGTTTTAAAAAAATAGTGATGATCGATTTTTTAAAGTCACTTTTTTTTAAATTTTTTTTTCAGTACAGGATCTCAAAATGAATTTTTTAAACATATTTTTTTTAAGCTTGAACAGTTTTCTCAAATTCATCCCTTGACAACTTTTCTCTATCCTTAGTCATTATTCGGATATATCGATTTATGAAAAAACAACTGTAGCTTTTTTCATATGTTTGTACAGATAAATTTTCCAAAAAAAATTTAAATCGCTGATTTCACGTATTTAGTTATTGATTTGACATCTTCAATAAAAAAAAATAAAATTTGTAAAATTTCCCGATTTTATCACTTTCCCTATTTTATCACGCCAAAAATCAACAGGGTGAGATATAATCGGGTGATCACTGTATATATACTGCCGTTCTTATGCACGCTGGGACAACTATGCTTGGAACGGCAGTATAATCGAGTTTGAAATTATATATAATAGAATCATATACATATAATCGAGTCAATATAAAATCGAGTCTCTATATAATCGATTCCGACCTTTATATCATCGGCCCAACAGATAGATACTTTTGAATTCGATAGTTATCAGGAGGCTAATTTTTCAAGTCAATTTGTATGCGGGAAATTCTTTTTCGTTATACATTAATAGTGTTCTCCATACATTGTTGATGATCCTATTCATGCATCAAACATCAATTTTGAAGTCCGCCTGCTTCGCCTTCGCCTTAATCCGCTCCTGGGTACCAGAAACAACTAACAACTCACAACTAAAACTGAGCTAGTTTCAACACGTCAAATTAGGTGGCCTCTAATGTTTCTGCTGATTTGCAATCTACCTTTAATTTTTTGCATCTAAAAAAACACAGTTTGTAAGACGGTTATCAACCAATACATCACAAAACTATCAACTCAATTGTAGAACGTGATTTGTCAGGGCATAAGGATTGACTTTTTCCACTATTTATGCATAACGAATCAGAAAAAAAAATTGACTGAAAAATTAGCCTACTGATAACGATGGATATAAAAAGAATAGAGTATATATCGGCTTATCTGTTGGGCCAATGATATAAGCGAAGCAAGAATCTGAATAAGCTTCGGAAAAATATAAATTACAGCCGCGCGCAACGCAACATATGGTATAATGCTAGCCGCGTAGGCAGAAGTAAAAACACTACTTGTGCCTGTCGGCGCTTTGCGACGCATAACAACGACGGACTTCAGCATTTCGCATGAAGAAATATTCAAACTATATCTCCACCTCATTTGTCCTCGAGCAATTATCGCTAAACATCAACAACAACAACAACAAACTTCTCCACCAAAAAATAACGTGCATCTGTAAGCAGTGCCCCAATCCCATCCGATGCAGCGAAAAAGCATTCATCGACCGTTTTTTGACCGTTCAGACAACCAGTCAAGAACCAGTCAAGAACGAGAGAAACGAAAATGAAACACGCCATATGCTGCCGATCATACTCTAGTTTGCTCCGTTCAACATACATTGTAAATGATCGAGCGAGAGAGTTTCAAAATCGACTTCTCCGAAACTGCGGTCGCTATCGTTAGAAAAAAAATCGTCACACGAGAGAAAGAGAAAAACTTTTTTTCGTTCGCCCGATCGTTTCTGCCGTTCAATTCAAACGAAAAAAGCATGTGCATTCATCGCAGTTACAATCAAATTTCGATCCCTTCTCAAGCACTGTATGAAACTACTCAGTTTTTATATTCAGTAGGTGTCTTAGCCTATTCATCATTCCTAGTTTACTCTCAGAGGACAATTAGCCAGAGACTTCACGCGCACCAGTATGATTGTGTTACATGTGAGTAGCGTTTGCATTAAAAAAATGACTTTTTTCGGATGGTGACAAAATAAACCAAGACAGATAAGCACGTTTGATAAATCTTCCATGAAAGGTAATTTTATTAGCTTACTTGCAAAAACAAATCTACGCCCTTGAAAGCAACCTTCCGGCTATTAATCGGAACATACGGCATATTTTCGAGTTTTGCTTCGTTTCATCCATTAATTTCTTCTTAGTTTTCGCGACAAAAATGTTGGCCTGTCCCTCAGAAATTCTCAATGGAACGCAGCTGGGGGATGGGGGCAGGTTCGCCGGCTTGGGTACCACAGCGACATTCAGCCACTCCATCTCCTCCACCGATCAATTCGACTAGTGGGCCGACTCCAGATCCCACCAGAACACCGCGTCTTCCGCGGTAGGCACTTCGTACTCTAAGTTTCGCCGTTCACAGACAGTACGAAGCGAAAGAGGTGCGGCATTAACATTCCCTTCTCTCTGATTGTCAGCCACAGCAGCACCATCTTGGGAAACTTGGTGAGTGAAATGAACTTTCCTCTTGGAGGAAGTAAAATACGAAGTGCCTTGCCAGTCGTTGCCATCCAGGGTAAAATAGGTCTCGTCGTCCATCACTATTGCCACGTGGCGATTCACCGGGGAAATCAACTGACCATCTTATTGAGCAGATGCCGATGCGTCATTGCCTGCAGCTCCGAGACCAATGGACGGGACTGCCGCTTTCTGTCGACCTCCCGGCCAAACGCACACATCGATGTAACCACTTTTTTCTCGGTCTTTCTCTTCAGCATCTTTTTTAAGCTTTTGTTCTTTCGATGTTCTGTTTATTGTACAATAATGCAAAGATGTTCCAGATGCCAGAGCGGGTGTGTCTGGCGTCTACAAAGTGCCGTACGATGTTCATTTCCGACCAGGCTTCTTCCGTTCTCTTGATTTTTGCTCAAATTTACTTATCTACCTGCCAAACCCCTTGAAGAACTAGACTTTCTCTCACACAGAGTGAGTAATTATCCACATCTAGGCGTAGTGTATTTCAGTCGTAGAGTTCCTTTTCACTCTTAATCATCACGTGTGAGGGTTAAACATTTGTTTGCTCTCTCAGTTTCAGAGGGAGTAGTTTTCGTTAGCTTCTCCTTTACTAGAAGAGAAGTAGGCCAAATATCAAAACATTTAGGTTCACATTGAAGCCACATCCTAACCGTTTTAGAATTTAATATTATGGGAAGATTCACAACTCACCATGGGTGCGTATTCTGCAAAAAGTTCAATTTTATACTGTTTTTGCCGCACCCCAGAGCGATGATAACTGTAACGCAATGCTCAGTTGATCGCCGAGCAATTTATTTTACTTTTCTTGCGTGCGCGGATGAGCAATTTACAAGAGTTTCACTGGGTTTTTGCTCTTTTAAATTGGGAGCGTTTTTTTTTTTCAGATAAACTCCCTCTACAGCAGATGGTGTGATGCACATTGAATGTAAGCTCACAGTTGTTAAAAGCGAAGAAAACTGTTTTCTCTTTGAGATGAAGCTGACCAAAACAAGGCCTGTTTCCGACGTGTGGGGTACTATTTTTTGAACGCGCATATTTCTGAATGGACTAGCTTCACTGTTTTCGCCACTACCTATGATTACTACAATTGGGTAGTTTCTTCAGTGCATGTGAAGGTACACCCATGAAAAATCGGCATTTTTTGTCTATTTTTTCAATGCAAACGCCGAACTGTTTAGCTATTTTCTTGTATAACGATACTGCAATTATGATATGGTTGCCGGTGGCCAGATGCCCAGAGATCGCAGAATGACTAGAGTTACATACGGACCAGCCACCAAAGCAGCAGACGTCAGCACCTTAACCGGCGTCGCATCGACCACGCCACCGGAGTAAAATGCTGACTCCAACGACACGCGCAGGGACTTCGACCACATCAATCACTATACGGACGGAAGTGCAGCGGTAGCAGTTTTAGTTATTAAGTATTGGAAACAGGCTCGTGACGAGCAGTTGAAATTAGTAGTTAGAAGTGTAAACATCTAGAGTGAATAAAGTGAAGAAAATAAGACCTTAGAGTTTTTTAAAACTCCCATCACGGCCATCGACTCGTAATTGGCGCAGCCGTCGGCTTCCAGTCTAAGTGAATTGAACAACAGTGCTTGTGAGATCAGTGAGATATCACATAGTGTGATCCGGCAATCCCGTTACTACAAGATAGGACAGGAACCATCTCCACCCGAGAAGTCAAAGGGAGGACGATTTGAGGTCACCGCCGCATTTCACCACGCTGGAAGTTCGGACCTACAACCCGGGAGAAGATAGCATCCACGCTGTACGCCCAGGAAAAATCGTAAGTACTCTTTTTCTTGCTTCTCTGCTTACACTTGATCCGCACATCGCGAGCGCACTACCAGATAGACGCTGCGATCGCTTTTAAAAGAAGGCATAAGCAAATAAATTGTGCTTACGTCCCCAACGAGCACTACAAGATAGACTCGGCGGGTAGGAAATCGCAACAACTAAGTTGAACGTTGCTTACGTCCTTAGAAGAGCACTACAAGATAGACTCTTTTAAGTAGTCAAAGCGCACTACAAGATAGACGCCTTGAAAACAAAACCACAGAATTTCAAAACATTTTAATTAGACTATTGCAAAAGGTGGATGCCGAAAGTCTCAAAAAATTACAATAGTTCAGCTTTGAAAAGAGCACAGAAACTATTTAATCAAACCAAAGTGTCAGACTCTGAGGAGAGTTGTGACACAGATTCATCAGAGGAATATTCGCATATTCCATTAAAATCCAACGTTCCTCTTTTGGACAAATTATTTATCAGTAACGACGAAGATAATAATCAATTAAAAATGGAACAACTCAACACCCAACTGCAACAAATTTTGACAAATATTCAAAATATTGCAGACCGACAAAACAACCAAGATCAACAATTCCATGAGCTAAGCCAAAAAGTAGACGCTGTTACAGCGCAATCAGCAAACATAAATCCCGCTCCACCAAGAGCACCAGTAAATAATGTTGAAAACCTATTCAGAATACCTGATCCCATTAAATCGCTACCGACATACGATGGAAATAGAAGACAGCTTTCAGCGTGGCTGTCAACAGCGAGAAATACATTAGAGGCATTTTATCCTCATGTATCGGATACACAGTTCAAAATGTACACAACAGCTGTGTTGAACAAAATTGAGGGTAAAGCTAAAGACATACTATGTCTTGCGGGAAACCCGCAAGATTTTGATGAGGTGTCTGAAATCCTCACAAACGCAATAGAAGACAGGCAAGAGCTGTCGACCTACAAATGCCAACTATGGCAAAATAAGATGTCTGATAACACAAGCATCCATAAATACTTTCAGAGGACGAAGGAACTCGTGCAGAGTATCAAAATTCTGGCAAAACAAACTCCGATATACCAACAACATTGGGAAGCCATATGCTGCTTTATTGATGAAGACGCATTGGCGGCATTCATAGCAGGGCTTCGTGATCCTTACTTCGGCCATGTACAAGCAGCTAGGCCAAAAGATATCGAAGACGCCTATGCATTTTTATGTAAATTTCGATCACAGCAGATCACCGCCAGCAGAGCAGAAAGGCTGGAACATAAACATGACAATAAACCCAACAAAGCAATTTCCCATAAAACTGAAAATAAATCAATCGATAAAACTACTGCTATCAACGAAAAATTCAAAAACGCAACGAATTCACCCGTCGAGAAAATGGACGTAGACCCATCAATTCGCAGTAGATTAACATTGAACAGGAAAAATATTAACAATAATGAGATTCAATCAGACTCAGAGAGCGAAAGACCTCAGTCCGATTGCGAAGAAGATGAAGTAGCAATAAATTTTTGCTTCATAGAGATACAAGGAAGGGAAACTTAAATTATTTACCCTACTTGAATTTCATTACTGAAAATAATTTATCGATAAAACTTTTATTGGACACAGGAGCCAATAAAAATATTATCAGACCAGGAGTTTTACCCGACATAATTGAAGTCAAAAATGCTTCTGTTAAAAATATAACAGGTAACCATCAAGTACACCGTAAAGGACAATTAGAATTTTCAGACGCAAATATCCCTCCACAAATGTTTTACGAGTTGAAATTTCACAACTATTTTGATGGAATATTGGGTTCAGAATTTTTTGCTCGAAATGGAGCAAAAATTGATTTCGCTAAAGAAAAGTTGATAATTAACAAAACAACTATTCCGTTTCAAAAATACTTCATCAGAGATAAAATATTCAACCATACGTTGGAAATAGAAACAACAAAAGATGGGGATTGGTTCGTTCCAACATTTCAAAAATTAACCAATAATATGGTTATTGAACCTGGCCTTAACAAATCTTCCGGTAAAACCTCAACAATACGCATATTAAGCACATCAAAGGAACGTCCTAAACTGAGCCAGACAGTCGACATTAAAATAAATAACTTTGAGTTGCTCACCCCAATACCGATAAAAACGACAGAAAGATTAAATAAAAGTGACATAGAAAAACTCATTAGAACTGATCACTTAACACAAATTGAAAAACAAAACCTTCTTGATGTTATCCTCCGCAATCAAGCCGTTTTGCTGAAAACTGATGAAAAGTTATCAGCAACAACTGCAATCAAACATAAAATTGTTACAAAAGATGAGGAACCGACCTATACGAAAAGCTACAGGTACCCTCATCACTTCAAAAAGGACATAGAGGACCAAATACAAGAAATGCTAGAAAATGGCATCATCCAACACTCAAGCAGTCCTTATTCATCGCCAATTTGGGTTGTACCCAAGAAAAAAGACGCATCAGGAATTCGAAAAGTAAGGGTAGTGATTGATTACCGAAAGCTGAATGAAAAGACAGTGGACGATAAATATCCAATCCCTCAAATCGAGGAAATTCTTGATAACTTGGGGAAATCGGCATATTTTACAACATTGGACCTAAAATCTGGATTCCACCAGATAGAAATGGATCCGAAACACAGGAATAAAACAGCTTTTTCAACGGCTTTAGGTCATTTTGAATTTACCAGAATGCCCTTTGGCTTAAAGAATGCACCTGCCACCTTTCAGCGTGCAATGAATAATATTCTAGGAGATTATATAGGAAAAATCTGTTACGTCTACCTAGATGATATTATCATCATAGGATTTAACCTAGAAAATCACATGGAAAATCTTTCAAAAATTCTCCAAAGGCTATCAGACTTTAATTTAAAAATTCAGATTGACAAGTGTGAGTTTTTAAAGAGGGAAACTGAATTTTTAGGGCATGTTATAACGCCCGATGGCATAAAACCGAACCCTGACAAGATAAAGAAGATTTTAGAATGGAGTTTACCAAAGTCACCGAAGGAAATCAAGCAATTCCTAGGACTTACCGGTTATTACCGAAAATTTATAAGAGATTACTCAAGAATTACAAAACCAATGACAAGATATTTGAAAAAAGACGCGAAAGTCGATGCGTCTAACAATGATTATATAAAAGCATTTAATGTATTAAAGGAAATAATCGCCTCTGACCAGATATTGGCTTACCCAGACTTTAATTTATCATTTGTTTTGACCACGGATGCAAGTAATTATGCACTTGGAGCCGTGCTATCTCAAATTCAAAATGGCATAGAAAGGCCAATCGCATTTGGAAGTCGAACCTTAAATAAAACTGAAGCCAACTACTCGACAACAGAGAAGGAAGCCCTCGCCATCATGTGGGCAATTGATAAATATAAACCTTACCTTTATGGGAACAAGTTTCTCCTAATAACTGACCATAAACCACTCACTTTTATTAAGTCTTCATTCAAAAATTCGAAGATTTTGAGATGGAGACTTGAACTGGAAAATTTTGACTATGAGGTCAAATATAAAGAAGGAAAAACAAACGTGGTAGCTGACGCGCTCAGCAGGGAACCACATGAAATCGAGTGCAACGTCATTGATGTTAATAGTTCTCCTATTTTAGATGTCGAAGCACAAATCCAGGGGGGAAATGAAAATGATAACGAGGATAATGAGGATGACGAAAACGAAGACGCCCACGAAGACGAGGCGAATGGAAACCAACTGGAAGGAGAGGAAATACAACCAATGGATGAAGGTAACGATTTAGAAACAATTCATTCAGCTGACGATTCTGGAGATCACTTTATCCATTTCACGGACCGACCGGTTAATTATTTCAAAAACCAGTTGATCTTTAGAATAGCCAGTTTCACTAGCATACTACAAGAAAATCCCTTTCCTCATTTTTAAAGAACTACCATAGTAGATTACAAATTTTCTAAAAAAATTTCATGATGGTAGGCAAACAGTAATTATGGCTCCAGAAAGCCTGATACAACAGATCCAAGACTCCTTCAAAGAAAACTTCTCGGAAAAAGGGCACTTTGTATTTACTCAAAATAGAGTAGAAGACGTAGCCAATGAAGAAAGACAGAATATGTTAATAGCAAAAGAACATGAAAGGGCCCATAGAGGCATAACAGAAGTAGAAGCACAGCTAAAACGCAGTCACTTTTTCCCCAGAATGAGCAGAATAATTAGTAACCATATTAACACATGTCAACATTGCAATTCACACAAGTATGAAAGGAAACCTTATAATATAAAAATCTCACCTCGACCAGTAACCGAAAAACCGCTTGATAGGGTACACATGGATATATTTATCATAAATAACTTTAAATTCCTTTCGTTAGTAGATTCATTCTCAAAACATCTACAAATGTTTTACATTAAATCAAAAAACTTACCACATATACAAAAGGCCTTAAGCAAATATTCCACTTCATTTGGAGCACCTAAAACCATTGTAACAGACCACGAAACAACTTTTAGATCTATACAACTCAGTACTTTTCTCTGTACTTTCGGGACAGTATTAGAATTCGCATCTTCATCAGAAAGCAATGGACAAGTCGAGAGAACACACTCCACAATTGTGGAAATTTTCAATAGCAATAAATACAAGTTTCCGGGAATGCAAACAAAATCGATAGTGAAATTAGCAGTCTCATTATATAATGACAGCGTACACTCATCCACGAAATTCAAACCCAACGAAATTATATTTAACCAAAATAATATTCAAAACCCAATTAATGTAATAGAACAAGCACAAAAAATATTTTTGGAAACAAAAAATAACATTTTAAAAGCTCAAAAGAGACAAACCAAGAACAATAATTCTAGAGAAGATCCGCCCATACTAAATGAAGGGCAAGAAGTTTTTGTAAAACAAATGACAAGAAGAAAAACCCAAGCAAGGGCAATTAAAACCAATGTCAACAATGTCCAAGAGAAAACATTCAAAAATAGAAAAGGAACTAAGAGGCACAAAAACAAAATAAATAGATTAAAAACACGACATTAAGTTTTAAATTTACTTTTTGCCTATACCAAATATAACTATCCTTAATTATACGTATTCTAGATAATCATACTGCTTCTGATGCTGACAAGACACGGACACACCGAGGACATGACCATAAAAAACTTACACAATGACCCAGTACTCATGACGAAACTGAAGGATTGCAGAATTCAGAATGGATTCGATAAAATTATACACCCTATAAATCTAACATTAATCGAAAATAATGTACTACTGATGTCCAAATTGACAAGACAATTAGACAGCTCACTACCAATAGCCCAATTAGCAATTCAGAAATCAAGAATATTAGTAAATAATTTAAGACAGATTAAACCAATCAACTCAAGAAGGAAACGTCGTTGGGATACCATCGGAAAAGCTTGGAAATGGTTAGCTGGATCACCGGATGCGGATGACCTTCGCATAATCAACAAGACCATAAACGGACTAATAGACCAAAACAACAAACAATTCATAGTAAACAAGATGGTAAACGAACGGATTGGAGATATTACACAAGCAGTCAACGATTTAATTAAACAACAAAACATCGAGAACAAAATTATATTAGAGGAATATGACACAATAACTTTACTTCTTTATATGGATACACTAAACGACGTACTAGAGGAAATTCAAGACACCATCCTAAGAACTAAAATCGCTCTTCCAAACAACAAGATACTTACACTCATGGAAATACAACTCATCGAATCATTACTACAAAAACAGGGAATCAAGACCGACTTTCCAGAACAAGCACTTAATTACGTTACACCGAAAGTCGCAACGAAAGGAGACATACTTCTCTATATTCTCCAAACACCACGAATGGATTCATCAAAAGCAGAGATAATTCAAGTGCTTCCACTAATCATCAATGCAACGGTTGTACTACAGGCACCCCATTATCTCGTTAAAGCTGGCGGCGTATATTTCCAAACGAGTCACCCAACAGACTTCATTCAGAAATCCATAGAAATAACGCCATTAAACGATCGTTGCTTACTCCCCATTATGATGGGTACTGAAAGCAAATGTAATGCAACTAGACGAACTGATACGCAAATCACAATGATATCGGACAACAAGTTGCTGATCAACAATGGGAAAAACCACACATTACATTTGAATTGTGGTCCCCACAACCGAACTCTTACTGGAAATTTTCTGATTACGTTCAACAACTGTACTTTGGAAATTGAAGATCAAAAATTTACCAGTACGGAAGTCATCAGCAATTATACCCAAGAGATTGATGGAGCCTTTGCAAACCTAAAGATTAATTGGAGCATCGTAGAACACCAAGACATTTTTGAAGTTCATAACAACACCATTTGGAACCGGGAGAAAATGAAATTCATAGCCCTCAAACAAACGGAACATCATGTTTGGATTCTGAGCATTTTAAGCGGATTGTCAACAACTACAATTATCACCATTGGAATAATCATTTATATTTGTGTCAGGAAAAGGAAGTTAATTATAAAAGTTCGTTTACCAAAGATCAAAAATATTCAGCAAAAACCACAAAGATTACAACAAATGGACAACATGGCCGAGGACGACCATTCTTTACCCCCCGGAGGAGTTACATACGGACCAGCCACCAAAGCAGCAGACGTCAGCACCTTAACCGGCGTCGCATCGACCACGCCACCGGAGTAAAATGCTGACTCCAACGACACGCGCAGGGACTTCGACCACATCAATCACTATACGGACGGAAGTGCAGCGGTAGCAGTTTTAGTTATTAAGTATTGGAAACAGGCTCGTGACGAGCAGTTGAAATTAGTAGTTAGAAGTGTAAACATCTAGAGTGAATAAAGTGAAGAAAATAAGACCTTAGAGTTTTTTAAAACTCCCATCACGGCCATCGACTCGTAATTCTAGTTATGCGTTAGTTTGTATAACAAAGATCGCGGTGGATACAAATCAGTACCTTCCCACTAACACTAGCTTCTTCTTACTATACCTGCGAATGATACAGAACATTCCCAAAATTTGAACATATTTTCACTTTTTGTACAATAAATTTTTTTTTTTGCATTTCGTACTAAATATGTTCTCATTTATGCCTTTCTAGACAAAATCTCTGCTCCTCTTAATAACAGATGTAACATGATTTTAAAGTGTCTGCCTGTAATCGTTTTGATATTTGCTTAAATTGAAATTGAAACATTCTCTAATACATTTAACCCACTGATATTTTTCAAAATTAAAAAAATTAAAAAATTAAAAAATTATTATATATTATCAGATGATTTTTATTGATCTTGTGGAAATATGTCTACGATTTTGTAAACTATATTGATTTGAAATCTTATTTGAACACTTTGTATTTATTAATTCATTCAAGCTTGAAAAAAAAAACAACAAGTTTCTTACAAAATTTGTAACGCAACAGCGAAACTTCATAGCTTGAAATATTAATGTAAACATGATTTCTGTGGCAACAGTCATTGTAGAACTGTTCTTAACTATTTTTCTTACCATAATCAACCGAAAAAAACACAAATAATCATCATAATACTGAATAAATTGAAACTCCACTATAGGAATAATTTTAGTACCCCTGTTCCAGTAATAGTGGTAGTGCTCCAGCTAACATTTGAGGTTAGGTTTTAACTCAGCAGATATAAACAAACTGTGGTGCGCTAACTACTATCGTGTGTAAATCTGACTCTGGTTCACACAATGCAGTCCAGTTGCCGTTATTCTTGAATTTTGATTTTATAGGTGAGTTTCTATTTCACCTTACACCAGTGGTAGTTATCCGCCGAAACACAAGGATATATAACAGAGAGAAGAGATTAGAGAACAGCTGAAAGTTGATGAGATGCAGAAGGACAAACTTGAGCTTGTTCAAGCTTTAAAGCTTTCCAAGCGCTAATGTGATACAGTACAGTGATTATTTACTGCTGATTTTCTCTGATTTGGACTATTTAAACAATTGTTACATGACCTGTTTGTTTTTCTTTTATATTTTCATTATAACATTCAAACTTTTTGATTCATACAAGCGCTCGTAAAGTGTCTCTTGATTTGAAGAACAAAATTGAGCAGACACAAAGATCAAAAGTAGAGTTGGGTAAAACTACCGGAAAAGATCCTTCTAGCATTGCGAAGCATCATCTGGAGCAAAAGAAGTAGTTTTTTTATCTCACAACTTTTTTACCATTAAACTCAAAACGAGTAATTATCACAGCTCATGCTAGACGATTACCCACGGCGGAGGAAGAGGTTTGGAATGCTACCTTAGAGCATGAAAACAACTAAATCGTAATTTATTTGCTGCAGCCTATGAAAAAATCAATCTGTGTAAAATTTCAGCTCAATCGGACATGATTTAGGGGTACCTCAAAGAGGTCAAAGTTTTGATATTTTGACCCTCGAAAATAGACGTCCCTATAAAACATTTGGTTCAAGATGCCTAATAAACATTGGAATGGTTCACCAAACCTCAAGTAAATTCTTTTAATGTTTATTGGGCATCTTAAACATTTTTTTCTATTAGAAATGTTAATTTTTGACCTAAATCATGTCTGATTAAGCTGAAATTTTGCACAGGTTATTATTTTGGGCAAATAAACAAAACGGTCCGTTCTTTAAATTCGATGACATTTTTTTCCATACATTCCATTGCAGAGGTACATACAGCCGCACAAGCATTGGAAGTGTATGAAGTGTAATTGCATGCAGTCCAGTATTTTAACCTCAAGAAGGCTGCTGTTATTAAAACAGCCAACAGCATGGCACTCGACGGACAGTACATAAACATGAAATTACCCCGTAAAAATTTTCAAAATTTCAGTTTCGACCGAGAAGCGTGACGTTAGGTCCTTTGAAATCTGTATTATATTGGGCGATTTCGATTTAGGACATGCTTTGGGCCGATAGTAAATGACTAACGGTGCCGTCGATCCCTCTGAATAGAGCCTAGGACGAGGAAAAATGGGCGAGGAAGAAGAAGAGCCGGGGGTAGTGGGTCTTTGAACTGGTGAACATAGTGAAACGTTCATGGTTCATGTGATTTTCAAAATCGATTTTATCATGCCAAATATCTTCGAAATGCATGAAACTTCAGGGTCTGATTTTATCTGATAGAAGTTTTTTTTTGGGAAAAATCGACTTTTTAGGGCCTAGAAAATTTTCGAGCTGAGAGAGTGTCTCCTAGATCTAATTTCTTGAAAGACTATGAATACGAGAACGTTTTTGAATACAAAAAGGCATACTATAAAAACATTCGCAATAAATTATTCAATATAAACTGGTAACTTAACTGTGAAAATAGAAAAAAGGTCGTGAAGGCTGTGGATATTTTTCATGACATTTATTCGATAAAATTGAACAAAAAATGTTTTTGAACGAAAGAAGACATAACACATACTGTTCGATATAACACACTATTCGTTATAACGAATAAATTGAAAAAAAAAATCCTGAACATTAAGACCATAAAACCATTGCATTTGAGGACAGAAGTCCTGATTGAAGAACTTCTATAATAACATGGTAACTAAACTAAAACCAACTTTCTCTCAAAAAATATTATTTTCAACATGTTACTGGAATTCGGATATTTGAAAAAGCTTATTTCTAGTACCTGTCTCCAAATCTAGCAGTAACTCCGATATAAGTAATTATCAAACAACAGCCATAATTTCTAGCATCCCCCAACCATGCGTACCAATTGTTACGAAAAATTGTATTTTCAACATGACGATCAATATTGACTTTAAAATTAACTCTTTAAATTGCATAAGCATGGCATTGAGCTATGACTCTTGGAGGGGCGCTAATCACATTCTACTAACCGCCAACATATTGATGAAATATAAATAAATTCAACGGAGAAAAACTTCAATCCGATTCAAGCCACTGTTTGTGTCCCTCGAGGCTCTCACTTAGGACTTCTTTTTTTATTCTGTATGTTAACGACATTTCCTTCATCCTCAAGAAACTAAAAGAGATAGTTTATACCAACGACATGGAACTATTTTTGGAAATAAGAAATGAAGATAATAATAATCCAGAGTCCAGAATGAGATGCATATATTTCTACATGTGGTACAGAAAAAAATCATTAGAACTAAATGTTGAAAAAAATGCAATTACATTTCATTCTGCAAAATAGTTTAATACCAATTGTCATAATGATATTGAGAAATCAAACTGCACAAAACTGTAAAACAGTTAGAAAGTTTCCTTTTCCATCTCATGGACATTCTTATACAGTGAAAATTTTATTTTTCAATATCCTGGTAAGCAAAGTTTCATAATTTTGAGCATTTCAATAAATTGTATAAGTATCTGACACGACTTGAACTGATATAAATTTGGTAATGGTGTGTAACCACGGATCTCATGATAGGTTATACATATTACCTAATATGATAATATATCATTTTCCTGCTTAGTTTTCGTCCATTTCTCTTATCTCATCTCATCTCATATTTTTCACCACTAAGAGAAAAGATTTGAGCTCCAACCCAACTCCTCCCCACCATAATCGTAAAGGTTGTTATGCAGAGTGGTTCGAAAAATACCTGTGATTTTTTTTTTCCTGTCCCCTTCAAATTTCTTTATAAACCATAATATGTTACAATTCTTTCCCGATCGTAAGATATTCATTTCGTAGCATAGCATAGCACCGTTTCCTCTCGAGAGATTCACCAGATAAAAGCTGCGCGCTTAACTTTTTTAGCAGACTACCAAAAAAAGAGCGGACAACACCGGCAGCAACATTCGGCTACATAAATGTTACAGAGAATCAAAAATCTCCGCTTGTCCACCTTCGCCGTCCCACCGCGCCGCTTAATTCGGCTAGTGCGCTGTACCATTCAGTGCCGGAATCCAGTTTATTTCGTTGATAGTTTGTCTTATCTGTCGGAGCGGCTGACGACATGCGGTCCCGCCTGCTGCAGCGGCATCCAGAACATCCTTCCTTCCGTTCGTTGGTTGGATGGTTGGTTAGACGAGATTTGGTTGGAAACATGAATCTGATTTCGAGGCGAAGTCGGTTCCCGTTACCACAGACGAGTCTGACAGAAGTAGGCTTCTCCCTGCGTCCACCTCACCAACCAGGAAGAAGCGGGATTTATCTAATGGACTACGGACCTAAGGGAGAAAACATGCCACATAAAATCATTTGTCTCCCGAAACAGACGACATGAACTCTAGAATCTGAACATGAAATGCTAGCAGCAAGACTGGTAGCCGCAGGGGGTTGTGACAGTTATGATGGACTCTTCTAGATAAAGGTCCAATCCGATTAGCGGAGATTCGTTTCAAAGTGAAGGCGATAAACAGACTAGCTCGGTAGGATAGGAATTCAATCCGCTGCATCACCGAGTTGCTAGTTTCCGACTCTGCCTGATGGAATTTGACGGAGAAAATCCAATTTCGGAACATCGCCGACAATCGGAATCGAAAGGAAAACTTTCCGAATCGAAATGAATTTGAATAAGAAAAGGCGTTTTATTTTTTAAACTTTATTCGGCAGATAACAACTCAATCAATTCAATGGCTAATCCGCTCTTTGTGTCGCGCTTTAGATATTACTTAGTGAAAGGGGAAAAACACATTCAAAAGCGTCGCCGGATTGCGTTCTCGGTGAATAAGCGGCTGAACAGGGTATGGAAAAACAAAAACGTTAAAATTGATAGAATTGTATAATGCTGCTTTCATTCATGCCGCCAAGTCAACCGTGCAGGGAAGAGAAGGTGATCAGAAAGACGAAAGGTAAACTTTTCAGCTTGTTATCAAATCGCATATTGAATTTTCATTTTCCAATTTATTACAACGGATTGTGCGCTTTCCTTTCATTTCCATATTTTTCTCGCGCTATCAACCGTGAAGCCGGGCTCGTATTTGCCTGAACCGACGCTCTGTTGGTGGGCGTCTCAGTTGTTATGTTACACCGAGCTTCGATATCGAAAGCCAAATCCGGATCCGTTGGTCGTGGAGCTCTTACAATGCATTCGCGTGCGGAGTGGGGAGCGGCTGAGTTGCAACGTAGTGCGAGGCATTGCTCCGGCTGGCATAATGATGCTGAGCATAACGTCTTGCTATAAACTTTAGCCAGTTATTGGAAGGAATGCAAGAGCACCTACAGATAAAGGGATTGTTTTCATTAAGTATATTTTCTATTGAAAATTTTATTGACTCTTTTGGGAATCGACGGAGCATGAAGAGAATTTTAATTACCAATTCATGAATGCTTGAGCAGCACCTTTTTCGATAGAGTACTTTCTCGTTCTCTTGCTTTTTGCGCGATCTGATCCTTCAGGTGGTTCGTAGGAAAAAAAAGATACACTTTTCAACATTTGCATGTTTCTGAATTAGAGTTTGAAAAAAAAAATTGAAATTATGGACCATTAAAATGTCTGTACAAGGAGTGCTTGACAGGAGTGTTCAGAAATATGTATATTGAAAATGTTCCAGACACTATCTATGTGCATAAATGAGCTTCTAGTGGAATAAATTCTTCGGAGGTATAAACTTATTAAAAATTCACATTTTTAGAACTAACACATTTATACTTTGCGATCCCATTCGCGCCATATAACTTTTTATTTCAGCAGCCTGTTTGTGAATGAGAATATATGGTATATAGGTAACTGTATAGCAGCAGTAGCACTAGCAGGAAAACAATTCCGTGGAATCAAGTATTTTCATGTTTGAAATCAGGGCAGCCATAAATTGTGCATCTGTTCGAAAGCACGCTTTCGCGTATCGTTTGCCGAGCCCACCGAAATTGTTTTAAAGTATCTCAAAACCCGGTCGGTTTCGACCAGAAAAGGCGATCGAAATTGCCGGAAAATTTTAAAGCCCAGAACTTGTTCGCTTCTGCCCTGTTTCGAGCTGCTCTGCGGTAGGCAAGAGGAAAGTTTTTCTTGCTAGACACCGAAAACTTGCACCAGAGTATCCAACTAACCGGTATGGTAGATACAATAAATTATTCGTTCACAGTTTGCATTCTTGCTCAAGTTTCCAGCGGGTATTTGAGAGCGCGTTGTTGGCAGCCCCTCATGCCTTCCCCCGTCTTCCATGTTTGTGCGACCAAACACCGGGAAACCAGTAAAGCACCAACATCGCCGATAGTGCGTTTCTGTTTCTGCTTAATGCTTAATAGTTTGTCGTCTTGCCATTGCCAAGTCGAGTACAAGTAGCTACATATATATGGCTTAAAGTAGGGTAGTTAGTCTTCCCAGAGGTAACCGGGCGGTGAACAAGGAGCTGAACCTGCACCGACAAACAACCAACAATGAACGATTGTAGTGCAGAGTCTCTTACAACCAACAACGAGGAAGCGACGACGACGACAACGACGGGGTGGAAGACTTTTCCTTTTTTTATTTTTATTCTTTTGTGTTCGTTTTTGGTGTTTCTCTGATACCAACTAGCGGCGTAACACAGCTTAGCTGTCTCTCGGTTCTCGGTTGTTTGTTCACATTAGAAGGTGAGACGGCAAAGTTTACTTACACCTTTTTCCAACGTACGAACCGTTCATATTCTTTGCGGTGAATACCTGTGAAACTTTAAAAAACTAAACGTTGAACCTGAAAACCGATTCGACGAGTCTGCACAAAGTGAAAGTGGGGAATTTCTACCAGAGCAAAATCATTTCAAATCGTCTGGAAATACGCGAAAATTTAATCGACCATTTTTGATTTGAATGAAATTTTGCACACGTATTTGGCTTAGCAAACTGAGCATTTTTTACAGGTGGAGAGATTTTTTACACCTATGAGTTACATTCTAAAAGGGCGTATGCCTTTTGGCATAGGTTTTATTCGAAGCATTGTAGCCCAGAAACCGTTGGTTGTATACAGAGCCGGATTTAAGGGGGGGCCCAGGGGGCCCGGGCCCCGGGCCCCCAAATTTTTGGGGCCCCCACAAAACGAGAAAAAGTTCTTTTCTCTATCAAAAATGAGATTCAATCAAAAGTTCAATTTACAGTAAGAAAATTTGAACAGACCATTTCAATCTGAAACTTTCCTTCAGGGTTTTTTTTCGCGAGCGCCAATATCACAACCACATCCATAAGATTTCACCTTCGATTCTCTTGGAATGACACACATTAACACACCATTTGAATCGAACCAGCGCGCATGGGAAATCAAGCAGGGAAGAAGATAATCCACAAGTTTTTTTAATACATTGCTGTTGATTCCGAAAATAAGTTTACCTATCCGAATCAGGGATACTAGATTTGCGTTGCAAAATGCAGATTTTCAGAGTCCATGTGCAGATTTTATTGACCTGCAGAAGTGTATAGGGGTAAACAGGGTAAGACCGCCCTGCGGGGTAAGACCGCCCACTGTAGTTTTACTACCAAGTTATAAAATAATTGAAAAATTTCTTTAACGTGTCTATTACAGTATAATTATATAACATTTTGCACGTTTTTCTGTTTTGATAGTGCACGAACGGTCGCAGAAATAATCAAAAACAACCTTTCAGCTGGCAACCAGTCAATGCGCTATTGTTTTGCGGCAACGGGACTTAAGGGTTTTCAGTCTAAAAATCTATTGTTTTGTTCGTGAATATACGTTTAATCGCTTGCCTGAATCTATCTTCTTTCGAAAATATCGAAGGCCGTGAGTAATCTTGTAATTTTGACTACTTTTTCGGAAAACAAATATGAAAATGTTCTACTGGGGGTAAAGTCGCCCACTATACAAGGGGTAAAACCGCCACGTATCCAACTGCTTGTTGTTTTACTTCAAGACCAAAATGCCTCGACACTACAAATGGAATATTTACAGGATCAGTAAAGCAACTTCAAGCCACATAAGACATCGATGTTAATCGACCATTTTCGATTTGGTTGAAGCTTTTCTAGTAATATATTTTAACAAGACTTATTTTTGAAAAAAGTAAACCTGTGTGAAA
This sequence comes from Wyeomyia smithii, assembly GCF_029784165.1. NCBI lineage: Eukaryota > Metazoa > Arthropoda > Insecta > Diptera > Culicidae > Wyeomyia > Wyeomyia smithii. Next base: position 270,049,802 of record NC_073696.1, on the reverse strand, counting down.
ATGGTGTTAATGAACCAAAATAATTTTAGAGCCATGACGGTTTGTTTGATTGGTATGACTTCTCCGGCAGAATTGAAAATAGTAGTTTTTTGCTTCCGAAAAAAATACACACTCTAAAAAAATTCAAAGAAAAGATATAAAAATAGAATTAACAATATATTTTTTTTCAAATTTATTTGAAAAAATATGTTTTTGCCTGTAAAATCTACAAAAGGTAAGCTAAAATTTTATGGTTGTTGGATCATGGAGTAATAGATATATTAATTGCTAAATTTTTGTGAAGAATTTTTTTTTGGACGGTTTGTTTGGTGTATAGAGTCGTTGATAATTTTGTTCTTCAAAAAAAAAACATAGAAAATTGAAAATATAAATAAACGAAAGAATAATTATTAGTATTTTTTCTATACATAATAAGTCTTCAAAAGAATCATACAGACAGGTTTAATTAGTTTTAATTTTTAGCTTAAAGATAGGTATATTATGAATTCAATATCTTGAAAACCCCCAATTCTGAAAAATCTATTTATTTTGAAAACCAAAAAAGTTACCTAAACATTGATCTGAACTTGAATAATCAGAAAACAAAATAAGTTGAAACTTAGAAATTTTTTTTTCAGTTTTTTTACAGTGTATATTTTATTTAAAAAGAAAAAAAAATCACAAGAAGGTTGTATGCAAAGCCACGACCGCAAGGTTGAAGTAGAATACTTTTACAAGAAAGATAACCCGGCTGCTTGCGTGTCAGTTGGCAGTATTGTAATTTCTTTTTGTCTGATATTTTGAATGAAGTTCATTGAATATTCTTAAATTTTGTGCAAATGAGACGTTGAAGTGCTGCCGAATTGTAATATGCACATTTAATACGACATCATTAAACGGGAACGGAACAAAGGCTACGGTTATGCAGAACGCGAATGCCGGCGCGATGCGACGCCTTACCGTGGTGAAATGTACAGCTCTTTTTAAGGCGAAGTAGAGCTATACATTTCAACAGATTTCGTCTTGCCGAATCGCATCGCGCCGTTATTTGCGTTCTGCATGACCGTAGCCAAACACTAAGCGACGCAAACACGTAATAATAATCAGAGTATGCATGTAGATGAAGATAATTAACTTTGGATTATAGCGCAAAACGAGAAAATATTAACTCTTCAAATAATCATTTGTGTTCTTCAAATTTCAGTTGTTCAAATTAATATCCGATGAAATGTTTGTTTATTATCTGATGAAGCTCTTATATAGGCCAAATGATGCATTCCCAATTTACTAGGTCCATAACTCTGCCGACCGTGCTTGGGAAAGCGCGGTATAACGACCAATCAGAGGTCGAATTTTGTGTTTTGACAAGGCTTAAGAGTTTTCAATAGTACAATAGTTCGAATGATGAAATTGCAATTTCATGCATTTGGTAGGAATCTTAGAAGATTTTCTAATCGATTGCTGCAAAAACGAAGGAAATCCATCGAAAACTAACCGATTTATTAGCATTTGAAATTTTTCTCACTTTTTTCAGTTTTAGATTTTCCTTTCACATCCCTATGTAGCCGAACTTCCTGAGAGAAGTATTCTAATTCAAAATTAAATCTTCATTAATTCATTTGTTGTCCTTATAAGGACAATTGTTCAATTTATCATAGGATGTAGTGTTTATCTTACATCTCTGTGTTACCTTGATAGTGAGGACTAAGGCGCACGGTCAACACAGTGAGAAAGGTGTTTTCACATTGAAAACTAGACACGGCTTGTTAGCAAATGCATCTACCGCTAATACCACCGCTATCATACGAAAGCGCGTCGTTTCATGTGGGGAATATCAACAACGAAAAATGACGCGCGTCTAAGCATAACCCGAACTGTTTCACCGTGCTGCTCCCATTTACCTTTACATCGGCCTCAGGGAAGTACCGGCTGCATCTGCATCTACCGCTGAGGCTGTCACTATACTGCTATTGGTACCAAAAGCTATTAACTCTTCAAATAAGTGTGTTATTTGTTCTCAAAAGAACAATTGTTCAATTCAAAATCGGATTTACGCAATCGCATCTCTGTAATATTACCGACAATAATATTCTTCTGAACAAAATGATACAACTTTCCCATTAGGCCTCTGCCATAATAGACGCGAAAAGCGACGCGAACCGATTCGCTCGGCTGTAGGTTGATGTTCAGCCATCAGTAGAGCTGTACATTAACCTACGGCCGAGCGTATCGGTTCGCGCCGCTTTTCGCGTCTACTATGGCAGAGGCCTTAGAGAAAGTTGCTGGCTGATGTATTCACTTCATGCAAGCCTGCTGCTGATGCTTCCCGCTACCACGCTGAAACAGCATTTTAGTGAAGGGAGTGTCGTTGCATCAGCTGACCCTGCTACTATCGATGCTGATATACCCGCTGCAACAGCTATGCTATGCATAGCCATGCCACAGTTGTGGCCGCTATACGCTGGCCCAACTGCTGAGCAACTGCAACGCTATTCGCAGCCATGCCACAATTGTGGCAGCTATCCGCTATCGATAGTACCCACCGCTCGCTCCCGCTGCTGCTAAGGGAGGACTGCTGTCGTCACTGTTCAGAACTATTATGAGCGGCTTCGACTAAAACAGGCTCTCATATAGGGATGAAAATAGGAATGAATTATTTTACGTACGTGGTGGAATGATATAACTTGAAAAATATGTGTGACTTCATTCCGGCTCAGAGCGATCATTTGATAAGCTCCACCTCTTTTTTCAGTTTCTAAAGTTTTTCCTCAGTTTCGTAGCACGGATGCACAAAAATGATTTCTTGTCGTGCCGGACCGATAGCACTCTCATTGAAGCAACAAAATAACATGTTTTGTGTCGTGTTGTGCAGCTTGGTTGAAGAAAATGTTCCCGTCCCCATGTCGCATGTAAGCAGATTATTGCGTTCAGTAGACAGTAGATAGTGTATCCAGCGAATAAACACCGATGGTGCTCTCACACACGCAACGGTTTTAACCCGTATCTTATTGCGGTTTGTAACATCAAGCGATTTCGTTTACTCGCTGTTGCGTGTTGCATCATGTTGCAACTTGGCAGCTGGGAGACGACGAAATTCTGTTTATGCTGATTGATTGAATCGACTACATGTTAGTTCTGCATAGTCGAACTAACTGCTTTTGTGAATGCGTACTAACAGGGCAGTTAATTATTCAATGGGGTTATGCTGATCGCAGCCTTTGCGCTGCCCCTACAGTGGGGGGTTTACTAAATAAAGTGAAAGAAAAAATTAGACAACTACAACAGAATTTGATTGCATCTCGCTTGTGTTGATGCCAGAAAATTATTAACCTTCAATTATTTTTTTATTTGCCTTGAAAAAAGCATGTTGCGGTTCAAAATCGGTTGCTAATTACAACCTTTGAGCTGCCCTAACATAGGGGGAATTAAGATACACGGACAACATGCACTGTGGAAGCTATTTCACATTCAGTAAATTAGACAGGTGCGACAAATTTGAATTGCTAGGATGCAACATAGAATGCTTGCTTGCGTTGACAAAAATTATTAACTTTCAATGACTTGTTTATTTGCCTTCAAAAAGGCATTTTGATTTCCAAAATTGGATTTTCTGATGGCAATCTTCATGCTGTCCCAACACGGGGGGAATAATGGCTGTCTGGCGACACACGCTGAGAAAAACCGCGCTGCTCCTGAGACGTGGTGACCAACCACAGGGCTAGTGCTGCTGCTAAGGAAGAACAACTGCTGTTGTCGCTGTCTAGAACTATTATGAGCGGCTCCGGCTGAAGCAGGCTCTTATATAGGCCAAATAGCATGTTTTCAATTGCAAGGTATATGATCCTGTCGACCGTGCTTGGGAAGCAAGCATATAACGACCAATCAGAGGTCGAATTTTTCGTTTTGACAAGGCTTGACTATTTTCAATAGTACAATAGTGTGAATAATAAAATTACAATTATCTTATTTTGGGAAGAATCTTAGAAGATTTTCCAATCTATTGCTGCAAGAACGAAGGAAATCCATCGAATACTAACCGATTTATTAGCATTTGAAATTGGACATATTTTTCACTTTTTTCGGTTTTAGATTTTCATTTCACATCCCTATGTAGCCGAACTTCCTGAGAGAAGTATTCTACTTCAAAAATACCATCCACAACTTTGTCAGAGACACTATACCGATAAAATCAACCGTTTCGGCCCTAAAAATATTGTTTATCCTCAAAAAATGGTGGGCGATCTTACCCCGCTGGTGGGTGGGCTTACCCCGCATGAAAAAGATCTGCACATTTTCAATGAATTTTTAAAAATTAAAAAAAAAGCTGGAAAATAAACAAAAATATTTCAGTTCTTATTTTTTAATTCCTTCGTATACTGGAGAACAATGAACTGCAAACAGTTTATTGATATAATTCAAAAATCTCCGTGAAGACCGATGTAGACCATATACCGCTTAACCATATCGTTGGAAAGCAAATTACGGACCATTCTCAAATGTTCATTAATTTTATTTTTGTTAATTACACTGGTAAACACTGGTTTTGCTCTGAAGCTCAAACTGGGAAAAATGTGGAATTAACTCTTTAACTGTTCTTGCTCCCTGTTCTTGCTTAAATGAGTCTTTTCGTAAGCAAACGTAGAAGCGACAAACCCGGCGAGTATTGTCTCTGCGGCCTTTGGACTCACTTCTAGCAAAACTAGGGGCATCAAAATTAATTGTTATTAATTAATTAAAAATAACTTGAAGAACCGTTATAAAAATAATCAAAAAAAAATTAAAATCAATCAATCAAATCAAAATAAAACAAAATCATGAAAAAATGCAAAACAAAAGTAAGTCACAATATTCATAAACAGTTCGGTATGGTCCTTAAGCTCAAACTAGAATAAAATGTAAGATTATAGGTTTTTAGCCATTCCTGTGAATTTTGGTGCCACCAGCCAACGTAAACATAACGTTAAAGCGACGAACCCGGCGATCTACTACTATGCGAACTCTCACGTAAGTTGACGCGTTTTGGTAATGGCTAGGGGCACCAAAATTCACAGGAATGGCTAAATAGCAATAATCTTTCTAAGGCAACTGTTTCGAGTTTTTGGGCAGCATTTTTTTCGCTTTTGTCGACCAGTGCTATTAATAAATGAATCGGAATTAAGTCAAAAATAGAAAAAAATTCAAAGATTGATTGAAAATAAAACGGTCGTGAACAGGCCTGTCTTTTCTTCTTAGAGAAACACTATCGTGTAGGAGATTAGCATCTTCCACCGCGAAAACAATTGCTCTCACATTGACGAGCGAATCGACGCACTTGCTTGAAGAGACCAGAAATCGTGTATGTATGAAGAGAATGCAAAAAACACCACTGTGGAACCTCAAATATCTCTCTACAGAGGTAATAACCTACACTCTTACATACCATATTTCATCTACTTGACATGATTTGATACATGGAGCAATTGATACGTATGAAAATTCCCAGTGTTTGCTCAATCTGTTTGAAAAATTAGAAAAAAACACAGGCATATTTGCGTCTCACAAAAACGGTGAGGGGGCCAAAGGGGTGGCATCTTTACCAAAACTTAGAGCAACTATTCCCCTTGAATAAAATTCCAAATTTTCCCAAATCGGCAACTCCAGCGCTGAGAACGAGCATTTTCAAAAAACAAGTTCCGTCCCGGGTCTTTACGGGTTAATGTAATTTAGTGCATTATTAAAACATTTGTGAGCCCTGATTTTTTTCCGCCCCACTCAAATGAATGTCTAATATTAAATTCTGTTATGCGGGGATGTGAAGAAAACCAATTTTCGATTTAGAGCAATTCCACAAAAAACGGGCATCCAACTTAATCGACCATTTTTAAGTTGGCTGAAACTTTGCATAGTAGCATATGGCAAAATGCTACTTTGGGGAGGTATTGAAGATAACGAAGATTTTTACGGGCAAAACGGTTTGTTTGATCGGTATGACGTTTTCGATGAAGTTGTAGATAACAATTTTGTCTTTCCGAAAAAATACACTCAGAAAAAAATGTTTTTCAAGCTAATAGGAAAATTAATAATTAATTATCGGACAACTTTTGTGGAACTGCTCTCCTATGAATTTCAAGGCACCTAGTTTATGCTAAAGTGCATCAACTCACAGAAATGGTTAAAATGCACAATCTTTCGTTTTTTCTAGTTTGAGCTCTAGGTATTTACCAATGTTATCTATGAAAAATAATATAATTAATCTATAATAATTATAAAATCAATCTAAAACACAAGCTATAAATAATTAAAAATATGCTAAAAATAAGTTAAGCTTGGAAGATTCATAGTTGAATCGCAAGTGAGTCGAAAATCGAATGTAAATGTGTTAGAAAACACGAAACGAAAAGGGTTGGAAATTAGTTGAGATTAATCTAATGAGCCAAAAAAAAATCAAAACCAAATCAAAGTGAATCAAAACATAAAATCTGATGTCTGATTCAACATTGAGCTTAAAATGAATCAAAAATTAATTGAATTTGAGGAAAAGTTAAATTGATATTATGTAAAATCGATTAGGAATGAGACATTAATAAATCCAAATTGTACCAAAATTGACACGCATATTTCTCACTATAATTTCATAATACCTTAAAAATTAATCGAAAATATGTAGAAATCAAAATCAAAAATTGACTCAACATTGATGATTCTATACAGGTCAAAAAGTGTCAATAGTTGCTTGAGAATTTGTCTGAATATGTCAAAATTAGGCAAAAACCGACGATTGTTAGTTTTATGTTGGATCAAGGAATGTATGATTGTTTTTAGTCCTTGAAATGCAGTTAACTTAAAATTACTTCGACTGGCTAAAAAATTATTAGTTTATACCTATTTCATTTTCTCTCTTCCAACGAGTCACTTTCGCTCTAATTCTGGTTAAGATAAAGAAGTTTTATTATATCCTTTCGCCCTATTTTTTACGTACCAAGAGCAAAATTATGGTATTTTTATTATAGAGAGGGCATAAACGACACTTGACAGGGAGCTTGGTTTTTAGAATGTCCTATCATGTCCAATCCATGAGTTCAGTTTGCATTCGGTTGCGATCACTAGCAGTGTTTCATTTCCTCAAACACTTGACGCATTCCATGCGGTTCCACGAATTAACACAACAAAACTGAAATTAGAGTTTTGGCCAAATAGTTTTTCTTCCGGAAGTTGTTTACCTTACACGCATACACACACCTTTGCAAAGAAACTTTGCAGTTGAACAGAAGCCACAAATTAGAAGCATACAGAAGCAAAAAAAGGCAAAAACTTGCCCCCCACAAAGTTGTTCACCATTCCTTGGTCTTTATTTTGGGGAAACAAGTTTATCGTATGCATCGTCAAGCTAGACTGGAGAACCTTGAGCTTAGGCATACGCTACCTTTTACGGTGGAAAATCCGGAACGAGCACGTATGGCACGCACTACGACGATTTTCGTCATGATGTGCCCCCATTCCGTACTGTATTAGGATGTGTGCTCAGAGTTGCATACAAAGCATGGCTGTATGTGTGTTTGGAACGATTCACTTTTCAAAATTACCCAAAATAAGCAATTTTGTACGCCCACATCAAAGCCCGCCAGCGCCTGCCGATACTCGCGCGTCCCATCAACAGTGTGGCAGCGTGGTTTACGGTGAAGAAACAATTATGGTTATTATTTATCATGTGTGCGGAAAAGTTTTTCCATCAGGTGAGGAGATTCTAATAGAGGGATGGTGTGTGTGAATGCGAGAAAAAATGACGCGTGATATATCGCTCCGTGATTTTCGATTAATTTATGCTTGAAAACAGTGAGTAAAATGTTCAGAAACGTAGTGATCGAAAGATAGGATATCAGAATGCTTGGTGAATGAGTGTTTTAAAAGTTTCTACAAAAGGGCGGTGAGAAAAAGGGAATCAAATTCTACAGCTGCTGTGATCAACTATGGATATGGCTGATCAGTTGAAGTGGTAGGAGTAGGAAAGAGCTGGTCAGCCTGAAAGCCAGAAAGAACGCAGTTTTTAATGCGTTTGTTTGCATCAGTTGTGTACCGGTTGAGTGAGACAAGATTGATTTGTTTGCGTGTGTAGTGCGAACTGTTGCCGTTTTGTCGTTCGATTGCTCGGCGGTGGTATGTGTGTTGACGCTGGGGCTGTATGCCAGTGGAGTGGTGGTGAATGAAGAAAGGAATATATTGAATGTGTGTTTCTGTGCCTTCGGCACGCAGCTCGTTGACATTGACAGTGAGCGTGTTCATGCAGTGCCCATCGCGTACTACATCTGGGTTTTTTTTGGACATTTTATTTTTATTTTGGTTATGTAGAAAAATAGAACTGGAGATTGGCAGGTTTTTCTAGGGACTAGAGGGAAGGGTTGAGATCTATATACTGTTTTTCTGCTGGCGGTGTGTATATGTGCAGACTGTTCGTCATCGTCATTGGCGTTTCGATAGGTGTTCGGATAACGTGTTATAATTTTGCAACAGTTGCACCATGATTGGTTTGATACTTTGTCAATACGTGTTAGGCCTCTGCCAGGCTGGGTGTGGGGGGCGGCGCGGACCGGTTCGCCGGGCCGTGGGTTAGTGTATAGCCGTAAGTTGAGCTGTACATTGGCCTACGGCCGGGTGAATCGGTTCGCGCTGCTTTTCGCGTTTGGCCTGGTAAAAGCCTTAGACTTTTGGTTAGTTTGTATATGTGCATTTTCATGTTCTTACGATTTTGAATGCGTAGAACGCGATATGGCTTTACATGTAGTATAATTACAAAGGCTGTTCGCAATCTCATCCATAGAGTATTGGCGTAATAAGAAAAAAATTCCAGTATAAGGTTTTCTACTAACCGGTTTCTATTTTTTCGATTTGTCTAGCTTTTGATCGATTATTGATTATGACCAATTCTTGTTTCAGGGTGACACGAGCTCACGACAATTATATCCTGATTGTGGCTAGTCTGGCACTCTGTGCATAATTTTAAGGCAATTTGGTGAAAATATATGTTTTTTTTTTTTTTTTTTTTTTTTATTTTACGGCTTTGTATGCAAGAAGATTCGCCAGTTTTTCTGAAATCTTATGATTTAATTTTTTCGATTTTTCTAGCTTTTAAGCAGAGGTTTTTGTATACTATGTCCCAATTATGACTAGTTTGGCATTTTGTCGACAAACTTAAGATATATATTTTGGTCAATTTGCATATCTGCATTTTTTAAACTATTGGGGCTTTGGATGCATGAAACTTTGCCAATTTTTCTATTTGATAGGCAACACTCGCATCAACAGCTAATAGAGAATCGGCGTGAAATATCGTACTCCCGAGCGTCTCCGTCGGTAGGCGTGGATTGAGCGGTCGTGCATAATGCTTCGGTGTAAACGCGTCTCCGGTCCGGGAGAGTTCTGCTCATATAAATGTTTTCGAAATGTAGTGTAATATACCACACACACACACACACACACACACACACACACACACCTGTGCGTGGCTCTAATAATACTCTATTGTTTATTTCTGAATCGGTTCTTTGAATCGGTCTCAAAGCAAGAAATCGCTTTTCAAGAACAGACGAACAATTTACAAGAAACGTCGTTAGTCGACCTGTTAAGCTCAAAGCCAGATGACCGGGTCACCGAATATCTAGAGACTCCGCGTCGATACCTTTCATGAGGTTGTATTTTCTACAGACTGGTTATAACCGTGTTATAATTTTCGGTATACAGAGGGTCACTTCACGAAGAAGTGATAGGAGTAGCTAGGCGTTAACGTAGGCTCAACTCTCGTAGCTTTCGTAACATTGTGTAGTCAGCTGAGATAAATCAATGAGAGATATGTTTCGGTAGTTGCATAATGACTTCATAAACAGATGTTCGAATCTTTGAATCTGTCTTGATTGAGTCATAGGTCCGGTATCCTCGCGTGCGCTTTATTTTTGCGGTGTTACATCATCAACCGGAATGAGTTCGGATCGCGTTATGATTTCCGTAAAAGATATAATGAACTCGTACGCGCGATATTTGTTATTATGAACCCGGTACTAGAACTCAGCGCATCGTTTACCAAAACGAAACCTGCTGCAAATCTTACCCTTTTCTCCAACATCCCAGTGATTTCTCGTGGAAGTGCAGAGGTGTTCTCGGCTTCCAATAAAGCGAGTATCACGTCAACATATTCCTATACACACTCCTTCTTTGACCTGCATTCGGATGCGGCCGGCGCTGGTATTGCCTAATATAAAGATTAAGGTCACCAGTTGTTACACATTGAGGATGACTGTTAATCCCAAGCATCATCCATTGGTTCTCTGTGTAATTACAGCTGATCTGGCAATAACGGAGTAGCAACCGCGGGCGGTCAATCATGCTCATGCTCATGCTCATGCTCATGCAGGTGAGGAGATTCTAATAAAGAAAATTTACCCCCGGGACATGCTACTCAAATATTGAAACAGCTTCCCTCCGTTGCTTTCTCGAAGGCAGGTCCTAGTGATGTAATGCAGGTTACTGGAGCTTGGAGAATGTTTACTGTTTATATATCGAAAGCTGCTTGTTTGCGCATCTGAGTTTTCATTTTTCAACAAATGCAACTGACGGCATGTGCATTAGCTCTTCGATTTTGTTACCAGAATGGCTTCGCTCGCTAGTAGTGCTACCAATTGGGAGCGCACAGGGCAGAGCAGTGTTGTTTCAGGCTCCGCGCTTGGTGAGCAACTTTTGTTTCCGGGTTTTTCGTTTCAACGGTCCGTAAATTTAGGATTTATTTTCATTTTGAATGACTACGGGAAAATCCCGAAGCGATGCCGACAACCGGTGTTAAACTTTCATCCATGTCAATTCGCCAACACCAAGAGAGAGAGAGAGAGAGCAGCTTTTACTGATGACGATGACGACGTGACAAGTCAATGCTTAGTCGTCGTAATCGGTCGTGCAGAGATGTGCTGTTTTCCGGGTAAAGTTTCTGTGCAGTCAACGGCAGCATGTCACATCGTTCAGGTGCGGCAATTTGCGAATGCTCTATGCGCTTGTAATTATTTAGATTAGCAAACACAACCGGGAGAAGAAGTACAAAATTTATATGCTGTCTGTAATCTCTAGTGATGGCTTTAAAAGTTTGCTTAGTTACTCGCTGCAAACAAAAAACAAAATCAATTGCTTCTCATCAAACTACAAACAATCCAATTAAAAGAAAAAACCTGTAGGGGAGAACTATACAAAACGCATCAGTTAAGCATTCACGCAATCTGAAATCTGTATTTTTAGCGTTAAGTAATTTGTGTACGATGCCTTACCCTAAATTGTCAAGCAATCTTCTGCGGCGCTACATAGTGCATTCTATCCTAATTTTAATTTCGACCATGTTTAGGTAAAAGTTGATGAGAATTAGTGCAATAAATTGAAATATTCATAATATTCAAGTTAGAGAAACCTCAGTTTTTTGCATTATTTACATGTCAGTTAACCTTACAAGCTGATATAAAATTCATGAATAATTACATTTTGGATAGAGCCACAAACAATTTTACAGTTTTCAAGTATTTTAGTCATTATAGCACATTTTTTATATGAGAACTGTGGGAAAACTGGGTTCACATGAAATATATGGGTTTATAAGAAAATCACCATTAAAAGCCATATCTGTAAGTGTGAGCGGCCATCTTACCCAGCTTACCCAGCTGGTGCATATTCTTATAAGGTAAAAGAACGAAAAAAAATCCAATTGTTTGTCACAACAACATCCCAAAAACCATACTATTTGTTTGTTGTTAGGCTTCAAGCAAAAATGCATAAATCACGCCCTAATCTCGGAAACAGGAAATAAAAACTCGCCTCAATTCAGCCCATTCTTGGCACGCAAACACTTCATCCGTCGCTGTTTAGTTCAAACAGCGACGCAGGAGTAAAGTGGCGTCCTGCCTATACAGAAAAGGAAGGGAGGGGGCAAAGAATTGTCCATCAGAAGGCCATTTGATTGCAGTCCCCTTCGTTATCATCATGTTGGCTGCGAGAGCAAAACTCGGAGAAGGCAAATAACAAGCTCATTTCAAGATGGCTTGACAAAGTATTTTTTTTAAATTTTTTTAGCACCAATATTTAGTGGTTAATTTGTGGTTTCGAAATCCAATTTGTGGTAATTTGTGGTTGAGTAATTTCTGAGAAATTTTCAGAAAACTGAGTCAAGCCATCTCTGAAAATGATTTCGCTTCAAATGAATCGGACAACGATGATATATACATCAATCGAAAGCTCTTAATTTGTGGTTCACGAAAATGTAGTTTTTGTAGGCATACTTCATAATAAAATAATTAAAAAACTATTATTTAAATTTTTGAACATTGTTTACCTCTTGTTGTCAACACCGACCGTACGCGACGCTGGTAGACCATCAAGATGATTTTTTCTCAGAAAACTTTCGTGTAGCGATGAGTATAGACCTTCCTATCTGCGCTAGTATTAGTGGTCGATTTCACTAATCAAGTTTAATTTTGGTTGCAAATAATCAACACGCTGGTAGCAACAAAAAATTTCCTCCTGCCCCGAGCTTTTATTCAAGTTGTAAGCCGATTTTTAGTTTTATTTCATCTGGTTTTCCACTAAAACATAGTTTGTTAAAACAGATATCACTAATGAACTAGGATTCATAAGTGCAATATTTTTCGAAATTTAATATCAGCTGATTTTTTGGTTGAAAACAAATCGATTTTATTAGGATACAGACTAACCCTGTATTGGTGAGATCTGGCGTAGAAAGCTCTATGGTGAAACTAGAGATACTCAGAGGGAGAGATATGCGGTGAGCCAAACGAACCGTCAAAATTGAAGCCAAACGAACAAGAAAGGTAACACCATATTGAGAGGTATTGCAAACACAAAAAAGAACGTGTTTATTTCTATGCGATTTTTTGTTCTATTGCCAATGAATGAATTAAGAATGCTGTGAGTGATTTTTACCCGGAGTTCAACAAACCTTGTGTATAAGTAACAAAATAAACGAAGGTGTATAAAATTAAACATAAACATAAATTATATCACCCTAACAGTTTTTGCGAAGCACTTCACTATTCTTAGAGACTTTCACCGTCACCACCGATTATACAAGTCGAATGTTAGTCAACATTGCGCTTTGAGAAGAGATCTGGCACCTCTGACATATGAAACCCAGTTGCCGAATTGGCGATTTTTTTCACCGCGAATCTCTTCCTGTGAGTATTTCTAGGTGAAACATGTAAACAGCAGGGATACTATATGTGCAGATTTGCTGCGAAATGCAAATGTTGATCAATTAGCAGATATTTGTAGTTGACAAGCCTCCGTGTGTTTTACGTAAATTTCCTCAAAATAAGTGAAGTTTTACGTAGACATGCGAGCGTAGTTTTCTCGATCTTCGGTCGAATCATTTCCGGAAATGTAGTTTTGCCGTTTACCGATTGTTTGAAAAAAAAAACCTAAATTAATACACCTAGGGGTGTGATCTGGTCTTTCTCATACAAAATCTATTATATGTTAAAATCTATTAGCACATACGTTTTAACTCTTGGAATAAATTACAGCCTGATAATAATAAAGAACAATTTTTTGTTACGATAAATATAATTATATTTTGGTATCCAACTACGCAACTGTATTCGACTGGTGGGTATTTTAGAAACCGGAATGATGCCTGAAGGTTGGGAATGGGCCTTAGAACTGTAGGAAACGGTTGAAACGCATGGTAAATGCCCAAAGGTGTGAGTCCTGATTAGAATTAAAATTCGATATTTTCTCGTCTCAGGAATATGCTACTACAACTACCCCCTGAATAATAAAACAAAAAAGCTTTCAACGGCAGCGACAACTGTATGTCGTATACAGTAAGGTCGCTTTTTACGCGTTTTTTTACGCGGGTTGCTTTCCTCCATTACTCAAAAACGGTACAAGATATCGACCTCATTTCAATCACGTTTTCCGTTTTAGGCCACGAGTGATCATATATCAGTTTTAAAAAAAAATCACAACTTTTGGTGTAAATACTCAAATTTTAAAATATTGAATTTTGGTCTCTAGATCGGCCACTATCATATTCAAACGAGGTTTTAACGTTTTAGGACGGTTTTCTTTGTTATATTTGCAACTCAAAAAAGTCGTTTTTTACGCGGGCCCATACAAATTTGGAACGCATCCCCCGCGTAAAAAACGACCTTAGTGTATATGAACGACTGTCAATATGTTCTAGATAACCCACTAGCACTAACATCGGCAGGTGCCAGTACTATGCTCATCCAACGCCGCGTACGGTCGGTGTTGACAACAAGAGGTAAACAATGTTTAAAAATTTAAATAATAGTTTTTTAAATATTTTAATATGAACTATGCCTACTAAAACTACACGCAAAACTTTTCCTTATTACCTTAGAAGCAATAGCGCAAAATTGCTTTTTAGGTAACAAACCTATTACTAAAAAGGCAATAAAATTCTTTCCCAGTCAAGTAACAACACATACTGTCATATATTTAGCACGTGTTACGGGAGTACGACTATCTAATAATGGTCGTTTCAACCACATGCAAGATTTTTTCTGTCAAAAACTCCCTTTCCATCTCAAGTAAAAAAAATCACACACCGTCGCATATGTTGCACATGTTACAAGTTTTTTCAACCTCCAATTCATCCGGTGGGCGTGTATTAGTTCGCTCGTTGTATGCATACGGAGTAGCGAAAAAATATGACAAGAGCTGCCAAGCAACATTTTCTCCGTCATAGAGTATGCAAACGTTGATGATTTCAAAGACTTGAAATGCGCCTTAAAATGACATCACGATCTGTAAACTGCGTTAGAGAAAAATAAAAACATTCGCTTTCTTGCAAGCTATTTACAGCACATAATCATTGGTTCATGGAAACTCATTTGGACCTGTTTGAATATACATAACTCGTGCCCATCCAGAACAATATTCGCAACTTCGGCAACTCTGGTCAGACAGTATTACATATTTCCATTTCAAGTAAACACTGGGGGACGAAACGAAAGTGTTTCTAATTGGACATTTGAGGTTGACGGTTGAGATTCTGATTATGTGTGGATGAAGGGAGACAAAAATGAACCAGATCGTTGCATCAATACAAATGCAGCGAGTGAAGTCTTGCCAACACATGCATTGCGGTGCTTGGCTGTATGTTCTCCTGCAGAAACACATACAAGCGTGCGGCCGTCATAATTTTTATTACTTTTTGTTTGTTACTTTTTGTGTATAATGCGCAGTCATAAGACACAAAAAGTAATAAAAAATTGCCCAAAAGTAATAAAATATTCCCCGTTTGCGTTGGGTGTACATTTTCGTGAACCACAAATTAAGAGCTTTCGATTGATATATATATCATCGTTGTCCGATTCATTTGAAGCGAAATCATTTTCAGAGATGGCTTGACTCAGTTTTCTGAAAATTTCTCAGAAATTACTCAACCACAAATTACCACAAATTGGATTTCGAAACCACAAATTAACCACTAAATATTGGTGCTAAAAGAATTAAAAAAAAACTTTGTCAAGCCATCTTGAAATGAGCAAATAACAACGAAAAACTTCCATGAGCTTTATCCAGCCTTTTCCTTCCCCCCTCCGGTTTACCATTTTCTTTTTTTCCCGCGAAAAGTCGCCACGTAAATTTACCTTTTTATTATTACCCTGCCAAGGAATTGGTTTCAAGGAAAGTTTTTTCTCCTGGAGGTATTTCATTTGCTACTTTTCTTGTGTTCTCCAGTTTTTTTTCTGTTCCCTGATAGGGAAAGTGGATTAGCTTTCTTGTGTTTTTCCTCCTTCTCCCTCGGCGGACTTGGAAATAATATGCAGTTAAAGTCAACCCCCTCGTGGTGGTCGCGTTCTTCGGAAAGCACGAAAGATTTAATTTAGATAAAAACTTACGAACTGCCACCGCGCGGAAAGTTGCAACAACAACAGCCCGGGCATTAAAGCTAGTCAATTTGCGCTGCTGCATACGAGTACGGGAGAGCGGCCGAGAGAAAATTCAATTAAAATTATCGAGTGAAGCTGGAAACTATCGGCTTAGTTAAGTTCTGGCTTCGGACTGATTCCGTTCTGCTTCACTGAACCAGTCCGCTTGCAGTCCTAATTAGGAAGTTCAGGCACGGTGGCTTTCTTCCTTCGTACTCCTGAAACCTGCCCACGTGTTCTGAGTTGTAAAGATAAACTGCTGAACAAAGCGTTCAAAACACGTTTATCTCCAAATTTGGTGTTGACTCCCCGAGTGGAAACACGCTAGGAAAAGAGAGCGGGCGGTTCAACTTTTCTAAAGAAGTACATAATTAGCCGTCCCTGCCGGTGTACAGTTGAGTTTCCCTACAGTCGTCAGAAACACAATTTATCAGAGATTGTTGAAAAGCTTTCCAACTTGGGACACGTGCGCAGCCTTCCTAATTGGACAGGGTCTGCTACGCTTTGCTACCGTCGTTCGTTGTTGTTGTAGTTGGCAATTGCTACTAGAAAATGATTGTTTGTCAAATTAGTTTTACCTCTTAAGTTCATGCTAAGTAATTAAGGTCCGATTTGCCAGATGTTGGTTGATACGTTTAAACAAATGGAAACAAAGAACCGCCTGGAATCGTGCGTGCCGGGAAACAGCAATGCATTGGAGTTTCGCCAGCCTAATGCTACTGGTGCCAATTTATGATACACCTTACAAATGTTGGTGCTATAATCATTAGCTAGTAACGGGGAATGACTCATTCTATTCGCCATCGCTGGGGCTATGGAAAATGTCCTTGAAAGGCAATAAATTCCGCTCACTCCTGTGCAGAAGCATAAATCTTCTACGTGTATCGAATTCACCGTACAGTCAGCCAGTCCGTCAGTCAGCCCAAGTGATCTCGACCGAGTGGAGCCTCCACCCAAGCGATGCCAACGCGTGACAATCTGTTGGTAATGATTTCTCCGCTGGTGGTAGACGTGGTTTCACCTTCAAATGGCACTGGCAATTATTACAAACGACTACATTCCTAACTGCGTGACCACCGACGCAAAGCAAACCGCGTTTAAAGCTCGAACGAACGCAGGGAAGCGACCGAAATTGGGGGGGAGGGAATGAGGAAGGACACACCGGAGCCATCGGAATGATTTAGTGACGATGCGGTTCCATGTATATATCTAAGGACCTCTTTGTGTCACGTTACGAAAAAAGTGTAAATAAATGTGATTTAGTATGGGCTTTTATTCGGCAATCGATCCAGCTGAGTACCGGGAATAATGTCTTCGGTTGGATTCCGTCCCGCTCCGAGGCGGTCGTTAAAAGCTTGCCGAGCTCGAAAGTGATTTTTATATTCTAAGCAACCGCTGCCGGTGAATATTTAATATCCTTCTGAACTGACTAAACTCGAAGTTCATAGGATGAAATATTACGCATGAGTTTGAATTATAATTTTAATTAAAATTATTGTTGAAAGGAATGATAATAATTGGTTAGCAGTTTCACCAATTTCTCTAGAACTCAATATTCGAAAAAATCTAATGGCTTAAAATCAAAATCATCATTTTGGGGGTGGGAGCTTATAAAACCTTTTTATAGCGTTAGCTTCAAGCTAAATTTGGGAATTTCATTTGAATAAATTGTTTATAGCTAGAGAAGCAATCGTATCATGTTCCACATTATTTTTATATGGCTATAACCTACAATTTTTATATTCATTTTTAGTTGGCAATTTATGCCACAAAATATTCAAGTTTAAATTTACTTACAATATGTTTTATATTAGTTCTGATTTCACTTTTTTTTATTTTCTGCAATATATCGCCATTTATTGACTACGTTGCTGTAACAAGGCGCTTGGTCGTTACATACCCCCGGGGACTCCGCTGGTTTGATTAATTCTCCGACATCCAAATGACGGCATGTCGCCGCAGAATTCCAGTCGCTCTGTCCGCAGTCGATTCCAGCCTGGAATTTACCTACGCTTCGGCTTGATGGTCTTCAGAGTCTCATCGTTCAGTTTTCTCCGAGTGTCTGAACCAACTGCTTCCGTACCACAAAGATCAAACTAATAGCCGAAGTGGTCCAAATTTTACAAAAAGTAGGAGGTTGTATCCAAGACACGACCGTATAACCGACGTAGAACTACGCACAGTGTTAAGGTATTAAGACTCTACTCTGAAAAGTTGCAAATAATGAATTTTCGTGATAATTGGAAAATTGGATGTTTAGAGAAAGGTAAAGTCTTCGGGCATTTCGGCTATTGATTAAGGTATATTTGAAGATGTATTTTGTGTACCGTGGGTGCAAATATTAGTGAGTATTACGCTATTGGCAGTGTTTTTCAACTGGTGGTACGTTTCTCTCGATTTGGCTGAAATTTTACAAGCAGCTGTAAAAAAAATTCCAGCCAAATCGGCGCAGTATGCTGAGAAAAACGTACCACCAGTTGAAAAACATGGTTTCGAGAGAAACGATGCGTAATACTCACTATATTTGTATATATCCCCAAATATACCTTAATCGATAGGCAAAATACTGAAACTCTAGTCTAAACATCCGAAAAAAATTACGGATTTTTTTATTTTTCAAACTGCCAGAGTAGGGTTCCTCCTTAACAAATATATCGTTTGGATTGTTTCATTAACGAGTCTTAAAATCTACTATTGCTTGCTCAAATCGAGAAACTTTTCATTGAATAAACTCTGGAAGTCTACTGTACAAGAATAATACAATACTTTGCACGTTTTGTGCCGTGCTGGAGTACAAAATATATGGCTGTGTGATCTAGATCTCAAATGGTTAAGAAAATTCCACATCTATCGACCCATTTCAACTGAGTAATATTCCCGTACTTTTTCACATGGTAAGTGAACGCTTTACCTTGAACTAAAACAGCCATAAGGTTAGAAAAGGTTTTATTACTACTGTATTAAATGTTGCTAGCTTAACCTGAATGAGAATAACAGTGAATAAAAACAATAAACATGCAGTGACGCTTTAAATTCGATTTTTCTTTGCAATTGAAGTGCTATAGGCTTCTAATTCACACATAAAAAAATACGATATCAGTGAACGAACTGAAAGAAATTGCTGTTGAAATCTGGCGCTCGAGATCTTTCGAAAATACGATTAATCTTCGATCATTTGTTTTTTTTTTGCCTTAAGAAAGGCACAGTTCGCTGTTCAAAATCAATAAAGGCACTCTGACACAACGCACTGTGAAAGCTGTTTCCATCTCAGTAAATTAGTCGGCCGCGACAGAATTTGATTGTAAGGATCCAGCACAGATTACTTGCTTGTGTTTTAAAAAAATTATTAACCTTCAATTACTAGTTCAAAAAGCATTTTGCTATACAAAATCGGATATGCTAACTTTTGTCGGATTGGATAACTTTTGTGCTGCCCCAACAATAAGGGAATAACGGCACTTTGACGACACATGCTGAGAACCGCGCTGCTACTGAGACATGTAACCAACACCGGGCAAGTAATTTGTTTAATCGTAAATCAGCTACAAAGCAACCCGCTGCTACTGCTGCAATCCGCTCCTGCTACTGTCATCATTATGGACGGTCCGTTCAGATTAACTTCCGACAAAAAAATTAACTGATTTTACCAGGGAAACTCTTTTATAGCCAAAGGTTGCTACGAAATAGGCCACGCCTCATTTCTAAGTTTTACCATTGTCTTATGTTCTTTAGATGAATAATTCCCAATTCGCATTTGAGTTTTGTATTCAGCGAAAAAACACCGATGGTGCTCTCACACACGCAACGATATGAA
The DNA here is from genome assembly GCF_029784165.1 of Wyeomyia smithii. Taxonomy (NCBI): domain Eukaryota; kingdom Metazoa; phylum Arthropoda; class Insecta; order Diptera; family Culicidae; genus Wyeomyia; species Wyeomyia smithii. Next base: position 270,030,092 of record NC_073696.1, on the reverse strand, counting down.
CCCGCATCGTATTGCGGCTTGTAACACCAAGCGATTTCGTTTGCTCGCTGTTGCGTGTTGCATCATGTTGCAACTGAGCAGCTGGGAGACGACGAAATTCTGTTCATGCTGATTGATTGAATCGACTTCATATCAGTTCTGCATAGTCGAATTAACTGCCTTTGAAAATGCGTTCTAACAGGGCAGTTAGTTGCTCAAAATCGGTTATGCTGATCGCAGCCTCTGTACTACCCCGATAGTGGGGTATTAACTGAGTAAAGTAAAAATTAGACAACTACAACAGTATTTGGTTGCTAGGACCCCGCGAAGAATGTTTTTTTTTGTGTTGATGCTAGAAAATCATTAACCTTCAATTATATGTTTATTTGCCTTGAAAAAGGCATTTTGCTGTTCAAAATTAGATTTGCTGATGGCGATCTTTATGCTGCCCCAACATTGGGGGAATAATGGCAGTCTGGCGACACACGCTGAGAAGAACCGCGCCTGTCCTGAGACATGGTGACCAATCCGCTGTTACTGCTAAGTGCTGATATCTGCTGCTGCCAACGTTGTGAATGGTCCAGCCAGCTTTCCTTTCGACTAATGAATGTACAGTCAAATCCCTCTATAACGACACTTTTCAAAGCGACAAATCTCGCTATAGCGAAATTCTCAACAGTCCCTTCTGTTTTATACTAAAATCCTTCGTTTTATTGCGACATTTCGCTGTAACGAACTTCCTCTATAACGGCATAACAAAACTAATACTTGTCATTCTTTATTGCGACAATAGTACAGTCGAATCTCTCTATAACGACATTGCTAAATCTATAACGACATTCTCGACGGTACCTTCTGTTCTACATTCTTCGTATTATTGCGACATTTCGCTATAACGACAGTCCCTTGCGATGTCGCTATAAAAAGATTCGACTGTAGTTGATTTTACCAGAAATTCTCTTTTATAGCCGACAGTTGCTACACGCAAAAGTTGAAGTCTTGTACAATCATTGTGTCTTCCCGATTCGCACAAATGTTGCACAGAAATCGCACAATAAATGTGTGAAACGCATACGCAACAGTTGTACTGCGAATACATTGACATAGAATGAAATCAGAATATGTATCATATACCGACACTTTATTTCTCACGTCGAGTGTATTAGTGACTGCTACTCATGGAGCTGTGCAAAAAGCAAGTGTAGTGCAAGCGACAAGAAAAATTTCTCTCTCGCTCGTAGAATTTCCATGTATGTGCGACAAGACTAGACACGTCACATACAATTTGCAGGTTGCTCTTTCGCTTCTCTTTCGGTTTGGATTGCGACGCGCAAGGCGATATCTCGTTGCTTTACGAAATGAGCGAGACACCCGAGCTGTACATACTTGATACCAGTGTTGTTAGTCTCACTCATACTGTCGGTGCTTGCTTGCTGCTATTCAGAGGAATGCATGAAGAAGAAAAAGTATCTCGAAAGCGTGTGTGCAAAAGACTTGAAAAGCGTAGCATATGTCTCGTCCTAAAGCAGAAAGGAGGAAAATGGTTTTGCTTCTCGCTCGCTTTGCAATGCTGCTTGATACCAGTTGAAACTGTTTAGGTGTAATAGTTTGGAGCTGCCAAATACATTGGAGAAACGCTAGAGCATTAATTGCGTTATGCCCAACACACAATCATTGTACTGGTTCCGAATTACATCAACAATTGCTCTAAAAACGCATAATTTTGTACTGGTTTCGCACCATCCAACTTTTGCGTGTACGAAATAGGCCACGCCTTTCTGTTCAGTTTTGCCATTCTGTAATTTTCATTAGACGAATTATTCCACAAATCGCATTTAATTTTTGTATCCAGCGAATAAACACCTATGGTGCTCTCATGCACGCAATGATTTTAACCCGTATCATATATCATATTACGGCTTGTAATCAAGCAAGCGATTTAGTTTGCTCGCAGTTGCGTGTTGCATCATGTTGCAACTGAGCAGCTGGGAGACGACGAAATGTTGTTCATGCAGATTGATTAAATCGATTTCAATTTATTCCTGTAAAGTCGAATTAATCACTTTTGTTAAGGCGTTCTAACAGGACAGGGCAGTTTGTTGCTCAAAATCGGTTATGCTGATCGCAGCCTTTGTGCTGCCCCAACAGTAAATAAATAAAGCAAATTTTTTGACCACGACAGAATTTGATTGCTAGGATCCAGCACAGAATGATTGTGTTATTGCCAAAAATTATCAACCTTCAATTACTTGATTATTTGCCTTGAGAAAGACATTTTGCTGTTCAAAATCTGTAAAAGCTGTTTGGGGCCATCCACATACCACGTGGACAGATTTTTAACGGTTTTGACCCCCCCCCCCCCTTGGAAAAATGCCCATATAAATTATCAAAAATTTGTAAGGACCGTGGACATCACACAATGCAACGCAGCATTCCACTGTACATTTTGTACATTATAATAAAAAAAAAATATTCACTTCCATTTCACTAAGACGCTCAATAAGAAATTTATCAGAGACTATCAAATCCACACGTTGGTCCACTCTTACATATCGTAGCATCGTCCACCACGTTACCGATATCAATGTGTGGAAAAGATAGTGGTCAGAGTGAATCCACCGTCGTGGAGTCACTCCATAAACAACATTGAGCCACCGGATATGTGTAGTATTCTAGAACTGTAGTCAAGATACGAACTCCCAATGCTACAGCCACAAGCTCTAGCCTTGGGACGCGGAGAGTCTTCGGAGGAGCCAACTTGCTTTTTGCTCCAACCAAGACCAATTGAAAGCTGCCGAAGCGGAAGTAGACAGTGCACGGGTAAGCACCTTCGCTAGCGTCCACGAATGTATGGATTTGCTGGTCATTCAGAGTATCCGCAAATGAAAAGAACTAGCAGCCCGTCTCGCCTCTGTTCTGATGTCCAAGTTCCTTGAAATATCACTTTCCGTGGACTAGAAAATGGGAAATGAGCCCCAAAGAATCATGAAGACTCAAGATGACTTCCAATACTGCTTACTTTGTCGTTACGGGCGCTGCATCGACGATTGTTCAAAGATGTTCCCGTAGGTTAACCGCTTAGGTGGAGTAGTCCTCCTCAGGAAGCCACTTCATTCCATTGAGTTTACTTGCTCCGACTGCTCCAGCGCCAAAATCTTCAGCTCGTCCACCAAAATTTTATTAGTTTCCCACAGAACCTAAGTAAATTTGGAGCGAAACTTGCACATCTCGAATGCTCATTTGCATGGACCAGTATCACCTTGACGACTTGAACCGCCACTTCAACGGTCATAAAGCTGTCCAGATAATCATTCCCGCAGTAGTTTTGCACAATGGCTGGTGTTGCTCGTGGATCCAGTTCGGTATATATATATTAATGACGTAGACCTGCACCGGATCAAAAAGACTGTTGTGCCACCGGAAGCACCGTGCCAGCGGATCATGGATGCGAATTAGCAGCTAGTGGAACATCTCCCTTCTGATGTCTCCACAGACGGCTATCGGAAATTGACAGAGTCATTTCAGCACATCTGGCAGCGGCATTGGTGTAACTACGGGGGCTTGGGGCCATAGCCCCCCCTTCTTCCCCTAGGATTTCTGTAGTCCTCCCTAGAGCTGATCAGAGCATAACTAAATAAATTCTACTATCGACCACACCGAAATAGTTTCAACAAGGCAACAATTTAACAAAAATAATGACGCCTTTGGATACTCATTTAATTTTTTTCCCTGCCGCTCTATTTTGAAGCTGTGGTACAGAACTTCAATTCATCCGTTCGAAAGTTCAATGCTAAATTTATTAGCAGCAACCCTAGAACTTTTCCTTAGTTACGCCAATGGGCAGCGGTGACAATATATCCAGACCGTTGAGAAGTTTCGAACTGAGGAACACTTCGTTTGCCACAGCCGCTGCGCCCCAAATCAACATTATCCTATCCAGCTTTTTTGGATTGATGGTAATCCCTAGCGGTAGGAGCTTTTTGTCAGTTGCCAGTCGCCAGTTCTGTTTCGGTTGCTTTGTGTGCGTAATCCTTCTGTGAATATGCGGCAATTTATCCATATACCCGCGATTGTAGTGAAGGGCAAGCTTCTGAAAAAGACTGCATATCCGTGACAGCAAGTTTTCAACTAATTCGGCTGTCATTGCATTGCACAGCTCTCCCTGCTTCCCGTACATTCGGTACATAACCCGACAGTAACCGACGACAGCAAAGACATGCAATGCCAAACGGGCAGTGATTATGATTCACGACAGTAAGGCCGATGAAAGAATGAAAGTAGAATGGTGCAAAGCACGTTTTTTCTTACGTGAGGAATGATATGAACAATGGAAACACATATGAAACGGTTTGCTTTGTATTCAATATGTCACCGGCCTATGGAAAAGGAGAAACGAAAAAGTGCGAGTCGATGACAGCCGCAGCCATCATCAGCAGGCTGTCAACAGCGCAAACCAAGCCTCAAAACGAGCAAACTAAAGGGCTATTCCCACTGCTTCCGTTCCCGTGTCCGGGACTTTTCATGCATTCACACTGCGCCGTGCTTGAACCGTGCCTGCGCTGCGCTCTGGCTGAGAAATGTTGATGTGTGTATGTGGAAGAACGTCTTCCTCTTTTTTTCATACCGCAGCTCACTCCGCGCGAAATATGTCACTACAACATACACGCATCCACCCGAGTGCCTTCCGTGCACTCTCCGGCCAACACAAAGTATCGTCGGCAACGATAGTTTTTCTCTCGCACGGCGGCAGCACGACGGCAACTCAGCGCTGCCCCGGTCTGGGCACGGCGCGTCGCACAGTGGGACGGATTCAAAAAAAGGCGGACATTAGGTTTTACGAAGAAACTATTAGTTTTCTGATAATGGTGTGTTCACAAAGGTTTCATAATTCTTTGATTTTTTTCATGCCACAATGTAATATTTGAGATTAAGGGGGTATGTGTGAAGATCTCGAATAAATTATTTTCGTTTCGAAATACGAATCGAAAATTTCTATAAAATATGAAACATCTAGTTGTTCGATGACCTTTTGTCGAAGAAATAAAAATTCTATCACTTAAGGAAAAAAAGTTATTGAGCTCCAAATTAATGACACCCTAAAATCAGTTTTTACTCTATCTTTTTTATTTTTATTTTTACCGAAAAATAATGTTCTGAAGAAATGAGAGTATTATAAAAATGCATCTTTTGCAACCAGAAGTGTCGTTCTAGCTATTTTAGTTTCTGATTTATTGCGGATTTTCTCTAATTTTCAGGCAATGTTTAAGGGGGTTTATTTTGAAAGTGCACAAGTATGCGCAACCGATCTCAGTGTCTTTCAGTAGTATGGGTAAAAAGCTTTCATTCCATAAACGTATCACGATGGAACATTGTGGAACTTTTCAGAAATATGCAAATAAAACCGTCGATTTGTATAGCAGTTTATGTTGACTCACACGAGAATACACGAGTACTATAATGAAGTTGCGTTATGAATGCCAGTTGTAAGCATGATATCGTGCTTAAATATTCTTAACTCATGATTATGCATGTAACTAGTTGAAATGCAACGTTTACTTAGATCCATATGATATCATGCTCACAACTGACATTCATAACGCAGTAGTACAGTATTCTCGTGTGAGTCAACATAAGCTGCTATACAAATCAACGGATTTTATTTGCAGTTTTCTTAAAAGTTCCACAATGTTCCATCATGATACGTTTATGGAATAGAAGGTTCTTAACCATACTACTGAAAGACACTGAGATCGGTTGCGCATACTTGCGCACTTTCAAAATAAACCCCTTTAAACATTGCCTGAAAATAAGAGAAAATCCGCAATAAATCAGAAACCAAAATAACTAGAAGTACTAGAACTAGAAGTAGAAGTTCTGGTTGCAAAAGATGCATTTTTATAATACTCTCATTTCTTCGTAACATTATTTTTCTGAAAAAATAAAAATAAAAAAGATAGAGTAAAAAACTGATTTTAAGGGGGTCATTAATTTGGAGCCCAATAACTTTTTTTTCTAAAGAGGTAGAATTTTTATTTCTTCGACAAAAATTCATTAAACAACTAGATGTTCCACATTTTATAAAAATTTTTGGTTTGTATTCCGAAACAAAAATGATTTATTCGAGATCTATACGCATACCCCTTTAATCTCAAATATTACATTTCAGCATGAAAATACTCAAAGAATTATGAAACTTTTGTGAATACACCATCATCATAAAACTAATAGTTTCTTCGTAAAACCTAATGTCCGCCTTTTTTTGAATTCGTCCCACTGTGCGTCGGTGTGAATGCGTTTATAAGAACGCATGCAATCAATCAAAAACAAGCCCGGTAGCAGTGGGAATAGCGCTTAAACTGTCATGTTCGAACGAACAAAATACATGCGCAAGATTGAGCTGTCGTGTGTAACACAACACAAGACATTTTCGTTGCTGTTGCGGAGTAACGCACCAAGACCACTGGAATGGAATTAGCCGACGGTGTAGCGCGAAGCACTGTCATGATGATAAGGGATTGACAGATGGGAGGAACAAGAAAAAGGAAGAAGACGAGAAAAAGTGCGAGTAATGTGGAAACGAGTTAGCAGAAGAATTTACAAGATAAATTGAAAATCACGAGAAGAGAAAAGTAGCTCAAAGTTTGAAGTGAAAGTATACAGGATTTACGAGAAGAAGAAATTTAGTAGCGGTAGTACAGTTCAGAAAAATCACACAAATAATAAGCTCCGATTTAATTATTATTCGGAGGCAAACCACAAGGTGAGGTGAAGTCCATCAGAACGGACCGAGTAGGGTAGTTGCGGTAAAAGTGGGAATCCTGAAAAACAAATAAAAAAGTAAGCAAAAATATGATGAAATAATATAGTATAACCTTAAAACAATGAAATCTATCGTAGTTGATGCAAGGGTTGTAAAAATTGTTAAAACTTCAGAGTTTCGGTCGTCAGGAGAAATAAAGACCAATGTATGATATCCTAGTTTTATAGTATATATTATTACTAATGGAACATATAGCTTTCAGCAGATCGTTAAGCAATTTTCGACGGCTCAAAGGAACTTTATCACATCCCAACGCTTGTGTAAGCTGTAGCTGTATGTGAGCTCTCATGAATAGCTTATTCATGAGGCTGTTAGACTGAAAAGAGAGAAAAGTCGTCACTAAAGTGTCGCTCTCCAGTCATTTTCCTAAGCCTGGTGAGCGGTCCCTTGCTAACTTCCGCTCCACAGATAGAAGACGTCGGTTATCGGGCAAATCCGGATCATCGTGGCGGAAGAGAACTCCAACACTAAACTGTTTTCAAAGCTGCAAAAACGTAATCGAAATTATTTTGATCCAAAAAAAAATCATTTAGAGCTGCAGTGTCTTCAGTAAAGTTATTCCGATGAAGTTTTCAAGTAGTTTTACAACTGAACTCAAATGGTATTTTTATGTCGGCATATTTACCGACTACAATATTCTTTTTATCAACAAACTTACTGTTCTTGATAAGTAAAAATAAAAATTAAGTATAAAATCGACTCGATTATCCGGAGAATTCGGTTATTCCGACTGAAATATTTCTGAATACTCCGTATAATCGAGACCGACCTGCATTGCTTCATTTTATTTTGTTACTCTTATGCCATTTCTGAGCCATCTTGTGTCTTGGTCATAACACACTTGCGTCATTTTAAGCACTTTATCACCAATTTATGTATCAATTTTAGCGCTGCTTGTATGTTATTTTTTTAGTAATCTCATAATGACATTAGTCCGCACAGGTGTTACAAAAAAATACCTGGGAAAATAAAAAAGATTATGTCTTTTTAACCATTCCTGAGAATTTGGGTGCCCCTAGCCAACACGAATGTGCATCAAAAGGGCGCAGAGAAATTGTAGAAGCACCAAGACTCACAGGAACGGCTTTAATTTTTTCAAATTTGAGCTCCAGGCAAATTATTTTTCGTTTTTGTCGACCAATGTTATCTTTGCGAAACCAACAAACAACAAAACAATATCGCACGTTAGCCTGGAACGCTAATAGCGGTCTCGATCAAGTAGATCAGTTGAGAGAATTCGTTATCGATATTAGTGCAACGATACACCGTGCCCTGTGCGGAGTCGAGAAAATTTCCAGCTCGAAAAGATCCTCGACCTGATCAGGAATCGAGCCCGCCACCAAAACCGTGTGGGAGAGCTAGCCGACCAACATCGCTAATCACAGAACCACGGGTAAACCATTTTACAGTTATTTTTTGTGTGGTTTCAGTATCACCGCTCATATGTCATGAGTTGAAACTGAAATAATAAAAGCCCATCACGCACTTTTACTTTTCGAATGCTATGGAATTTATCTCAGTAGTGCATCACGCACCACTCATGTTTCGCTCAGCCGTTGTGTTAGCAGCAAGTGTGTGTGATTTTCTGCGAGCAGCAGAAACCCAGCACAAAATAGAAAAAAAAGTGTCGTGTAAATAAATACTACACGCAGCGCTCATACTAGACAAGAAGTAAACGGTGAATATCCACTCTGCTCTATTGGCGAAAATACCAACCCTGCATTCGGGTGTCATTTTGAACCGTTTCTACGTATCAATTTGTCAACATGCTGTTCTATTTTTGTGTCATATTTTGTGCTTTGTTATCGTTTCGTATAATATTTAAAAATGGAACAACACATTTTGCTCATTAAAATCTTTAACCGAACTTCTAATTTTCATGGCATTTCGGTGTCATTTTCATCCAAGTCTTTTTATATGTGTATCAATTTGTAGCCCTTCAGTTACACAAGTACTATTTATATAAAACTTGCTTACTTTTCTCGTGTTATTTTTGCGTCATTTCCCGTGTCATTGTTGATGGAGATGATGATACAACACATCGCTACGATAGTTATAGAAATCTATTGTTTGTTGTAATAACACTAAAGTCGCTTTTCGATCGCGGGAATACGTGCCGCGTAAAAAAACCGCGTATATTCCGGAATTCGCGTAAAAAAAACGCGTAAATTCCGGAATCCGCGTAGAAAAAAACCGCGTTAAATCTGCAATCCGAGTTAAGAGAAACCGGAATCCACGCAAAAAAAATACCGCGTAAATTCCGGAATCCGCGTAAAAAAACGCGTAAATTCCGGAATAAGCGTGAAAAAAGCCGCGTAAAATACCGCGTAAAAAGCGACCTTAGTGTATGTATTTACATTAGAAACCAAGTGTTAATATAATTTTCACCGATTAGAATAAATCATTCACTGCCCAACCACAGAATAAGTTAGTTCTATTTCAACTTTTTTTTATTTAATAGTGTTTATTTGACACGACACAATACATAAAAAGTTCTATTTCAATTACATCTCTAATAATTGTAGTACCTTTTGTTACATCGCACAGTGTTATGAGAGCGTGAAAGATATTCATTATATCAAAAGCCTCAAGGAATGACAATTTTTAGTTCGGAACTCCTCGTTAGTGGCGCTGTAAGATCTTATTTTTCAGTCTTGAATTTAAAAAAAAATTGTCTTCAAAAAAGTTGTCCCAAAAAACTTTGCCGAAGACAATTTTCTGCTAACTCCTCTTGTTTTGAAGATATAAAGTTTCATTTTAAAGTAGACCTTAAAACTAGATTTTTTTTTAATATTTTAAACACTGCAGAATGTAAAAGGCAATTATATTCAGCATATATTTGTATATCATTCAAATACACAATTTTGAAGAAGACACAGATCGAGTTATTGCAAAAAAAAAGTAAAAATCTAATTTTGAATTTTTCAACATTTTATACAGCCTTCTACAAACCTAATGCTTGAAAATTTATGTCACTTATTAAGTTATTCTTTGTATAATTTCTCTGTCAATTTTACACCGAATTGGATTTTTTTTCCATTCCTCTATTATCTCTACGAATAGTTATCCGGCAAAACTCGTAGTTTATTCTCCATCATCTGCTGAGTGACAGCAAAGTAAAAGGGAGAGAGACACCAACAAGCATTCAGACCGATAATTGAAAGATTGTACAAAAGACGTCAGTCATGTTTTTTTATGAGAAAACTCAATTCGCTTGAATTTCTTGCTATCTTTTCGCCGACACTAATGATAGTGAATGCAGAAATGTATAAGGTGATAATGATAAGTCTTGTCGGCGCAACGCAAGGCATGCAGGTAAAACCACCCTTCTCGGAAGGTGTGTCATAATGAACATCCAAGCTGTTCTCATTCGCTATAATGTTATAATGAAATTGCACAAACTTATCCCGCTGCAACGTCTCATCCTTTGAGAGTCTCCCGTATATTTTTTTTGTTGTAAAAGTACACCTTTTCGCAATAGCTTTCAGCTGTACATGTAATAAAGAAGATGGGAGAAGGGGGTCAACATTATCTTCCCGTCAGCGGCAGGGACTTGAAACTCCCAAGCACTGCTACATACTAATTTGCATATTTTATCATCAGTGCAACGACATGTGTTGTGAACGGTTTTTCTTGTGCCACTTTCCAAATACAGCAAACCGAAAGAAAGAAAATATCGCCATTGTTAAGAGTGGGTTGGTTTGATTTTTGAGGTGGCCATGAACTCATGAAGTATCGAATTTAATTCCAACAGTAATGGAATGAAATTCTTCCAGCTCATCGCCCCGAAAGTAACACCACGGTCTCGCGCACACCTTCTGTTCTGTTCCGCCGGGAAGCAACATTGATGAGCAAAGTTTCGTTGCGATCCATTCCAAAGGGCAACGAAGGAAGCACCGACAATATTTCGCTTCCGGCAGTTTGATGAGAGCGCACCGTTGTTGGAATGAAACGCTAAAAGATTGCTGCCTGATCCTGCTTTCTTGTATCCTACCTTCACGTGGTGTTACTTATTTCAGTTTGCATTCCGTTGCTGGATGTTTTTCCAATCAGGATGAAAGGTTCGCTTTTTTTGCGACGACGGAAACATGTCAGAAACAATCCGAAAGAGTATCTACCCCGGGTCAATGTTCCGGGATGCAAAAAAGGCGTGGTAGATAAATCCCGGAGGTGATCGAAATGAACAATTCGAGCTTTCTAGTGTATAGCTCTCGATGTTATGAAGCGTGTCTTTCGCTGGAATAAACTGAGCTGGCATATCAAGCATTTTTTAAAACTTAATCCTGTGAATCAATGGAACCGGGTGGCGATTATCCGCCAACAAAAGTAATCAAAAGGTTAACAACCAATAACTGTTATTGATCATTTAACGCTCGCACGCCTCGATGGGTCACCACAAGACGACCGAGCAGAGATCAGTTTGCTGATCCGCTGGAGCCGAAAATGATTAACTTTTTTACGACCGGCTTTATCATCGTGTGAGGTGATTGTATTGCACCGTCGGGCCTCGGCTGCACGACTATTGGCCCCGGCTAGAAGGTGGCTACTGTTAATTTCGTGCGAACATCCAATAAATTGCTAGTGTATATGAGGTGTATAATTTCCGATCGTATCCTACGATGGCCGCTGCGGGAATCAGTGGTGGGATCATTTCGACAAGGGTGAATCCTTGGTCAGTTGGCATCGAGCTTGGAAGAGACGGTATTTAAATTTTATTGCAGATAGTCATCATGAATACCATATTTTGTGATTAAACAGAGTTAACTTGGTAGAGAAGGTATAATAATTATTAAGCTATTTTAATATTCGAAAGAATAACCTTTTTTTTTATCAAACAATAATTTATAATTTCATTCTGTGCCGAACACGCATCAGTACTGGACGTGTTTGGTGATCGGTCCGATAGAGTATAAAACAAAAGACGTGTGAACAAGTGTTGGCATTGTTTGCCTGGTCGAGTGAAATAAATCCGGGTTCAAGGTCGTTCCTTTGTGCAACTGTTTCGCATCGTGACTGCCAGCTGGTGCGTAAGCCGATTTGGCTGCTGGCTGGATTGTGCTACAGCAGTGGACGAGACACAAACGAGGAAAAAGAAGAAGCCATCAGTGTCAGCGAGTCGTATCGCTGTGTGGAGTGATCTCACACCTGGCTCGCTGCTGGTGGCTGTTTAGTGCTGCTGTATTGGTGCTGCTGGCTGTAACGGCTGCTACTTCGAACGATCGGACAACCAACCTTACTGGAAGGGAGAAATAAAAAGGTACGTGTTCTTGTCAGCGCTAGTGCGCTAGACTTAAGATGGATGTAGATCCCTCGCCTCCCGCGCCACCATCCCCGAACCCCTCTGACCCTGACCCTTCTGTTACCCCCTCCCCTGTTCATTCTTCAGTCCCCCCTCGCCACAGGCTTTACCCAGACGGAGCCCAGGGCAGCTATACTGTTTATTTTCGGCCAAAGGCAGGACCGAAATCGAAAAAGTTGAAAGAGGCCAACGATATAGCTTGCTCTGAGCTCTTCACACGCGAGTATCGCGTTTACATACCCGCACGAGACGTGGAGATCGACGGTGTCATAACCGATTCGAGTCTGTCCGTCGAGTGTATACTACAAAGTGCCAAAGGGTGCTTTAAGAACAAAACGTGTCCCGAAGTAAAGGTGCTCGACTGCAAGCAATTGCGGTCAGCATCGATCATCGGTGGCAAAACAGTATACACTCCGTCAGACTCGTTTCGAGTTACGTTCGCCGGGTCTGCACTACCAAGCCACGTCTCGATCCACCGGGTTCGTCTCCCTGTGAGGCTCTACGTGCCCCGCGTCATGAACTGCCTGAATTGCAAGCAGTTAGGCCATACAGCCGCCTACTGCTGCAATAAGGCACGTTGTGGCAAGTGTGGGGAGTCTCATGCGGAAGATTCTTGCAGTGTTAACGCTGAAAAGTGTATTCACTGCGGAGAAAATCTGCATGAGCTCTCGACATGTGCGGTGTACATGCAGCGCAGGGATAAAATAAAACGGTCTCTCAAAGAGCGTTCAAAGCGTTCCTACGCTGACATGCTGAAGAAGACCGTTACCACTTCTCCCGTTACTTCGAACCCCTTCGATCTGTTGCCCTCTGAGGAAACCGATTCTGACGATTCACCAGCGGGAGCATCTTACGCCAATCCTGGGGAGTCTAGAAAGAGGAAAAGTGTTTCCTCTCCTAAACTTCCCAGAAAAGGTCCTAAGATTTCTCAAAGTGAAATGAAGGTTACAAACAAACCAAACAGTGCTGCGGAAAAACCGAAGCAAACTCCTCCTGGGCTGGCAAATTTAAAGTCCAGAAGGAGTTCCCAGCACTGCCAGGAACATCTAAAACCCCAGTTGCTCCTTTTACACTCCCAGTTGATGAAACAAACTCTGGATTAGTGAAATTTTCTGACATTGTGGACTGGATTTTTGAAACTTTCAATGTACCCGATCCAATTAAAATTTTTCTTACAGCATTCCTCCCAACAGTTAGATCATTTTTGAAGCAGTTGACTGCCCAATGGCCTCTCCTTGCAGCGATTGTATCCTTCGATGCCTAATTCAACTGCGTATATGAAGGATTCTATCTCTGTCTTACAGTGGAATTGTAGAAGTATTTTACCAAAAATTGATTCGTTTAAAGTTTTGATAAATAAAAACAAATGCGATGCATTTTCCCTTTGTGAAACTTGGCTTACTTCAAATATTGATCTCAACTTCCATGATTTTAATATTATTCGCCTTGATCGAGACACCCCATATGGAGGAGTACTTTTAGGGATTAAAAAGTGCTATTCTTTCTATCGTATTAACCTCCCCTCGATTCCAGGCATCGAAGTTGTCGCATGTCGAATGACAATACAAGGTAAAGAGCTTTGTATTGCCTCAATATATATTCCCCCCAGAGCACAGGTTGGGCAACGGCTGCTCTTTGATTTAATAGAACTTCTTCCCTCGCCACGTTTGATTTTGGGAGACTTCAACTCTCATGGCGTGGCTTGGGGTTCCCCATACAATGATAACCGCTCCTCTTTAATCTATAACCTTTGCGATGACTTCGACATGACTATTTTAAACAACGGTGAAATGACACGTATCCCGAAACCTCCAGCGCGCCCAAGCGCTTTGGATCTATCCTTATGTTCGACGTCGCTACGGTTGGATTGCACATGGAAGGTAATCCTCGATCCTCACGGTAGCGACCATCTGCCTATTCTTATTTCAATTACTAACGGGTCAACTCGCATGCGACCAATTGACATTCCGTATGACCTCACACGAAATGTCGATTGGAAGTTATACGAGGAAATGATTTCAAAAGCGGTCGAGTCGATTCAACATCATTCACCACTTGAAGAATACAACCTCCTCGCGGGTTTGATTCTCGACGCCGCGTTGCAAGCCCAAACGAAGAAATATCCCGGCGTAACGATCAAAGAACGGCCTCCCACTCCGTGGTGGGACCAAGAGTGCTCCGATGTCTACACGCAAAGATCCGACGCGTTTAAGGCCTACCAGACGGGAGGTATACCTGGCGACTATTTACGGTATTCGGAGCTTGATACCAAGCTTAAAAGCTTGGCTAAAGCAAAGAAACGTGGATATTGGCGTCGGTTCGTGAACGACACGTCGAGGGAGACATCGATGAGCACTCTTTGGAACACAGCCCGAAGAATGCGGAATCGCGTAACGGTCAACGAAAGCGAGGAGTCTTCAAGTCGGTGGATATTTGATTTTGCCAGGAAAGTATGTCCGGACTCTGTTCCTGAGCAAAATATTGTTCGCGATGCGTCTCCGGGCCACGACGCGATAGAATCACCTTTTACGATGGCAGAACTTTCAGTTGCCCTCCTGTCCTGTAACAATAACGCGCCTGGATTAGATAGAATCAAATTCAACTTGTTGAAGAATCTACCCGGCAATGCCAAGAGGCGCTTGTTGAACTTGTTCAATAAGTTCCTGGAGCAAAACATTGTACCGCAGGATTGGAGGCAAGTGAAGGTGATCGCCATCCAAAAACCAGGGAAACCAGCTTCTAATCACAACTCTTATAGGCCGATTGCAATGCTATCCTGTATCCGGAAATTGATGGAAAAAATGATACTCCGTCGTTTAGACCACTGGGTCGAATCAAATGGTCTACTATCAGAAACTCAATTTGGCTTCCGCCGTGCCAAAGGGACGAATGATTGTCTTGCGTTGCTTTCAACAGATATTCAGCTGGCGTATGCTCGTAAAGAACAAATGGCGTCTGCGTTCTTGGACATTAAGGGGGCTTTTGATTCCGTTTCTATTGACATTCTTTCGGGTAAACTTCACCGACAAGGATTTTCTCCAATTTTGAACAATTTTTTGCACAACTTGTTGTCCGAAAAGCACATGCATTTTACGCATGGCGATTTGGCAACTTTTCGCATTAGCTACATGGGTCTTCCCCAGGGCTCATGTTTAAGCCCCCTTCTTTACAACTTTTATGTAAATGACATCGACGAATGTCTGGCAAATTCATGCACGATAAGACAACTTGCAGACGACAGTGTAATCTCTGTTACAGGAGCCAAAGCTGCCGATTTGCAAGGACCATTGCAAGATACCTTGGACATTTTGTCTGCTTGGGCTTTACAGCTAGGTATCGAATTCTCTCCGGAGAAGACTGAGATAGTAGTTTTTTCTAGGAAGCATGAACCTGCTCAGCTTCAAACACAATTAATGGGTAAAACGATTTCTCAGGTTTTGGTACACAAATATCTTGGTGTCTGGTTCGACTCTAAAGGCACCTGGGGTTGTCACGTGAGGTATCTGATGAAAAAATGTCAACAAAGAGTGAATTTTCTTCGTACAATAACCGGACAATGGTGGGGAGCCCATCCAGGAGACCTTATAAGGCTTTACCAAACAACGATATTGTCTGTTATTGAATACGGGTGTTTCTGCTTCCGCTCCGCAGCAAACACACATTTGATCAAACTGGAGCGAATACAATATCGTTGTTTGCGTATCGCCTTGGGTTGCATGCAGTCGACCCATACGATGAGTTTGGAGGTTTTAGCTGGAGTACTACCATTGAAAAACCGCTTCTGGAGCCTGTCTTCTCGTATTCTAATCAAATGTGAGGTCTTGAACCGTCCCGTGATTGAAAATTTTGAAAGGTTAATCGAACTTAATTCTCAAACCCGTTTTATGACATTGTATTTCAATCACATGTCCCAAAATATTAACCCTTCTTCGAATATTCCAAATCGTGTCGACTTATCAAATACTTCTGATTCTACTGTGTTTTTCGATACATCCATGATAGAAGATACTCGTGGAATCCCGGATCATTTACGCGTGCAGCAGATCCCTAAAATTTTTTCCAATAAATATCGAAACATCAACTGCGACAATATGTACTACACTGACGGATCACTTCTTGATGGGTCCACTGGCTTCGGTATCTTCAATAACAATTTAACCGTCTCCCATAAGCTCGATAATCCTGCTTCTGTTTACGTCGCAGAATTAGCTGCAATTCAGTACACCCTAGGGATTATCGAAAAAATGCCCACGGACCATTATTTCATCTTTACGGACAGTCTCAGTTCCATTGAGGCTCTCCGATCGATGAAAGATGTTAAGCACTCTCCGTATTTCCTGGGGAAAATACGGGAACATCTGAGTGCTTTATCCGAAAAATCTACTCAGATTACCTTAGCGTGGGTCCCTTCTCACTGCTCGATACCGGGTAATGAGAAAGCGGACTCTTTGGCTAAGGTGGGCGCAACAAACGGTGATATTTATGAAAGACCAATTGCCTTTAATGAATTTTTCGCACTTGTACGTCAGAATACGATCATCAGTTGGCAAAATGCTTGGACCAGAGGGGAATTGGGAAGGTGGTTACATTCCATAATCCCCAAAGTATCGACGAACCCGTGGTTCAAGGGGTTGCATGTAGGTCGGGATTTCATTTGCGTGATGTCCCGGCTTATGTCCAATCACTATAGATTTGACGCGCTCCTCCGTCGTGTTGGGCTCGGGGAAAGTGGTATCTGTGCCTGTGGTGAAGGTTATCACGACATAGAGCATGTGGTTTGGTCATGCCCTGTACACCGTGACGCCAGGTCTAAATTAATAGCTTCCCTGCAGGCCGAGGGTAGACAGCCGGCTGTTCCTGTTCGTGATGTCTTGGCGAGCCGTGACCTATCCTACATGTCCCTTATATACGTTTTCCTGAAATCCATCCACGCCCCAGTCTAGACCCGTTCCCCTCCGTCTACACCCAACAAAACGACAAGAACACGTTTGAACCTTAAGCACAAAACCAGCAACCAGACCCCGCACAACAGAACCAGGACCCAAGGACTACGAGCCTCTGTCCCAACTCACGACATCGTGGCTCAGCAGAACGAATCCATACATGCCATTCGACGATTATCAGACGACCATTGAACAACAAAACACTGATTGGAAATCCCATGCTAGTTTTAAGTTAGACTTAATTTCAGCTCGTAGTCGGCAGCGAGGATAAAAAATTTGCTTTAGTTTTTAAGTCATCAGATATAATTGGCGCCGTTAAACATTAAATTGTATTTGTGCCGTGTCAAATAAATGTTATGTGAAGAAAAAAAAAAAATAATTTATAATTTGAATAATCGATAACTCTTTCCGGTTGTCGATGTCTTCATAGCTAACTTGACGTACGCTTACTAAAAATAGTAGCCAGCACAGGTAAAACAAACCCATCAATATCCATTCGCTTATCAAAATCAATAACCAGCTGTCGTAATACTGCCAAGCAAAGCAAAAGCGAGATGAAATTTCGGCGCACAATTATCTGTTAATTAATTAATACGCTCTTAATATGCTGAATAGTGATCGGATAAACATAAACTGGCAGGGTGCTTAAAAGCGGAATTGAAATACCTGCCAGAGTGAAGATAGCCGCGCTATTTGGCACACGAAATATTGCACCCAGGCGTATATCTGACAGCTATGTGCAATTAATTAAAATCCTAATAGGACAGCAGAAGCGGAAGCAATAATACTGTTGAAGCAGTCGAATTATTTTTTTTTTGACGTAGGACTACGTCTAACCGCACTATATTGAGATACATTCTGCGGAAACTGAAACCAAGATGTAACGTTGGAATGAAAGATTTTCAACGGTAATACTGATGTAACCACAGGACGGATCACAATAATAAATATGTCTTTGGATTGATAAAATGATGGACAATTTTGTGATTTTTCAGTTATTTTTATCACTTCATTGTTAAACAGTGAAAATTCCATAAAAGTTTCAAGGTCGAGTTTTCACGAACAATGTAGCAATCACATGCAAGCACGCCTGGCACAGACTTCATGAATAGACACCAACTTCCTGCTGTGTTTCCTGCATAGCAGTGGCAAAAAAAATTTGACATAATCTCCCCGTCCCAATAGGTCAACTAATGTTTGCTTCCATGAGTCTAGACTATTTTGATGTCTTGAAGGTGAAGCTTTTTCGGAAAGTTCTTAACCACCTCCACTATTAGACAGTTTTACGTTCTGCTGTTAGAATGTTTTTAAAACTGATGTCTTGAAGGAAAACATGGTGGCACAGGTACCATGGTGGCAGTGCTGCACCGAGCAATGTATAAATAGAGCGCTGGTCACACGTCATCCAGCAGTGCAGAAGAACTCGATATTCATAAGTGTGCAGCCAAGCCAAAAGACTACATTGCCGCTGTCGACGCACAGTGAGGCGTGTTGGGTTAACGCGTAGGTGTCGTTTTGCGATCTGGAACACAATCGAATTGCCGTTTGAATTGTCTTCTTCTTCTTCTTGTTTCGTATAGTAGCAAATATCAGTATTCAATTATTCGGTCGCCGCAAAAACGCTGCGCCACCGGGGATAACAAAATTTTGTACGGATCGGTAGAGGTAGAGCATCCAAATTTGGTCCATTGTACAGATAAAATGCGTTGTTCATTTTTTAACTCTACACTCTGCTTTTTTTCTCAGATTTATTAAAATAACTAAATATAGAGTATTTAACAGACAATAGAGAACCAAAATGCTTCATACAGATCTTGAAAAGGTATTTAAATGAGCTGTACTGATGAATTATATTCTGCTAGCAAAATGAATTTAGTTCAATATAATAATCCTAGTTGCATCCTGATTTGGCGGTATAGAGGAAAACCAAATTCATTTCATCTTGATATTAGAGTTCCCACATTTGTATATGTATTTTTCGATTAATTTTTTTTTTACATTAGCATCTTCAAGATAATATTACTTTCCATAACCTTACTTGTAATTGAACAACACTATGCAAACATTAATTGCTAAGGCTATTGTTGTTTTTCCTTCTAGCCCGGTTTATTTTCGAAGATAACAGACATATGACTTTCAAATATGGCATGTTCGTTGTTTTGTGGTATTTTGAAACTGTTTCATTTTTTTCTGATTCTGTTTACTGATAAAATGTTTAAGTTTACCTGAATTGAATGTTAACATGTTTATAAAATTCTAGGTCAATTTGTAATTTTCAGTAAGATATAAGGCAGCCTCGATATAACGTAACTCGATATAACGTAACTTTTACCTCTACATAACGTAACTTTGAAAATGTATTGAAAATGTATTGAAAATGTATGTTTTCGGGGTATAAATTGCTTCAAAAAAATGTTTGCAGTAAGTTTTAAAATTAATGAAACTAATGCGAAAATTGTCCTAAATGGGCATAAGAAAGGTTTAAAAATACTAATAGGTGATGGAAAGTAGGTTTTCACGCATCCTTCAGTAACAATTCACAGTCTTGCATCAATTAGAAAAAAAATGTTTTTTTGCTTGTTGAAATTTTCTCTAAATGGGCATAAGAAAGGTTAAAAAATACTGATAGGTGATGAGAAATAGGTTTTCGCACATCTTTGATTAACCGTCAACAGTCTTGCATCAATTGAAAAAAATTTTTTTTTGCTCGTTGAAAATTGTCCTAATGGGCATAAGAATGGTTTAAAAATACTGATAGGTGATAAGAAATAGGTTTTCACGCATCTTTGGGTAACCTGTGGGCATAAGAAAGGTTTGAAAATACTGATAGGTGATGGAAAATGGGTTTTCGCGCATATTTGAGTAACCATTAACATTCTTGCATAAATTTAAAAAAAAATTTTTTTGCTTCGATATAACGTAACTCGATATAACGTAACGAAAATAAAAATAAAGTTGCCTTATATCGAGGTATGACTGTATACAGTTTCGTCTAAAAACTGTAATTCTTTATCGTTATTTCTCCCACGAACTTGTAACTTCAGAAATTTATTTATGTGACATCTTTGCCACTTGACGATTTGTGAGTGAGCCATTTTTCACAAGACAAATAAATATAGAAGGAAGTTTAATTTCTAGTAAGTCGTATTCAATTTGCCATTTCGCGTATTGAAGAAAATTGATTATATTAATTGATAATACGGTCATTTCTCAGGAACCGTTTCAACGATTCCATCCGCTTCGGCAACATAAAGAACCAAAATACCTTTTTTTTGGAGGATTTTGAGCTTAAATTGGTTAAAAAATCAAGAAAACTAAAATATGTGATTAAACATAATCGCTCGTTTTTGGCACATGTGTGCCAAAATCGAACCGTGCCAAAAGTAAAACAATCTCAAATCAAACAGAGCCTCAAAAGAAAATATATAAAACTATTGTAGTCCTACGTCAACTATGCGGTCGTGTCTTGAATACCACCCTCCTACTTTTTTCAGCGTGAGAAGAAGAACCGGTTGTGAGCAAATCCAATCGGTATGCAAAAAGGTGGTTCATATGATTTCGGAAGCGAACGATTTAGATTATTTGAAAAGCATTTGAAAACATTCGCGAACATTCCATAACAAACCTCTTAAATCCATTCACCCAATCCAGAAAGCGCAGTGTGTGGTCGATGCCGCGGATGTGATTTTATTTTTTTGTTAATTCGCAGCTCCAGAACACCGCAAAATATGTGCCATTGTGAGCGCCCTGGTTTTTTGTTCGATTCATCTGATAGCGCTAAATCCGAGTGCTGAAAAAAGTTATCGTTTGCATAAAAAAAAACAACAAGTGGCAAGAAAATATATTTTTTCGTGTTCCGTTGCCAAACAATCGTCCACTGCTGCATTGGTAGCGGCACACGCATATATGTACATAATCGATGTCCGAATAAGTGGTGCAACAATAATTGATGAGGCTAATGCAAAACAGGCGACGGAATGCTTTTATTGAAAACACGTTCGGTGTTTGTTTGTGTTTTTTGTTTCGCTGTCGAAAGCTATTTATAATTCATCGATTGCCCTACTAGGACGTATTAATTCAAAATTAATTCTCTAGTGATTTAGAGTAAAACGTGCCCGCAAGAAAGATAACAATAAAAACTAAATGATGATGTGAAACTCATACCAGAACAACGGGGTATAGCTACCGAAACAATTACGATAATTATCAGATGATTGCTTCGAACAGTCTCTTTTCTGGTTGTTGCCTCTCATCGCCACATTCTGCCAGTTAATGTTATCGCAATCAACGATAAAACAAAATGGTCCGAAATTACACCTTTCTTCAGTACAGATCGGCGGTTACCCTCTTTGGGGATCCAAAGAGAATGGTAAAACGAAAAATATTTAACAGAAAACCAAGCAAAATACTTTACCTATTTGCTCTATTCACTGTGGCTGTAATACGTAACAAACATTCTCTTTCAAAAGTCATTGAACTTTCTACTACATATTTAAATATTGTATTACAATTTTTGCCAAAACGATTCTCTAAGAGCGGCTGGATCAGACAACATGAAACGGCTGGCGGCGGCCGGAATTCAGCGAAAATGGCTGGCTCTTGTTTTTTTTTTGTTGTTTGGGGTTTCCGTTTCCGCTCTAATGAATCCGCCTAACGCTCCCGGTAAGCAAACAATTACAAGGCCGCGTAGAAAGTATACATATATCTGTACCTATATAGATATAGACTGTAGCGCGTGCTCGGTCGTTCGCACAATTTCCGGGCCGAAAGTGCGTCGGTTTGCACGCTATCATCGGTTTTTGGTTGAGATGGCTTGCTCCGGCAGAGTTGCCAATAAAAATTTAATTTGAACTGGTAGAATGCTGAAGAAAAAACTGGATTCCAAATAAATTTACAAAATACTGAAAAAATAAATTGTGAGAGAGCTTCTTTATGATGGTTATTGAATACAATATATGTTTTAAATACAGCAACTTCGGGCTTACATTTTGTTGAAATTGTAGACTGAACTGTAGACTGAAAATTTTCATTTACAGGAGCAAAATTTGAAATTGCGCAACCAGTTTATCTCAAATCCAAGAAAATAAAGCTTTTATCGTTTACTATAACTTTTAACAAAAGTATTGATGCAACGTTTTCTTACGTTACATCAGTGAATACGAACAATTTTTGAACTGCTATGCAACTGGAATCAATTTGAAGAATGCCGCCTGCATATAATATTTTTGAGATGGATTGTTTTTATTTTTATGTAATTGCAATTATTTCTTTTCTTCATAATCTGATAAAATCTATTTGTTAGTTTTAGAATAACTTACTCGTCTTACTGAACTTACTCGTCTTTTTATCTCAACCATGCAATACAATCCTTAATTTGGTCGTGTTTCATGCGAGAAGATACAATACTGAAAATGCTGTTAAGAATTGCTACAATGACTTATCAATCCACAAAATTTACGTTCTAAAAATATTTCCAAACCTGTCGGAGCTTGAGTGTCAAAAAAATCTGGATAAAACTGGCAAATATACAAAAAAACTGGAAGATTTCGGGATTAAACTGTTTGACTGGATCACTTGAAAAAATAGTAGGAGGGTGGTATTCAAGACACGACCGCATGACGTTGACTACCGTACCAACACAAACATGCATTTTTGCAAGGTTTTTTCCGCTAGCAGCAGCATTTGGTAAAACAGAAAATTCAATTAGCCGCTTCTGTACCAAAATTTCGAGGCACCAAAAGGTGCCAGTTGCCGATTATAGTTTCCTGGTTAGTCCGTCCAGAATTCCAGCCATTTAAGTGTTTTGCAGTAGCCATTTACTACTAAAGCCACCAGCATAACGGGTGAAACCGGCACGAGATGACCGGTACTATTTTGTATTTCCTCCTTTCAGCTGCTATCACCTAGCGTCCGCATGTCACTGGTGCGGTTTTGGAATCAGAATGATGGGGCGCCGGCCGCTGTCGTAAAATTAACACCAACAAAAAGATGCATATTTGCAAGGTTTTTTCCGCTAGCAGCAGCATAAACATCGGAAACAGAAAGTGACAACAACAATAACAACAAAGTCAGATCGATTGTATCCGTTAGTGTCGACTGTGCTTGGGAAGAGAGGTAGTGATTGGCTGCGCGGTATGATTTAGACAACCGATATTAATTACCAATTTTTCAATTGTGTATCTCAAACAATAGTTTGTTTTTGTTACATAAATTTAACCGTAAAAGAATTTCTGATCGATTGATGCCAAAACCTCGAAAACCTGATTATAGATGACTGCAAAATAAGCGCTCAAAACCTGACCACTTTTCTCTGGTTATCCCTGGTTGAAATACTAGATTTTCAAATTCAGGGGCCTAACTTCGATATAGACGTTAGTCAACGTCAAAAAACTGGAAGAATCCAGTTTAAACTGGAACATTGGCAACTCTGTGCTCCGGTATCATCACCATCACCATGAAAGAGCCGCCAGCATTCAGAGTATAGAGACAGAAGGGACAGGGGGTGTGTTCTCTTGTCATGTGGTTTATTGAAACCTATTACGAAAATAATATGCGCCTATGGGTAGCACATCATCCAGCCGAATTATTTCGTTGTTTTAGTGTAAATCAATACCGCTGGATTCGCAATTCATGCTTTTACTTTATTTTGAGAGCGTTATAGTGATGCGGCTCAATCCTTGTTTGTTTTTGCTCTTGATTCCATATTGCGCACTTTGGTTTTTATAGACTCTTTTTCCATTCACTTTTATCGAAATTTTATATTACGCTAGCTGATACCCGACTGCTGCGCCCTAGTGGAGCACTTAGAACTTCAAACCTGATTAAAATTATTTTAGAGGATTTTTGAACTGAAAACGTATTATGGATCGAAAATATAGTATAATAAATAGATGTAACTAAAAATGTAATTTAATAACCCACCTTTGAGTGATTTGTTACTTTTCTGATGATACACGTAGTTCGGATACAATGGTAGTTTCTCTACCACAATAAATGGCCGAGCCATTACGAATGAAAAATAACTATTTTTTTAACTTTTCGAACTAGTTTCATTTTTTGTCATAATTGACTTACATTTTAAGTTTAGTAAAGCGGGCAATGTATGTAGTTTCGCGGGAATGCGAAGATGAACGGGATTAGAAGGTGTGACTTGACTTAGAAAAAATTTCCCTCGTCCAGACGGGACACGAACCCGCAACCTCCGTTGTCTCCGGCAAGGTGTTTTGGCCAATTAAACTACTGGGTAAGGTTAACTCTTCCTAAGACCAATGTCGAATCACCCTCTACTATTGTGTTCCCGCATCTCATCACGCCGCGATGAAACTGCATACACTGCCCTGTGGGAGTTTATTTCTGTAACTGAGAGAGTGGTCTCTTTACGCACATTATGTATAATGACTAATTATATCTACAGCGACGCAAGCGATGAGACACTTCAGTTTGTGGCCAACTCCCATGGAAGGCGTATCACGGAAGAGCTCCGTTCCCTCGTCCCGTCTGGACGAGGGAAATGTTTTCTAAGTCTAGTCACACCTTCTATTCCCGTTCATCTTCGCATTCCCGCGAAACTACATACATTGCCCGCTTTACTAAACTTAAAATGTAAGTCAATTATGACAAAAAAAATGAAATTAGTTCGTAAAATAAAATTAGCACAACGGAGCCGGCCACGACCAGAAGGCGGTAGTACTAGAGAAAAAAAGGGGTTGTGATGCTCGTTTTGTTTAGAAACCACGGGTACCAATGCATCTTTACGAGTATCACAGAATAGGAATTGTATTATAATGAGTACAAAGCTCTGGTCACTTTTTGGTCAATGATGCTATATTTTACGCGAAACTAAAATTTGAATATCACAAAACCTATTGCGCGTACAAAACACTTAATGGGTCTAACTGACAAACAATTTGTGTTGCGTGAAATATTTAGGTTTCAATCTATATTCTAAGACACTCGATGAATTTGGAGATATTCGAATTAGCAAAGTCCCATCGTTAACCACAACTCCGTTGCCTGTATGGCAAAAAAAACTAAACAATGTAATGCCGATTGCATTCACTTTTTTCCGAAAAAATATTCAATAGCCAAACTGACAGAATAAAGCCCGCCCGTTCGCGTTCATGGTTTACTTAGATCGCTCACGGATGCTTTTAACGCAAACTGTCCACTAACACAGCAGTCAGTATGCCGTGATGTACCCTGAAGGAATCGTCAACTCTATGACCTTCATCGGAAAAACTAGGCGGTTGTTCAACAGGGCAAAAGTCACGTCTAACTGGGATGACTACGAGCGTCCTTCACTAAGTACAACGCCGAGCTACGCAAGGCTAAACGGAAATCCAGAGTTAGTTTTAGTGAAAGAATTCAAACTCTGCCGGAAGCTACGCGGCTCCAAAAGACGATGCCCAAAGACCATACTAACGGTTTAGGACAACTAAGGAAAGAGGATGGATGCCTCACTGTCACTGCCAAGGAAACGTCGGAGATTCACCCACTTTCCTAGATCGACAGAATAGTGATAGGTCGCGGCGGGACAATTCCAGACATATGGCGTCTCGGAAGTCCATCCTGCTGGCCCGTTGACCGTTCACGAAAGCCTCAATTGGTTGGGCTTTAAGCTCATTCGACCCTATCAAATCTCCAGGTCTAGATGGACCCATCTATCTACAAATATCAGACGCAGTTATTTTGTCCGAGCTCATCAACCTTTTCGGAGCCAGTTTTATCCTGGGCCATATTCCAAATAACTGGCTGAAGGTGAAGGTAGTGTTTATCCCCAAATCTGGAAGAAAGGACAAAACCCTATTTAAAACTTTCAGACCCATAAGTTTGACTTCAAAACTTCTCAAGTTTAAGGAGAAAACAATGGATAAATATATCCGTGATGAGTTTCTTAAAGACTCCCCGCTGAATAGGAACCAACATGCCTATCAAAGCGGCAAGTCAACAGAAACTGCTCTTCACATCTTAGTGACGTTGATTGTAAAGTCCCTGAAATATCAGGAGATAGCCCTATGTGCCTTTCTTGCTTTTAGAAAGGCATTCGATAACACGTCCTTTGCATCAATTAATACGGCTTTCTTAAATAAGGGAATCGACACACTTCAAGGAGCTGGATAATCGCAATGCTCTCTAGCAGAGTGATCACAGCAACCTTGGGAGATTTGTCTGTTACAATGTCGGTGATCAAGGGATGCCCGCAAGGAGGAGTTCTCTCGCCCTTGTTATGGTCACTAGTTGTCGACGCACTTCTTAATAAGCTTTCACAGCTTGTATACGAGGTCATTGGACACGCTGATGACATCGTCCTCATAATCAGAGGTAGAGATGACGCAGCTCTGTCGAGCCGAATGCAAGCGGCTCTGGATGCCACCACGTTATGGTGTCTACAGGAGGGTCTAAACATGAACCCCTTAAAAACAGTCCTAATTCCATTCAGTAGACGAAGGAAGATCTCCATCACTCCTCCAACACTGAATAGAGTCAGACTGAGCTTCAGCAATGAAGTCAAATACCTCGGAATTAATCTGGATAAGAAACTGAACTGGTCTCCACAACTGGATCATGCCGCTAAGAAAGCAACCTCGGCGATCTGGGCCTGTAGAACTCTGTTCGGTAAGACCTGGGGACTGAAACCAAGCTTGGCACTCTGCTCGACCAAGTATCACCTATGCTGCCCTTGTGTGGTGGCCTAAGGTGAACAAAGTGACTACCCAAGCCAAATTCTAAAAAGTTCAACGACTTGCATGTCTTTCGGTTACCAGCTATGATCTGGTTACTGCCTCTACATCTTCATGTGAAAAAGGGAGCAGAGCTTGGCGCTCTAAGATTGCAAAGGAGGAAAACAATACTCGAGAGGGACCAAATCGGCCACCTTTGCATATTTGGGGAGTTCAAACTAACTCCGCTATTAACTACAGTCTCCGACTGGATGGACGTTGGGACCAACAGGATATTCCGTATAGAGTGATGGAAACAAACCGCTCTATGTGGAACAATGGAGGGCCTAATCTTCCACCTGGCATCGTCAGTTTGTGTACGGATGGCTCGAAAATGGGATCCCTAACAGAACCTGATATATACAGGTATCAGGGTATCAGGGAAACGTTTTCCCTGGGCAAATGGCCCACCAATTTTCAAGCAGAACTATCTGCGCAAAAATATATCTGAAACTAGGGTTTGCAATATTCCCGAGAATTTATTTCCCGGGAAACGGGAATGAAGAATTTCATTTCGCGAGAATTCCCGAGAACGGGGAATAAAAAAAACTGAGTGTTAGCTAGGCACTAGACGAGGCAAATATTTGCTATATTTTGTGCGCCCCTTTTTGGGCAAAATGTTCTTCGGGATAACATATATGCTATAATATCACACCATAGCAAATATTTGCTCGAATCTCTGTAGCGGTAGCACGGTAGCAAAGCCTCTAAATATATATACATACTATGATTGCCGTTACACAATGCGAGTTTAAAAAATTTGCTGCTTGGCAAATCTTGTTTTCATTGACAGGAAAATAGTTCAATGGAGTTAGTATCACCATTGCATTGATTAAAAAGTAGGAGCTTGGATTGATCAACTGGAACATTATAATCAGGTCGATACGAATCAAAATAAGTCAGTTTAAAAGCATTCTCATGCCTACGCAGGTGATTATCGTGATCATAAACTTTGAGTTCCATTAAATAATTAATGAATAATAAATCAATAAACTTACAGGTATTGAAAAATTTTATCAATTCAAAAATTCAAGTATGCACTCATTGGTAAACCAACTAGCAAAGAACGACATTAGATAAAGCGAATATTGGCCTGATTTTTCGTTTACCAAAATAGACAGCAAATATTTTTGACAAAGAATTGTAGCAAATAATTCGATATTACAAGGCGAACAATTAACCGTCATTCCAAATATTTGATTCGTGTAAGGCCCATTTTAGTGCTGTTAGTTTCGACGTCAATTTCGTGTTCTGATAGGGTATTTAGTTTTTTTACACGTTTGCATAGAAAACTATAGAAAATCTTGCGGATTTTTTCAAGGAACTTGGGAATCCCGGGATCAACATTCAAATCAAAAGGTATTTCCCGGGAAATCGTTCCCGGGATTGCAAACCCTATCTGAAACGCAACTACAGACATGCGAAAATCGGTATATTCTCAGACAGTTAAGCAGCATTACTAGCACTTAAGTCTGGCAAATACGCTTCCAAACTTGTTTGGGAATGCATTGAAACTCTAAGGGAACTTTCTCGACAGAACTCAGTTTTTCTGTTCTGGGTGCCCGGACATTGTGGAGTCGAGGGTTTATTGGCCTCGAGCCGTTGCTAGGTATGTCCAATTCCGCTATCGAAAACGAACTACAAACTAGGGAAAGGTTAGAAATAGCATCCCAACGGCAACAGGTACAGGGTAGTAGACAAGCTAAAAAGTTAATCTATCCGAACCCTGGAACCGCCAGAAAGTTACTTAGTCTAAATCGCAGTTAATTACGGATAATCACGGGACTCCTTACTTTTTATCATTCAAAGTGTTGTGTTGAACGACACCTGCCGATTCTGTAAATCTAAACCAGAGAGTTCAGTGGTTTGCTTTTGCGGAGCTGTTGCTTCCTCTAGGTACAACTTCTTAGGAAAATTCCTTTTAACTCCACACCAAGTATGGAGCTCAAATCCCAAGCAGGTCATTAGCTTTAATAACTATGTTGTACCTACCTAATTGGGGTACAGGTTTACAACAAAACAGTTCTACTCCATCAATGAGTATACGAGCAATCCGTTACCTGTGCACAGCAATCGGGGCCCGCCACATAAGACAATCATCAAGAATGTCGCAGTGGCATTTCAGTACCCAGTGCCCTTCAGGCATACATGAAACAAAAGTGTATCACTTTCACAGTGACTACCTGTACATTTTATAAAAAATTGAAAAGCGAATTGTTCTTCATTTCGGAAATTCTTACTTTTTAGTATCTATTTCTCCAAGTTCGAACAAGCAACAATGTGTAGTAAATAAATTCAATAATCATTTTCAATTTATTTTCTAACACTTCAAGATTTTTTTTTTTCATACGGTGTATGTTTTTTTTTAACAGTATAATTACTAGCTACAATTTTGCTGAACACATAACATTAATCAAACAAACCATTTTGATCATTGACTTTTTGAAATTTTAGATTTTTTTTATTTGAAACTAAAAAAAATAAACTTTTTGACATTCAAGTGGTTAGAAAAAAATGCGCTGAAACGTTATAAGAAACTAGCTGACCCGGCAAACTTCGTCTCGCCTATTTTAATGTTCAATTTAATAATTTTAAACATTTCAAACTCATAGGTTCCTTGCGATTTGTTTATATCATTTGAAATGATTGGTTTTATCGGAACGACAACATCCTCGACTTTTGGCTTTTGTACATCACCTCTATTCCGGACATATATCGAATGCATTTTAGTTATTTTCGTTGTTTTTTAGAAACTGAAAGTGGTCATCTTCGAATTCAAAATGGTGTCCAGGGTCAATGCTTGGCTTTTATACATCATTTCGATTACGGGAATATCCATATGTAGTAGTATTCGGTTATTTTCGGCTGTTTCCCAAAAGATGCCATTTTACAATTCAAACTGGTGTCTCAGGTCAATTTTAAGCTCCTTGCATCATTCTGGATCCGGTGATACACATATTGGGGGGTATTTGGTCACTTCAGCCAATTTTTCAGAAACCGGAAGTCGCCATCTTGGATTTCGAAATGGCATTTGGGAACGATTTCTGGCCTCCGTGCGTCAATCTGGTTAAAGAAACGCTCATATTGGGTGGTATTTGGTCATTTTGGCTGTTTTCCAGACACCAGAAGTGGCCATCTTACAATTCAAAATGTTGTCTGAGGTCGATTTGTGGCTTCAGTGCGTCATAAAAATTACGGAAAAACCCATATTGGGTGATATTTGATAATTTTCCGCTGTTTATCAGAAACCGGAAGTCGCCATCTTGAATGTAAAAATGGCATTAGGGGACAGTTTTTGGCCTCCGTGCGTCAATCTGGTTAAAGAAACGCTCATATTGGGTGTTATTTGGTCATTTTCGGCTGTTTTCCAGACACCAGGAGTCGCAATCTTACAATTCAAAATGTTGTCTGAGGTCGATTTGTGGCTTCAGTGCGTCATAAAAATTTCGGAAATATCTATATTGGGTGGTATTTGACCATTTGCCGCTGTTTTTCAGAAATCGGAAGTCGCCATCTTAGATATCGAAATGTCATTTGGATATATGCCAGAAGAAGGAAGGGTGTCGTAACATTATGGACATGTTTGTTACACCTAAACAAATTCACTTGCCAAATTTGGTTATATTTGCTTGATTGGTTCTCGAGCTGTGCGAAATTTGAGTTTCATTTGTATGGGACCCCTTTCTTGTATAAGAGAGAGGGGGTGTCAAACCATTATGGATATATTTGTTACCCCTAAAAACAACCACCTACCAAATTTGGTTTTATTTGCTTAGTTAGTTTTTGAGAGTTGCAGAAATTTGTATTTCATTTGTATGGGACCCCTCCCTTTCAGAAAAGGGAAGGGTCTTAAACCATCATAGGAACCTTTCTCGGCCCCTAAAACCCATACATACAAATTTTCACGTCGATCGGTTCGGTAGTTTCCGAGCCCATATGGATCAGACAGACAGACAGACCGGACTGCCTTTTTATAGGTATAGATAGTGCTGGTAAAACACAAAGAATCAGATAAATAATACGTAATGATTCTAAGGTGATTTAAAAAATCATTAGATAATGCAAGAATGTCTCAAAAAAGGGACATGATTGCTAGAAAACGACACCGAAACCACACAAACCCTAAATTACAAAATGACTACTCAAATATTGTTCAGAGATTTCTCAAAAAATATCATCAAGAAGTGAAAAAATTTAAAATAAATGACACGAACATAATACAATAAAAAGAAACTTGAAAAAAAATAGTAGGAGGGTGGTATCCAAGACACGACCGCATAGTTGACGTAGGACTACAATAACTTTATATTTTTATTTTGAAGCTATGTTTAATTTGAGCTCGTTTAACTTTTGTAGTTTGCTTGATTTATTTTTAACAATTTAAGCTCAACATCTTCCAAAAGGAAGGCATTTTGGTTTGGGTGGTAATATCAAGTATCTACGTCGTCAGCCAAAATTCATCAAGCGACACCTCGAACGACTTGGAACTAAAACTAGTTCATTGTTGGCCATTTCTACTGTTAAGGTCGCCTTTGACCATTTAAAAAGTCAAAAAAGTCATGAAAAAAGAACCGTTCATTATTGGCATGGTTCGATTTTGGCAACAGAAAAAATTCTGGTGTTTTGCCAAAATCGAACGGGGTCTGTAGCTTGATTATTTCTTTGCAACACTCTATCTTAGAAGAAAAAAAGTAGGAGGGTGGTATTCAAGACACGACCGCATGACGTTGACTACCGTATTCTTATAAAAAAAAAAATATTCCATTGAAGCAAGTAGTAGAGGGAATTGCAACGCTTCTTTTACAAAACTTCTGTAACAAAATTTCGAGGCACCAAAAGGTACCAGTTATTCTCATTTACTGGTTAGTCCGTCCAGAATTCCAGCCATTTTAGTATTTTGCAGTAGCCATTTATTACTAACAGCCACCAGCATAACGGGTGAAACCGGCACGAGATGACCGGTACTATTTTGTCTTTCCTCCTTTCAGCTGCTAACACCTAGCGCTGTCGTGAAATTAACATCAACACAAACATGCATTTTTGCAAGGTTTTTTCCGCTAGCAGCAGCATTTCGTAAAACAAAAATTTCAACTAACCGCTTCTATTATAAAACTGCGAGGCACCAAAAGGTACCAGTTGCCGATTATTCTCGTTTACTGGTAGTCCGTCCAAAATTCCAGCCATTTTAGTATTTTGCAGTAGCTATTTATTACTAACAGACACCAGCATCACGGGTGTTTTTCCTCCTTTTAGCTGCTAACACCGAGCGTCCGTATGTATCCGGTACGGTTTAATAATGAAACTGATGGGGTGAAATGTTCGAACAATACGTTTTATACCAAGGCTTCGTCAGATAATTAGAAAAAAGGAGGGGCTATAAAGATAATGGAATGGTAGAGACAAATGTTTCTTGAAAGCTGCGCCGGCCGCTGTCGTAATATTAACACCTACACAAACATGCATTTTTGTAAGGTTTTTTTCGCTAGCAGCAGCATTTGGTAAAACAGAAAATTCAATTAGCCGCTTCTGTACCAAAATTTCGAGGCACCAAAAGGTGCCAGTTGCCGATTATAGTTTCCTGGTTAGTCCGTCCAGAATTCCAGCCATTTAAGTGTTTTGCAGTAGCCATTTACTACTAAAGCCACCAGCATAACGGGTGAAACCGGCACGAGATGACCGTTACTATTTTGTTTTTCCTCCTTTCAGCTGCTAACACCTAGCGCTGTCGTGAAATTAACATCAACATAAACATGCATTTTTGCAAGGTTTTTTTCCGCTAGCAGCAGCAATTGTAAAACATAAAATTCAACTAACCGCTTCTATTAAAAAACTGCGAGGCACCAAAAGGTGCCAGTTGCCGATTTCTTGTTTACTGGTTTCCGTCCAGAATTCCAGCCATTTTAGTATTTTGCAGTAGCCACCAGCATCACGGGTCAAACCGGCACGAGATGACCGTTACTATTTTGTTTTTCCTCCTTTTAGCTGCTAACACCGAGCGTCCGTATGTATCCGGTACGGTTTAATAATGAAACTGATGGGGTGAAATGTTCGAACGATACGTTTTATACCAAGGCTTCGTCAGATAATTAGAAAGAAGGCGGGGCTACATAGATGATGGAATGGTAGAGACAAATGTTTCTTGAAAGCTGCGCCGGCCGCTGTCGTAATATTAACACCAACACAAA
This sequence comes from Wyeomyia smithii, assembly GCF_029784165.1. Classification (NCBI taxonomy): domain Eukaryota; kingdom Metazoa; phylum Arthropoda; class Insecta; order Diptera; family Culicidae; genus Wyeomyia; species Wyeomyia smithii. The sequence continues at coordinate 269,997,147 of NC_073696.1, read as the reverse complement.
CATGCATTTTTGCAAGGTTTTTTTTCCGCTAGCAGCAGCATTTGGTAAAACAGAAAATTCAATTAGCCGCTTCTGTACCAAAATTTCGAGGCACCAAAAGGTGCCAGTTGCCGATTATAGTTTCCTGGTTAGTCCGTCCAGAATTCCAGCCATTTAAGTGTTTTGCAGTAGCCATTTACTACTAAAGCCACCAGCATAACGGGTGAAACCGGCACGAGATGACCGGTACTATTTTGTATTTCCTCCTTTCAGCTGCTATCACCTAGCGTCCGCATGTCACTGGTGCGGTTTTGGAAACAGAATGATGGGGCGCCGGCCGCTGTCGTGATATTAACACCAACAAAAAGATGCATATTTGCAAGGTTTTTTCCGCTAGCAGCAGCATAAACATCGGAAACAGAAAACGACAACAACAATAACAACAAAGTCAGATCGATTGTATCCGTTAGTGTCGACTGTGCTTGGGAAGAGAGGTAGTGATTGGATGCGCGGTATGATTTAGACAATCGATCTTAATTACCAATTTTTCAATAGTGTATTTCAAACAGTAGTTTGTTTTTGTTACATAAATTTAACCGTAAAAGAATTTCTGATCGATTGATGCCAAAACCTCGAAAACCTGATTATAGATGACTGCAAATAAAGCGCTCAAAACCTGACCACTTTTCTCTGGTTTTCCCTGGTTGAGTTACTAGATTTTCAAATTCAGGGGCCTAACTTCGATATAGACGTTAGTCAACGTCAAAAAAATTCTCTTTAACATTCACAATGGTCCAGAAACCAATTTAGGGGGAAATTTGGGTCTAGAGCTCCATAGCAATGTTTTAGAGAAAAACTTTTTTTTTACTAAGTTACTTAAAATTATGGTAAATTTGAACGTGAAATTGAAGTTTATGAACATGTTAACATTCAATTCAGGTCAATTTAAATATTTTATCAGTATACAGAATCAATCAGAAAAAAATTGGTCAGTTTCAAGATACCAAAGAACAACGAAAATACCATCTTTGAAAGTTATATGTCTGTTATCTTCGAAATAAACGTGGCTAGAGTGATGCACAACATTAGCCCCAGCAATTAATGAAGTTTAATTAATAAAGAAGTAAGGTTATGGATTGTAATATTTTCTTGCATATGCTAATTCAAAAAAATTTTCAATTGAAAAATACAAATACTAATGTCGGAACTCTAATATCAAGATGAAACGAATTTGGTTTTCCTCTATACCACCACCGCGGGATGCAACTAGTATTGTCATATTGGACTAAATTCATTTAGCTAGTAAAATATAAACATCAGTACCGCTCGTTTAACTATCCATTCAAAGATCTGTACGGAGCATTTTGGTTTTCTATTGTCTGTCTTCTATTGAATTTTAAATATTCAGTTATTAAAATAAATCTGAAAAAAGCAGAGTGTAGAGTTCAAAAATAAACAACGCATTTTGTTGTCCCCGGCGGCGCAGCTTATTTTGCGGTACCCGCAAAATCATATTGAATTCTGATATTTGCTGCTATACGAAACAAGAAGAAGAAGAAGACAATTCAAACGGCAATTCGATTGTGTTCCACGCCCCACTGTGCGTCAACCAAGGTTGCCACATTTATATCTGTATTTTTCTTTGAAAATATCTGTATATCTGTATCTCGGGCCAAAAAATCTGTATTAAAAATCTGTATCGAGCAAACTCAGAATGTTGGATGTAAAAATTTTTACTTGCAGAACACATTTAAACAAATTTATTCTTCTCTACGTGATGTTTCTACAGGTTTTCGTTAAATTTATTTTTTAAAGTTTTCGTTAATTTAATATTAGTATCACCTCCTTGGTCTGCAACGTAGCTTTCAGCTTTTATAGTTGAGATCATTAGCTTAGGGGCCATGCAATTTCTGGTTCAACTGTATATTAAAAGTATGCGTTTTAAACAAGCAGAAGAGTCTGGATTTATTTAAAAAATTCTCACGAAAGATCTGTAATGGAAACTTGAAATTACCATCCCGCCTAATGGTGTTCAACAGCTCAGATCAAGTTAAGTCATTTGTTTCAATGAATTTTCCGGACAAAAAGTTTTTTTTCAAGCGTGCGAAATTCGTTAGACAGCCCTTGTCAGTCAGTTACTGTTAGGAATTTAGGGAATTGTCGCATCAAATCGTTTAAATTTTCCAATTTCACGAACGATTTAAGATTACTTAAAGCTGCCATTTTTACAACGGGATCGGTGAAATCGCACCTCTTTGCAATTTGTTCTACGAACTTTGAATAGAAATCCTTACAAATATTTCGAAACGTTCATTTTCGCGCTGCGTTCAAGTCACATTCCACTTCTTATTCATCGATACCTACATAATCTTCGAGTTGTTTTTTTTACAAAACTTTGAAAATTGTATAATCGAATCGTACCTTTGAAATTGATTTCAGTTCGTCGGTATAACGAAAAAATCTGCAAAATCTGTATTTTTTGCAATATTCTGCAACTCTGTAATACAGATTCTGTATTGCTTTTTCAGCTCAAAAATCTGTAAAATACAGAAAAATTAGTATATGTGGCATCCCTGGCGTCAACAGCGGCAATGTAGTTTTTACTTGGCTTGACTGCACAAAAATGAATATCGAGTTTTTCTGCACTGATAGACGACGAGTAACCAGCGCTCTATTCATACATTGTTCGGTGCAGTACTGTAGCCTGTGCCATCATATTCTCCTTCAAGACATCAGTTTCATCAACATTAACATATTTGTTAACAGCAGAACGTAATATTGTCTGATAGTGGAGGTGGTTACGAACCCTCCGAAAAAGCTTCACCTTCAAGACATCAAAATAGTCTAGGCTCATTGAAGCTAACATTAGTTGACCTATTGGGACGGGGAGATACTGTCAATTTTTTTTTGCCACTGCTATACAGGATATCACAGCAGGCAGTTGGTGTCTATTCATGAATATGATTGCTACATTGTTGGTGAAAATTCGACCTTGAAACTTTTATTCAATTTTCGCTGTTTAACAATGAAGTAATAATTAAAATTGAAGAATCACAAAATTGTCCATCATTTTATCAGTCCAACGACATATTGATTATTGTGATCCATCATGTGGTTACATCAGTATAACCGTTTGAAATCTTTCATTCCGACGTTACATTTTGGTTTTAATTTTCGTGGAATGTATCTCGATATAGTGCGCTTAGACGTAGTCCTACGTCAATAAGTAAAGTTGCTTTAAAGTACAAACTGGAGAAAAATGAAAGATAATAGCTGTTTAACCGTTTTTATGAACTTTTCGTACTCCTGGCAAATAAAGGTGTGCGTCAAAAGACTGCAAAGTAATTGCTCGCCGGGTTCGTCGCTTTTACGTTTGCTTACGGCAAACTTCACTTAAGTCTCTGCAACCTTAACGTACTTTCAAATCGACTATTAGCACTAAAATTCACAGGATGAAGTTTTCCCCCAAGCAAACGTAGAAGCGATGGATCCAGAAATTCACAGGGACGGTTAACAGCTATTATCTTTCTTTTTTCTAGTTCGAGGTCCAAAGTAAGATTTTCTGCGGTTTTGTCCGGTTTTATTGAAACAGTGAAAACATTAAATTTGTGTAACTTGAGAGCAGTGATGGCATCAACTCGTGCAAAGTTGAACTGAGTAACACTTCTCCAGATTTGAATTCAGCTTGAATCTGCTTCTTCTTGAAAGTTTGAGTTTTTTTGCACCGCACACTCTGATCGATTGAGTTTAAATGCGTACAATGCATGCATTGCACGATGTATTCAACGATGCAGGCGATGATGTAACGCGATGAGTTTTGTTTTTAGATCGAATTTATGCTTTCAAAGGACAATGCTACAAACTGTTGCAGCAGACGCGACGCGAATTTCATCGATTTTTGTTTTCGATTTTTATGCAATTGTTGTATTCGATTTTTATGCAATTGTTGTTGTGCAGGATTCAAACTCAAATCCAACAAATCCACAAAAATAATACAAATATGACAAAATTTGACTTAAATTTCATAGCAGTGATACAAACATTACTTTAAAAAAATCAGGAATTTGATGGCAAAAGGAGATCAAACACATATAGGAAGTATAGAGAATGAATTGGTTGATGAAGGTGATGATAATAAGAATGATGATGATGAGATTGAAAAAGGTGAGAATGATGATGATGATGACTTCCATTTCTTTGCTCAGTTAATCACTAAAATTTTCAACACCAAATTTTGTCAACTTCAATTCCAACCCTGGTCTTCTACGCAAACGAATGACGTAAATATTACTCCTTGCTGCAGCACAAAGACCATTTATCCTGGCATAGGAGCAGAGTTTCCCTCTTCGATGCACTTTTCATGCAACGTGTCGTGTGCTGCTTCTATGGCGCTCGGCAGATGTGGAGAGCGGAAGTGTTTGAAATATGCATAAGCCTTAATGTTTTATGTCTGATGCATTCCTTACAGTAAGTTTCGCAAGGCAAAATGGTGGCTCCTATGCTAGGTCACAACTTTACTCGTCTCCCTAAACGGCGCCCATGAAGGCGAGAAGGTGAAATATTAAAATTTATGAGATATGATGTACTGCCTTTCTTTATTATTATTCCCCCAAAGTGTGAGTGGAAAGTTTTGTATGCACGGTTTAGCTTTTCCCCGCCTTGGGGCTGGAAAGCTAAATCAATGCAGCCGTACTGGTCAGCATCTGGTTGGCTGCAGACTGGATGCTATCCTGTGGAAATTGATTGGAGATTGGAAATTGATGACCACCCGACAAGGGCTGATTCATTGCTGAATAATTCGTGTTGCAAAATTGAAACTTTATCCACGTGGCAGCAGAGGCAGCTTTACGGTTGGAAAACTTTCGCTATTTCAGCAAATAGTTGCTTGCGTCTTCCGTGGCTCGTCATAATTTCAAACCGAGCTGTTGCAGCGCCCAGAATAATAGTCTCTTGGCGTCCGGTTCGTAAACAGAGCGCTGTTTAGTCGACTAAAACCGAAAAATGCTGCTGCATTAATAGCAAACTTTTAATAGGAAAACTGAAAGAAGCAGCTTTTTTTGTCGACATTCTTATGAATATTCCAACTCAGCTCAGTGACTGCTGCTGGATCGAAGCAGCGTTCCGCTGTGTGGGTAAAACTTTCACCGACTGTCGAACGCCTTCCGGGTATCCACAAAATTGGCTCCCGTAAATGAGCTAAGTTTTACTTCATTTTTATTCTTCGAGAAACACTTTGCCGAAGTTGGATGGCGGGATGTTTTCAGGATTCTGAGAAGCATCTCTGCTACACCCTCTATGTATAGGTTTCTATTTTTGTTAAGTCTAGCTATCAAACGCTCTCCTTTGAACGTTTGATGCGATTGCGATTGTGCTGATAAAGATATGAATTTAGAAATAATCACACTATAATCGAACATCATTGTTTACCTCCCAGCAAATAGCCAGATGTTGTTGACGATGTTTCTTGCTATACAGGGTGGTTTTCATTACACTTCCGTTTGGTCCGTTGGTTCCGTTTGAGATGAAGCATTCGGTTTTTTCTTATATTTTGCTTCTGTAGCAACAGGCTAACAACACGAAGCAACTTGCATTTATTTGCATAAAGTTTTTCTTATCGCAAACACAGCACCGGTTACCAACACGCAAACACACATCGGTATGCAGGAGTGTCCGTTTCACTATTGGTTGCACCACAACCACAGCCGTGTAGAGAATTTTTGTTTACAGGAAGTTTATTTTACAAAATCTTCAGATATAGGTTTTTTTTTAAAGACTTGTACTGACTAGCTTGGACACGAAGATTTTCTTGACCCCAGCACATACCTCCGATTGTTAACGCACCCCCGTGCGCACGCCAATGTCTGTACTACAACAAGCCCTCCTGAAGTCGACCAGGATCGAGACCATAGATTCAGTTGATTCCTTTTTCATATTTCTTTCTGGTTACCTTCTGCCTGGCGTGCGAAACCGTATAAGAAGCGAACCCGCGATAGAAATTTATTTACAGCCCCTCGCTCGATGGGAGCTTGTTCGCGGCTCTTTTGCGCTTCCGGGTGCTGCAGTTAAGTAAATTTAAGTTATACTTCATTAAATTCAGTTCTGTAATGCAATTTCAACAAACTCGTATACCTGTATGTGGCAAACAAGTCGATATCGGTTTGAAATATGAATATGCATGCAGAAATGAAATATAACAATTAATATGCTTCCCCGCACAGCGCAAAACATTCTCCGGGCTAACCAGAGTTAATTACGCACGGAAAATGCTTTCGATTGCAATCGCAACTGTTGCATTCGTTGTGCATTTCGCAAGTCGGAAGATCAAATATTTGCTGCATTCTTCCGATATCGTACACTAATCCGGAAGTGCTCCACAGCTATGGAAGCAATATCGACAGCCGAGACTCGAGAGTATGACATATGAATTTTCATATCATCGCTACGATACAGTTGTACACATCTTGATTGACTGTGCATTTGTTTGCAGCGAATGCAAAGTTTCGATTGACGTCAGCTTGTAATAATAGTCGGATTTCATCGCCGCCCGACAGGACCGAATGATCGGTTCGATGACTGTTCAGCATGTCTGAGCTTTCTGCAATCGCAATCGAAGGTAGGACTAGGAAATATCCACTGCTGCAACTGTCGGACTCAAATTGTGCGAAAGTGTTGTTGTACACCGACAGGCAGCTTTCAACAATGTAGCATACAAACTGCGATAAATCGTTCTTGTTCACTTTGAGTGCATATTTTATTGTGGTGATATCGGTGCACAATGTGCATGGCATGTGTCAAATTATCCTCATAATGATTTTCCACCCATTCTGGGGGAGAACGTGCGGTGCAAGAAGAGTATCAGCACAGCTTGTGATTTCGATTGTCAGTTACGATGGAGAGAGGGAGGATTTGTCGGAAGCATGAGATGCAATTGATTGTTATTGGAAGGATAAATTGATAACGACACGTGCGGCTGGGAAACAATTGTGCGTAATGAAGGAAAAGTGACCTGGCATAAATGTGATTTATGCTACGATAGCAGAAAACCCACGGGTGGCGTTGAATACAAGTCGAATGCAGGGAATCATACTAATAATGATACAACATTTGTGTGGCTTTATGGAACGTGAAGATTTTGTTGCCTGAAAAATTTGGGCACTAGGGGGTTAATCTACATTTCAATCTGGAATGATATGATTGATACATCATAACTCGTTTAAAAACAACTCCTTACGTACCCGCCGACAGTATCCGGGTTCTCACAAGGTGATTTTTTAATTCGGTTACTCTGCTTTGGGACTCTCCCAGCTGGTCTCGAGGTACGATGCTGGCCTTACAACGCAAACGTAGGTTCGAGTCTCGGCTCGGGAGAGACTGTTAGTGTCAGTAGGATCGTAGCGCTAGCCCCGCAATTGTCCTGTCCACTTAACAGTTGGCTGCGAAGTCAGTGTATAATAGGGTGGGGAAAAATGATCAATTTTCCAGAACCAAGCTTTTGACGTAGGACTACGTCTAACCGCACTATATCGAGATACATTCTGAGGAAACTAAAAACCAAGATGTAACGTCGGAATGAAAGATTTTGAATGGTAATACTGATGTAACCACATGATGGATCACAATAATCAATATGTCGTTGGATTGATAAAACGATGGACAATTTTGTGATTCTTCATATATCATTGTTACTTAATTTTTAAACAGTGAAAATTGATGAAAAGTTTCAAGGTCGTATTTTTACGAACAATGTACCAATCACATGCGAGCACTCCTGGCACAGACTTCATGAGTGGACACCAACTGCCTGCTATGACAACCTCTATTCAGTGGCAAAAAAAATTTGACAGAATCTCCCCGTCCCAATAGGTCAACTAACATTTGCTTCTATGAACCTAGACTACTTCCATGTCTTGAAAGTAAAGCTTTTTCGGAAAGTTACAAAGTAACAACCTCCTTTATCAGACAATTAAACGATCTGTTGTGAGAATGTTATTAAAACTGATGTCTTGAAAGAAAACATGCTGACACAGGCAACAGTACTGCCCCGGCTATGTATGAGAAGACGGTCGCTCGTCGTCAGTGCAGTAGCACTCGATTGCCATTTGTGTGCAGTCAAGCCAAGTGGAAACAATGTAGCTGCTGTCGACGTACTGTGGTGCGTGTTCGCACCGGAGCTGCGAAAGGTCAATATCATACTACTGACATTACGCCAAAACGATGCAACACCAGAATCAGCCAACTACGATGCATGGTTCATTACAAAAGAGTTTGCGATGTTACAATGATTCTCTTAGCGTCAACTCTCACTCTCATTTTTTTCTTGCTATCTTTCTCGATCATTCGGGTATAGCTGTACTGAGATTGAACCAGCAGAAATATCAACTTCATTTTGACAGCATGATGTTATGAGGATAGCAAACATAAAATCAATGATTTTTCTTCAATTGATATGTATGATATTGATATATGGTCGGCGTGCGATCAGACCGAACTAAGCGCCGTTTTCTCAGATTGAGTTATTGACACCCAGTGGATATGAGAAGTAATAATCTATCTATTATGAAGTAACGAAATCGTTTGAGCATTTGATAACGATATTATAACAAAAATTCTCTGTTACAGCTTGTAGACAGTAATTGCGGCGGTAAATGTTATTCGACGCTTGGTTCGGTTTGGCTGCACGCCGACTAAAAGCATTGTCAGCAATAAGCAACTATTACTTCGTTTTGTAACTGAGCGTATTTTAGTTTGGTACATTTTGAATCTGTATGATCATTCATTTTTATTCTAAGTAGAGAATATGCTTCTTCATAACACCAATTGTAATAAAAAGAATTCTATTAATATTTTTCAAATGATCTCATATCTGAAAAATAATATTGTATTTTTATTTGTTTTTGACAGCATGAGTTTATTAATTTGATTCTTAAATATTGTGCTTGTTGTAGGTTAAACTAAAGACAGTGTTAGTTCGCGGCAAAAAATTAATCGCGGGTGGCAAAACAGAAAACTTTAAAATATGTATGGGTATGTATATTTATATACAGATCCTGTTAAATTTTGGCACGGTTCAACTTTGAAACTGTTCAATTTCGGTTCGGAACGGTTTTGTTTTTCTCCTAGTTTTCATTCATATTTTCTTTTAACGAAGAGGATGGCCGGAGTTAATCGACTGGTTTCGGATATATGGCCGGAATATGTTTCAGTAACATGGTAACGATGATCAAAGCAGTGCTTAGAAGCGCTAAAAATCATTACATTCCTTTCATTGAAAAATGTAAAAATGCGGACCTGTTCCGGTTATATTCCGAATACTCGGGGTTGTTGTGCCAGCCCATCAAGCGACACCTGTAACCACTAGTTTGAAATTATAAACCTAGTTCATTGTTGGCCATATCTTGAATTGGGATCGTCACGGACCGCAAAGCAGATCAAATTTAAAAAATCCTGAGAGCAACAAACTTCAAGCTGGCACTGACATAATCACGCTACTGAAACCATTTTTGATATTCCAAAAATCACCTTGATTTGCATTGCAGTGATATTTCCGAGTTAACTCTGTATATTCACGACGATTGCCAATGAGAACCCGAAAATGGCAACAAAAGAGACAAGATATTGAATCACTTGTCGGATCTCCACGCTTACTGTGATGGTTGCTGGCTATTCATGAGAGAAAGAAACGAGTGCGATGATATTTTCTCTCTCGTCATAGTCAGCATGTTGCTTGGATTAATCGCAGCTCTGGTTCGCACACTACACTGTGCGACCGGGGATAAAATAATTTTGTATGCAACAGTATATCACGATGTTGGATGTTGCATCCAATATGTGATTACAACTGAACAGATTTTGACCACCAATGCTTTGATCGAACGACGACGGTTGCCAAAGCATGTGATACAATAATTGGCATATCATTGTTCGTTGTACATTGTACGATTAATAGTAAATTAGTAAAAAGTTCATTTGAAATCCACTTCTTCTAGTCCAGTTTCGAAGCTTCCAACCAATCACGAGCTCGCTTTATATAGCTGCAACAGATGTTTTTTCATCGTTTTAAAGTGCTTATTGTATTACTATCCCTGAACAGATTTCAAACGCCGATGTCTTAATCGACAGGTAGAATATTGCGAAAGATTGTTATATAATAATTAAAATATCTCTTCAACAAAAGTTGTGTTAACATTCTACTAATCAGAAGTTTGCTACCCCGTTGCTCGTTTCCTTTTGGTTGTCGTGACAAGTAGATGGCATTTGAACTGCAACCGTAGTGATTTTCATATCCATGTTTAGTGATAAACACTTCTTTCAAATTCCTAAAATTAGAAGTTGCATTGGGTTGTTGTCTTTTCGAATTCTACACTCTGTTTTTCTCAGATTTATTTAAATGATCAACTATAGGCTATTTAAAAGACAATAGAAAACCAATATGCTTCGTAAAGATTTTTAAACAAATATTTCAGATAGCTCGTTTAAGGATGGTTATATTTTTCCAGTTAAATAAATTTAATTCAATATGACAATCCTAGTTGCATTACGCGGTTGTGGTATTGAAAAAACCCAAATTATATGCATCTTGACGTTAGGTTTTAAACATTCATATTCATATTTTTTAATTACAAAAATATTACATCAGCATCTGCGGGAAAACATTACTAAACATATAAACACAACCTGTCGCACAACACAACATATAAACACAACCGTGTAAAGATACTAAACATATGAACACAACCTGTCATTGCCAGACTTGTAATATGCAAACATCAGTTGGAGAAGTTAATGTTGTTTATCAAACCGAGCTAGGTTTATTAACTTATTGTTTATTGACTTTTAAATATGGCATTTTGTTGTTTGTTTTTTCGTTGGTATCTTAAAATTTATTGATTTTTTTCTGGTTCTGCTTAATGAATAAATGTTTCAATTGGCCTAAAATGAAAAAAAAATTAATGTTACATGTTACATCCTCATAAATTCCAATGTCAATTTCAAAATTTTTGTGAATATAGATTTTCCACTAAAAACTGCAACTCTTTATCGTCACTTTTCCAACGAACTTGTAAATACAGGATTTTTTTAAGTGACTTCTTTGCTAAGCAGTTGTAAGAAACTGACAATGATACTGCTTTGGAATCGGTGAGTGAGCTATCTTTCACAAGCGCAATTGAAGATGAAAGGAAGTTTGCTTTCTACTAAATCGTTCTTAATTAGGACCTATATAAAAAATTGCCTTTTCGCGTGTTAAAGAAATTTGACTGCATTAGGATGAAAGGTATTCATCAATGTTGAAAACAGTATTTTTTTCTTCTTAAATAGATGTCTGCAAATAAATAATCTAAATTATTTTTAAAAATAAACGCTTTTCTTTCTATCACTTTCTGGTGGCATATGACCTTAACAATATGTGGCCACCAATGAACTAGTTTTAGGATTGTAAGTTGTTAGAGGTGTCGTTAGATGGATTTAGGCTCAATAATCTGGAAGTATCCGGAACGCAACGTCCGCATGAAGCCCTCAACGACTTAGACACTTGATATGACCCTTCCGAGTAATTAGAAGTATAGCACGGTATTAAGTACTGCTTTGATAATGTCTATTTTGGTTTCGGTTTCGGCAACATAATGGACAAAATGCCTTTCTCTTGGTGGTTGTTGAGTTTGAATTGTTTAAAAGCAAAACAAGAAAACTATAAATTATGATTAAACATAACCGTTCGTTTTTGGCTCATGTGTGCCAAAGTCAAACCGTGTCGAATGTGAAACGAGGGCAAATCGAATAAAGTCTGAATTCTTCAAATGAAATATAAAACTATCGTAGTCCTACGTCAAACATGCGGTCGTGTCTTGGATACCACCCTCGTACTATTTTGGTTCCTTTTGGGGCCCCAAACAACTTGAACTCACCGGAAGTCGATTGGTTTTGTCTCCGCTTGGCACATTGCATTTCAAATTTGTATGGAAATTTATATGGGACAACCTACTTTTTTGCATTTACTTTCTAGAGAGCTTAATAATACTCTAATAATGCACTACATTATGTTAAAGTATAGTATTTTAGATGCCTAATAATTTTGCCGAAGACACTGAAGAGCTAGAATGTCCATAAGAAGAGCTATAGGGTAACCGCTCCTATATTCATCTCAGTACCTATATTCATCTCATCACGCCTTTTGGATCAATTTATCGTCAAATTTTACCATATTTTCAACGTACAAATTTCAACCACTTGACGAAATCGAGAACCAAATATATTTACTTTCAAACATTTGTAGAAATTTGACGATAAATTGGACAAAAGAGAGAAATAAGATGAATATAGGTGCAGCTGGCTGTGGGGATGAATAATGGAGCAGTTCCCCTAGCTGTTCAAAGTTGAGTATGTCGATTTAAATGTAGAAAATCATGTTTTCTGCCAACATTACCAATGTACCGGTGTCAGCAGGATTCCCATCAGAAATAACCTGTCGTAACGATCAAGCAAACAAATTTAGGTCAACATTCTAGGCATAGGTAGAATCTACAACGTGTTTCTGAGGTCACTTCTGATGGAAATCTGACTGACGCCGGTACACTGGCAGTGTTGGCAGAAAAAATGGTTTGCAACATAAATTTCGACATACTCAACTTTGAACAGCTCTAGTATTTTTTTTTTATTTATAAATCTCCTTATAAATTTTAAATGCAATGCGCCAAGTGGAGACAAGATCAATCGACTTCCGATAAGTTTAGGATTGTTTGGGGCCCCAAATAGAGCAAAAAAAAAACTTGGTTCTGGCATTCTGCTATCAAGTTTGGTTTTTTTTTATTTCATATAACGATTCCCCACCCTAGTGTATAATTAACAGAAGGTCGAGTTCCGATACGGAATGTAGCACCAAGGCTTTGCTTCTGACTCTGCTTTGAAAAAATTTTTTCGAGGATCGAAAATTGGGCACATGATTTAATAAATCAAAGTCACTTGGCTAAAGATTGAAATCCACTTCAGACTCCGTTTCGGCAAGAATGTCGCATTTACTATTTACAAAACACCTAACACTAATGAACTCTTTTGATGGCGAACAGAGTAGTTGATGTTATTTTGTGGTGATATATAATTGTTAATTTACGTGTGAAATAATGAAGTGATTCACGGTAGATATATTCTAACGTGTGTCGGTAGTGAATCTACAAAAGGCTAAGTACAAGAACAGTTGCTTTAAGCAGCAAGTTCGCGTTAAAGTTTGTTAAAATAAAATCCCCCCGACGCTTTCAAAGCAGCGGTGGTGGCGATCTTTTTTTTTGCCTCTGTCTCTTGTTTCTCTGCATGTCTATTGGTATAGCGTCCCGTGTTAACGTGTGTTGTGTGCGATGATTTGCTCTGGCTGTGGTACGGCAATTGTCCTATCGGATTTGCCGTTGAAATGTATGGGCTTCAACTGTGCACGTTTGTTTCACTACAAGTGTACTGGACTCACCAAGGCAACGGCAAAGATAGTTACAGATAATGATAATCTTTGCTTCAAGTGTGAATGTTTATCAAACCAGTGTTGTGGTGGGCAACATTTGATACCGGACATCAAGCGTATTGAAGAAGAGATGAAGAAATTATCTTCTCTCTCTGATTCGGTCATTGAAATGCGTGATCAAATATCGGCCCAGATAAACAGCGCGTTGAATTTCGGTATGGAGCAGTTGAGATTAAATGTAAATGAATCTCATGAAAAATTATTTTGTGAGAAATTTGATAAATTGAACAATTCGGTTTTGGAATTAAATACGCGTCAAAATAAAGCTGCAATTAATGATGCCCGCGCGCGGAATGGGACGGTTCCTTCTGAATCGGACCAAATCGGCAAGAAGCGTAGAATTGATGAGGATAATAGTGATGATGTTTTTGATGACGGCGTGACTTTTGCGCAAGTCGTGAAGGGTCGCCGTAAAAGTATTAAAACGAGTATTAGTAATAATAATAATATTAATGATGGTTTTAAGCCCGTTAAACATAAGACTCGTCCGGTCATTGTGATCAAACCGAAAGAGTCCAAACAAGCTTGCGAGGAAACTCGGAAGTTTTTGAAAACAAAATTAGATCCAAAAACACACAAAGTGAGTAATTTTAGGAACGGTAAAGATGGTTCCATTATTGTTGAATGCGCTGTTGGCGAAAATATTGATAAGTTGAAAAATGGCATCGAAAGCAATCTGGGTGAAAACTACAGTGCTGTTGTTCCCACGTCGGTGCCGAGATTGAAAATAGTGGGCATGAGCGAGAATCTTTCTCCTGATGTTTTCATTGGCTTTTTAAAGAGTCAAAATGAAGGTATCAAAATTAATGATGTAAAAGTAATAAACTCGTATGAAAATCCACGCTTTCGGTATAACAAGTATAGCGCGGTAATAGAGGTTGATTTGGAAACGTATAACAGCTTGTTATCTGCTAAGCAAGTAAATGTAGAATTTGATCGGTGCTTAGTATTTCCCGCGGTAAATGTTTTGAGATGCTTCAAATGTGGAGAATTTGGGCACAAGAGCATGGATTGCAAAAATTGTGAGACATGTTCCAGGTGTAGCCTAAAACACAAAACATCTGAATGCACGTCTACTGTTTTGAAATGCGTTAATAGTTTAAAGACGAATAAAGAGCGTAACATGAATTTGGACGTCAACCATGCCGCATTTAGTTCAGAATGCTTGATATATAAAAGATTATTCAATCAAAAGAAAAGCAGCTTGTGTTTCAATAAATAGCAAACAAGTTCCAAGAAGAATGTGAATAAGTTCGAATTTTTGTATTTGAATATTGCGGGGTTGACAACAAACTACGTTGCATTACGTCAGATTGTTGAAGATAAACGTCCACTTTTAGTGTTCTTATCAGAGACTCATATTGTCGATATTGAAGCATATGATCAATATAGTATTCCTGGATATAATGTGGCTGCTTGTTTATCACATTCTAGACAAACTGGCGGTGTTGCTATTTATGTCAGAGAATCAGTTCAATTCGAGCTTTGCCGAAACGAAGCGAAGGATGGCAATTGGTTCTTGGGCATAACAGTAGTACGTGGTATGAAGGTGGATAATTTTGGTGTTTTGTATCACTCTCCCAATGCTGGTGAACACCGTTTCCTTGAAATATTGGAAAATTGGCTTGATGAATTTCTCGATTATAGTAAACTGAATATATTGACTGGCGATTTTAATATCAACTGGCGAGATAATACAAATTCGAAACATTTGAAGCGTTTAGTAGAATCTTTCAATTTAAAACAAAGCGTTAATGAATTTACACGTATTTCCCAGCGAAGTAGAACTTTGATTGATCATGTTTATTCTAATTTGGATTTCATTTGTCCAGAACGGATTCTGATATGAAAATAACCGATCACGAGACATTAGTGATCACTGTATTAGACAACTTGAGTGAGAAAAATGATTTAAAAAAATTGAAATGCTGGAGAAAATATTCGAAACAGGCTGTTTCGAATCTTGTTGAAAGAAGCTTGGATTTTCCAATCGCGTCCGGTAATTTAGATGATCCTGCAGCTGTTCTTACTAGTATTTTGAAAACGTGTACGAAGCAATTAGTTGAACATAAATTTGTAACCTTAAAGAACGCGAACAGCTGGTACAATTTGGATCTTTTGCGTCTTAAGCACAAGAGGGATAAATTGTACAAAAAGTTTTGTAGATCAAATAGTCAGAGTCATTGGAATGAGTACACAATCGCGCGTAATAAATATTCACAAGCGTTAAAGAAGACGCGTTGTGAATATATCCAGAGAAGGATTACTCAGCATCAAAACAACAGCAAAGAGTTATGGAAAATTTTGAAATCTTTATTAAAACCTAGTAATTGTAAACCGCGGTCCATAACTTTTGATGGCACATTAGAACAAACAGAACAAATAATTGCTAGTAAGTTTAATGATTATTTCATCAATAGTGTTTCATTGATCAATCAATCAATTGAACTGGTCGATGAACCGGATGAAATAAAACAGCCGACTAACGTTAATAGTAGATTTGACGGTTTTCACCCAATCACAATGGATGACCTTAAAAATATTCGTTTTTCATTAGGTAAAACGGTTGGCGTAGACAATGTAAATGCTAGGGTTATTCAAGATTGCTTTAATGTAATTGGTCACACTCTGCTGAACCTTATTAATGAATCATTGCTAACTGGGCACGTGCCTAAAGTGTGGAAAGAATCGTTGGTTGTTCCGATTCAAAAGGTTGCTGGAACGATTAAAGCCGAAGAGTTTCGTCCCATCAATATGTTACACATGTTAGAAAAGATATTGGAACTTGTTGTTAAAGGTCAGCTGTTAGAATATTTAAATAGTAACTCGTTATTAATTCCGGAACAATCTGGCTACCGGGAAGGCCATTCGTGTGAAACCGCGTTGTATTTAGTTCTTGCAAAATGGAAAGATAACTTAGAAAATAGAGACACAATAGTTGCTGTATTTTTGGATCTGAAACGCGCTTTTGAAACAATTTCTAGGCCCTTATTGTTGAACACAATCAAGCGCTTTGGAATTTCGAGTACTGCATTCAGATGGTTTGAAAGCAATTTGTCTGACAGAACTCAACGGACTGTTTTTAATGATTCTGTATCTGGTCCCGTGGAGAATGATTTTGGAGTTCCACAGGGAAGTGTATTAGGGCCCCTTTTATTTATTATGTATATAAATGACATGCGGCGAGTTTTACGTTTCTGTGACATAAATCTTTTTGCCTTTTTGACACCGTGTTGTTCATTGCAGCTAAAAATTTAGAAGAAGCTGTTTCACACTTGAATGAAGATTTACGTTGCACCAAAATTTGGTCTTAGTTCATTAGATAAAAAAGAAAGGCGCTGCATGATGACCTTATTGCTACAATATTTTTTTGCAGTTGTGTGATACTCACTGGTAACGCTATCTGGTTACGTATTGCTAGTACTTAAAACCAAGTGTTTCGGGGGTGAATCGACGATAAATTTATCCGGACTGGCGGCGGACATTCCCGGCACTGTAGTTATTTGACCGACCAAACTAAATGCGGAAAAAGCGAAGAGAAAAATGGTTTTCGGACCGACGACTTATAACTTTGTAGGAATGCGAACTTTACTCTACGATGGTTCTATTTGTTCTGTCTTGTATATTGTTAACAATGATTTCCCTTCTCTTGTCTGCGTGTGTGCATTTTATAGCGAAAAGTAAGTAAGTAAATTTAGGTAAGTATAATTCTGGGATGATTAGTGTTGCATTTTATTTCATAGTAAATTCCAATTTCTCTTTTCAGGCATTTAGAAACGAGTTGCTGTTCTCAACATGCCGGCCGCCGTTGAAACCGTCCGTTTCAACTGACAACCACGTCGGAAGTTGATGTTGATGTTGATGCGTCTACCTCGTCGTCGGAATCGATTGGGAGGACCGCTCGCTTGAAATCCTTCGGAGCCGTCCTGCCTACCACGACTCGGATTCGCCCGTCTGAACCGGGGACGAAATTGGTACTTAAACAATTTCACTCCGGCTTCCCAGATGCCTCCGAAATGTGGAGAGCAGGCTGGAATGAACCGGAAGGTGATGCCATTGTCCGCACAGTAGAGACCCCATTCCGCCGACTAGAACTGCCGTAGATACTCTTTCCGTAGCTGACGCAGCTCACGATCTGCTCCGACGAAAGCGGTTGCATTGTCACAGTGCAACTCAAGAACCCGACCGCGTTTGGCGACGAAGCGTTTGACGGCGTTTATGCACGCGGCGGACGACAAATCAGCGACGACCTCGAGATGTGCGGCCTGCACCACCATGCAGACGTACAACGCGACGAAAGAACGAGAAACGGCCCAGAGTAATCCATCCCCATGTACGTAAAAGCTCGAGCTAGTCTGAGGCGAAACGACGGATAAGGTGCCATGATCTGATTTCTCGTTGTAGGATTGCACCGGAAGCAGGTGACGCATCGTCGAAAGACTTTACGAGCCAACTCACGACCCCGTGGCCAGAATCGTATGGTAGCGAGCATCAGCGACGGTCCACCGTGAAGTGTCTGAAGATAAACTGACCTGACGATGAGGACGCTCAGACTATGCTGGAAGCAGAATCGGAAAGCGAGTGTCGAACGGTGCATTTAAGTTTTTCAACCTGCCGTCCAGCCGAAGTAACTCTGCTTTCGACTGTGCAGTTGAACTTCTGTTGGGAAGCGGCGACAGCGGGGATAACACGCGTTGATCTTTTGGAAGCCTGCAGTTGTTCCGAAACCGGAAGCGGTACGCGACGAAGCGCATTAGCTTGGCTAACTCCGAGAATGCACTAAAGATGGTTCCGTTGTCTTGTAGTAGATGTAGGAAAACCAACATACGCATCTCCTCCTCCAATTCCGTTTTATTCGGCGTCGCAATCGGACACTATGGCCATTGCTTGACGGGGAATGTGAGATATAGTCGGCAGGATTTAGATCGGTCGGTACGTGCATCCACTGCGCATCCATCGTTAAGCGTGAGATCTATGCGACCCGACTCAACACGAAGACTTTTGAGGAATTCGATTTGGATTTGATCCAGTGAAGTGCGATAGTAGAGTCGGTCCAAAGTGTGACTGCTCCAGTGATGTTGGTGTCACTGCGAATCCCTTCTGCGAAGCATCGCAGAAGCAGTGTACTGAGTACTGGCGTTCTGTATCCTTGTTCCACAGGACCTTTCTTGGAACCTGCAGCGGGATAAGCTCCTTAATGTCTGCACGATACTTCTTCCATCATACGGCTGCTTGTTTCGCAAGCTGAGTCCCACGACATATGTGCTGCCCAGAGAGATTGGATGAACATTTTGGCACTGCCCACCACAGGTTTTAGGAGTCCAAGTGGGTCGAATAGTTGGGACATCTCCGACACGACAATCCGCTTGGTGACGAGAATTTGCTGGAACTTTCGGTCATCTGGGTGCACCCACATCTGGCGAAACATCTTCTCCGCATCGGCGGATATAGCGAATCGTGGTAAACGGAAGTTGATGATGGTAGCAAACAGAGCTGGCTAAACTGTTGGTCCGACGTAGAGGGCATTATTCAGTGACAAGGGAGCAGCTCCACGACATGCACCGTCAAATACCACTCGTACTTTTGTGGTCGTACTCTCTGGACTCAACTCCATATGACCCAACCTCTCATACTCCTCCATGAACTCAGAATAGCTTTTACGAAGATGTTAATCAGTGAAGAACCGTTTTTCCATTTGCTGGAACCTTCGAACAGCGGCGGGGTTTGAATCTCCTAGCATTTCCAATTTGTCTTCCTTGAGTGGCAGACGAACGACATAGCGGCCTGCTTCGTCACGAGTAACAGTCGATTGAAAGTGTTCTTCACTGATTTGTACGTCTGGAGTGAGAGCTTTACCGTCATCGAAATTCTCGATTTCCCAGAATTGTTAAAGCATCGTATCAAGCGTATCTTCTACGCAGAAGGGGCAGGACTGTGTGCCAGTGACCTCTGTGATCGGCTGCTCTAGCTTTCCACAGACGATATAGCCCAGGTCACACTGAAACAGGAAGTGAGCGTGCTTACAGTTGACGCACTGGGTAACGTTCTCGGAAGCGACATGGGCAACAACTGATGCTTGATCTCGAACTGGGTGTTTGTCGATTGGGAGAGCTTTAAAGTTTGTACGATTCGCGATCTTCTGTGGATAAAACGAGTAATTCTCGGTGATTCGGGTATTCATCGCCTGCGGAAACAAGTGTCTACCACTCACGGAGTGTAACGCTATCAAGACATTGACTCAATCGCTCTACTAGAAAGGCGTTCCAGTGGTTTTCAGAATCTTCGAGTTTATCCAACAGCTGTACATGACGATCGAATTCGTCGGCGAGATGGCCAAGTCCCTGTGCAGGCTCTTTTTTCAGCGATGAAATTGTAAGTAGGGCAGAAACAAGCCGTTTCACTAGCAGGTTCGTGTTTTCAAAACGTTCCTTCAACAAATTTCATGCAACAAGGTAATTGTTGGCGAAAATCTCGAGCGAGAAAATAACACGAGCCGCTTCGCCAGAAAGCGCTGCTCGCAAGTAATGCATTTTCTGCCCTGCCGTAAGTTGCACACTTGAGTGAATAAGCGAGATGTATGGATTTTACTTTACAGGGATTTTACTTTGCAATGACGCTTTAAGTTCCCAATAGATTGCTTGAAAGTCTTGCCTCTCTTCAGCGAAATCTTCTTCATTATCCTCAAGAACCTCAATTTCATCTTGAGTCTCCTCAAATTCTCGCCATAGAGCATCAAGACGGTGAATGCGAATGGCAAGTTGGGCAAGTTTAGTGGGATCGAATTTGTCGTCAAAAGTTTTTTCTCCTTTTCCTTGTAGTTGGTTTGTTTTTTAGCTTCTAATTTTTAACGAATTTATACAACAAACATTTTCTAATTAATAACAACCACATGCATATATGATGGTGAAGAAAAATGAAACCAATTGTATTCAGTAGCCCCCTGTAGCAAAAAAATCCTCTCCTGTAAAGTCGGCACCCGCCAGCTTTTCCGTGGATTTCCATTACACCGTGGGTGGTGATCTTGAAATGGCTTGTTTAAGACAGCAGTCGCGTGAGGGCGTGTCAGCAAACAAGTTTTTGTAGCAAAAAGAACGAATATTTTTGTTAAACATAGCACAGATTGAAACACGCTTTTACTCGAAGGAACAAATAACACTGTATTTCTAATGAACTTATAATAGAATGGAATACGAAAAAAGTATATCAACGGAAATGTATTTTATCTTCTTCATGTTGGTATAGCCCGAACATTCTGGAAACGCCGCTGCTTCACTGTATATCAGGGGTGTGTCAATGCTCGTTGTTTATTTCATCAATTTTCACTTCTATACCAATTACGTATGTATCTAATTATCTTCTGGGCAGTGAATTCAATTCGAGCTCACAGAGCAAAGCAACTTTTTATACGAAACCATCACCGTGACTTCGGTTGAGCAGACAAAAAATAGTCTGTTCAGAGCACAGCATATAGTCCAGATGCTGGAACCCACCACCAGCCAAACCGGCGACCACTTTTGCTCTTGCTTTAATTTCCCATTGTTAACTTTCATCCATCACTGTGAAAGACAACATTGTTATGTCTCGTTAGATACTATTTAAACCCAGACACTGTTTCGGAGAGTGTGCTTTTTTGTGTATCGCTGCCAACTATTCACATCTCGCCCCAAAGATGAGGCACCACCAGAAACAACAAACTTGTCATCGGGCTGCTTCTGGTGCTGAATCTGTACTACAACAAAGCACAATAGTCTACACATTCTGCTGTTGGGTGCTTTTTCATTTTCGCGAAATGTACGTACGCCTTTCGCCCTCTACAGACTTCTACCACTTCTACAGGCGCTTCGAATGACGATCTTGTTTTTGTTGTCATCAAACGTCCACACTGTTGTGGCCTTTCGCTAACGGCCGTTCAGTCGGGGGTTTGAAAGGGTAAACGGGCGGTTTATTTCCTCTTTTATGCTTCAGTTCCACCCAGTATCGGGAGCGGCTTTGTACAGGCTGAAGACTCATTTTACAGACTAAGAGTGGCATCAACTATACGATCCTCTGCCATGCCATCAAATCGCACTATTCTTCGCTGCGGAAAAGTCACAGCCCTCAGCTGACAACAAAGGGAAATTTGTGTCTTCGGCAAAAAACCCACCTCTGGTTCAGAATTTGAAACTAGAGGCAAAAACTTGACGGAAAAGAAACATGAAATAAGGGAGCCACGACAACGGCGGGAAACATTTGCATCTCTCACAGAATGCAGCAATTTTTGGGGTGTCGTGATGACACTTTCTTCACCCCAGAGCGAACTGAACGCAGTCAGGGGATGTGCCTGTATTGTTAAGCTTTGCTGTCAGTTGGGATCTTTAACCTACAGTAGTCGTTGTGTATTAGGTCGTTAGATGGCACTGCAGTTAGACAGTTAGTCTTGGCGGGTAGACAGCGAAAATGTTGACCGACTTTTGACATTCGAAACGAAACAGAAACGTTGAATGAAGTGAACACTTGGGTGACGAATTAGAATGAGCAGACGGTAAGTCGACGTTTCTGCTCGGTTTTTTCAGGGAGGGGGGGGGGCAAATGTGAATGTACGAATTTCTGCCGGGAATGCTTTGTCCTAAGCAGTGCAATTATTTTCCTCGATACCAATTGAGAGCTTCGTGTGGGTGTTTTTGTTCTTTGTGAAAGCTGGGAGGGAAACCAAGTGTGCCGTGTGATTGCTATTACTTATTATGAATCTGGGAGTTTATTTTAACTATGAAGGCTAATCTACAAAGTGGTTGTCTTCAACCATGGTTTAAACTGTCTTGGTTGAATTCGAAAGGTATTACAGTCTTCATAATTCTATAATTAGGTGTATGTTCATACGGTAGGGTGCTCTTAAGTATCAAATAGATAACGATGGAAAATGGATAATGGAGTACTATGAATAGGGATACCATCCGTCCTGATTTAGCAGGATATGTCCTGATTTTGAGATCATATTTGGGTGTCCTGATTTATTTTTTATATTCTAGCATTTGTCCTGATTTTTATAAGACATGCAATTATCTTCAATCACCAAGCTCATATTGCAAGGCACAAGTCGGTAAGTTTTTAACAGAAACGTGAATGTAGCCTGATATTAGAAATTGTTGGAGATTGCCCAGTATTTTTTCTTTCATTTGCCAATTTAGATATAACAGATGGTGAGTCGGCTGGATCTCGGACGAGTAGCTCGTCTGCGAAACTGCTCCACTCAGCTGTCACCAGCTCGCCTCGTTTCCTGTAATCGGTCCCAAAATCAGGAAAAATCTGCATTATTTTTGAAATATCTGGGAGATTAGACTTTAAACCAATTTTTATATTTAATTTTAAACAGTTTAGGTGTGCTGAATTCTTTGGGGACATACAAATTCCTAAAAGTTCAAATTGCTTGATAAAATTGGATCGTTCGAGATACATGTTGAATAAATTAACAACCGAATAGCATTTTGGAGTGCAAATCACATACCACCTGTTTAAACCAGAATGAAAATAATTTGGACCAAATTTGTGCCGAAAAAATAGATGTCCTGATTTGTACCTCTGCATAGATGGTATCCCTAACTATGAAGCATGATTAAACGCGATGAAGATTTTTCGAGCTCAACGAATAACAGTGATGATGATACACAATTGACATATCACCTGCGTACTCATGCTCAGAATTCAAAATCATCTTTCGTTTTCATGGTGTTTCTAAAGTTACTGAGGTCTGATTGGTTTTTTTTTCTTCATCTATAGTTTATTTGACACGGCACAAATACAATTCAATGTTTAACGGTGCCAATTATATCTGGTAGCTTACTTTCTAAAGTATCTTAATAACTAAAAGCAAATTTTTTATCGTCGCTGCCGACTACGAGCTGAAACTAAATCTAACTTAAAGCTAGAATATTTTGCATTAAAAGCACAGGTTTGCTGTTTGATGATTTTCATTGCCATAGGTAAGCAGCATATTAAATTTGTTCCGCTGCTGGGCCAAGATATTACGGACTGGCATATTGGGTTGTTTCCATCGGGCCTTGAGAGTATCGTGCGGGTCTGATTGCTGTTTCCGGATCCGGGGTCTTAACGTGTTCTTGTCGTTTGGTTGAATGTAGGCGGAAGGGGATAGGACTAAACTGGGGCGTGGATGGATTTCAGGAAAACGTATATAAGGGACATGTAGGATAGGTCACGGCTCGCCAAGACATCACGAACAGGAACAGCCGGCTGCCTATCTTCGGCCTGCAGGGAAGCTATTAATCTAGACCTGGCGTCACGGTGTACAGGGCATGACCAAACAACGTGCTCTATGTCGTGATAACCTTCACCACAGGCACAGATACCACTTTCCCCGAGCCCAACACGACGGAGATGCGCGTCAAATCTATAGTGATTGGACATAAGCCGGGACATCACGCAAATGAAATCCCGACCTACATCCAACCCCTTGAACCACGGGTTCGTCGATACCTTGGGGATTATGGAATGTAACCACCTTCCCAGTTCACCCTTGGTCCAAGAATTTTGCCAACTGATGATCGTATTCTGACGTACAAATGCGAAAAATTCATTAAAGGCGATTGGTCTTTCATGAATTCCACCGTTTGTTGCGCCCACCTTAGCCAAAGAGTCCGCTTTCTCATTACCCGGTATCGAGCAGTGAGAAGGGACCCACGCTAAGGTAATCTGAGTAGATTTTTCGGATAAAGCACTCAGATGTTCCCGTATTTTCCCCAGGAAATACGGAGAGTGCTTAACATCTTTCATCGATCGGAGAGCCTCAATGGAACTGAGACTGTCCGTAAAGATGAAATAATGGTCCGTGGGCATTTTTTCGATAATCCCTAGGGTGTACTGAATTGCAGCCAATTCTGCGACGTAAACAGAAGCAGGATTATCAAGCTTATGGGAGACGGTTAAATTGTTATTGAAGATACCGAAGCCAGTGGACCCATCAAGAAGTGATCCGTCAGTGTAGAACATATTGTCGCAGTTGATGTTTCGATATTTATTGTAAAAAATTTTGGGGATCTGCTGCACGCGTAAATGATCCGGGATTCCACGAGTTTCTTCTATCATGGATGTATCGAAAAACACAGTAGAATCAGAAGTATTTGATAAGTCGACACGATTTGGAATATTCGAATAAGGGTTAATATTATGGGACATGTGATTGAAATACCATGTCATAAAACGGGTTTGAGAATTAAGTTCGATTAACCTTTCAAAATTTTCAATCACAGGACGGTTCAAGACCTCACATTTGATTAGAATACGAGAAGACAGGCTCCAGAAGCGGTTTTTCAATGGTAGTACTCCAGCTAAGATCTACAAACTCATCGTATGGGTCGATTGCATGCAACCCAAGGCGATACGCAAACAACGATATTGTATTCGCTCCAGTTTGATTAAATGTGTGTTTGCTGCGGAGCGGAAGCAGAAACACCCGTACTCAATGATAGACAATATCGTTGTTTGGTAAAGCCTTATAAGGTCTCCTGGGTGGGCTCCCCACCATTGTCCGGTTATTGTACGAAGAAAATTCACTCTTTGTTGACATTTTTTCATCAGATACCTAACGTGACAACCCCAGGTGCTTTTAGAGTCGAACCAGACACCAAGATATTTGTGTACCAAAACCTGAGAAATCGTTTGCCCATTAATTGTGTTTGAAGCTGAGCAGGTTCATGCTTCCTAGAAAAAACTACTATCTCAGTCTCAGTGTATCTCAGTGTAAAGCCCAAGCAGACAAATTGTCCAAGGTATCTTGCAATGGTCCTTGCAAATCGGCAGCTTTGGCTCCTGTAACAGAGATTACACTGTCGTCTGCAAGTTGTCTTATCGTGCATGAATTTGCCAGACATTCGTCGATGTCATTTACATAAAAGTTGTAAAGAAGGGGGCTTACGCATGAGCCCTGGGGAAGACCCATGTAGCTAATGCGAAAAGTTGCCAAATCGCCGTGCGTAAAATGCATGTGCTTTTCGGACAACAAATTGTGCAAAAAATTGTTCAAAATTGGAGAAAATCCTTGTCGGTGAAGTTTACCCGAAAGAATGTCATTAGAAACGGAACCAAAAGCCCCCTTAATGTCCAAGAACGCAGACGCCATTTGTTCTTTGCGAGCATACGCCAGCTGAATATCTGTTGAAAGCAACGCAAGACAATCATTCGTCCCTTTGGCACGGCGGAAGCCAAATTAAGTATCTGATAGTAGTCCATTTGATTCGACCCAATGGTCTAAACGACGGAGTATCATTTTTTCCAGCAATTTCCGGATACAGGATAGCATTGCAATCGGCCTATAAGAGTTGTGATCAGAATCTGGTTTCCCTGGTTTTTGGATGGCGATCACCTTCACTTGCCTCCAATCCTGCGGTACAATATTTTGCTCCAGGAACTTATTGAACAAGTTCAACAAGCGCCTCTTGGCATTGCCGGGTAGATTCTTCAACAAGTTGAATTTGATTTCATCTAACCCAGGCGCGTTATTGTTACAGGACAGGAGGGCAACTGAAAATTCTGCCATCGTAAAAGGTGATTCAATCGCGTCGTGGCCCGGAGACGCATCGCGAACAATGTTTTGCTCAGGAACAGAGTCCGGACATACTTTCCTGGCAAAATCAAATATCCACCTACTTGAAGACTCCTCGCTTTCGTTGACCGTTACGCGATTCCGCATTCTTCGGGCTGTGTTCCAAAGAGTGCTCATTGATGTCTCCCTCGACGTCTCGTTCACGAACCGACGCCAATATCCGCGTTTCTTTGCTTTAGCCAGGCTTTTAAGCTTGGTAATAAGCTCCGAATACCGTATATAGTCGTCGGGTATACCTCCCTTCTGGAAGGCCAAAAACGCGTCGGATCTTTGCGTGTAGACATCGGAGCACTCTTGGTCCCACCACGGAGTGGGAGGCCGTTCTTTGATCGTTACGCCGGGATATTTCTTCGTTTGGGCTGCAACGCGGCGTCGAGAATCAAGCCCGCGAGGAGGTTGTATTCTTCAAGTGATGGATGATTTGAATCGACTCGACCGCTTTTGAAATCATTTCCTCGTATAACTTCCAATCGACATTCCGTGTGAGGTCATACGGAATGTCAATTGGTCGCATGCGAGTCGATCCGTTATTAATTGAAATAAGAATAGGCAGATGGTCGCTACTGTGAGGATCGAGGATTACCTTCCATGTGCAATCCAACCGTAGCGACGTCGAACATAAGGATAGATCCAAAGCGCTTGGGCGCGCTGGAGGTTTCGGGATACGTGTCATTTCACCGTTGTTTAAAATAGTCATGTCGAAGTCATCGCAAAGGTTATAGATTAAAGAGGAGCGGTTATCATTGTAAGGGGAACCCCAAGCCACACCATGAGAGTTAAAGTCTCCCAAAATCAAACGTGGCGAGGGAAGAAGTTCTATTAAATCAAAGAGCAGCCGTTGCCCAGCCTGTGCTCTGGGAGGAATATATATTGAGGCAATACAAAGCTCTTTACCTTGTATTGTCATTTGACATGCGACAACTTCGATGCCTGGAATCGAGGGGAGGTTAATACGATAGGAAGAATAGCACTTTTTAAACCCTAAAAGTACTCCTCCATATGGGGTGTCTCGATCAAGGCGAATAATATTAAAATCATGGAAGTTGAGATCAATATTTGAAGTAAGCCAAGTTTTACAAAGGGAAAATGCATCGCATTTGTTTTTATTTATCAAAACTTTAAACGAATCAATTTTTGGTAAAATACTTCTACAATTCCACTGTAAGACAGAGATAGAATCCTTCATATACGCGGTTGAATTAGGCATCGAAGGATACAATCGCTGCAAGGAGGGGCCATTGGGCAGTCAACTGCTTCAAAAATTATCTAACTGTTGGGAGGAATGCTGTAAGAAAAATTTTAATGGGATCGGGTACATTGAATTTTCAAAAATCCAGTCCAAAATGTCAGAAAATTTCACTAATCCAGAGTTTGTTTCATCAACTGGATGTGCAAAAGGAACAACTGGGGTTTTAGATGTTCCTGGCAGTGCTGGGAACTCCTTCTGGGACTTTAAATTTGCAAGCCCAGGAGGAGTTTGCTTCGGTTTTTCCGCAGCACTGTTTGGTTTGTTCGTACTTTTCATTACACTTTGGGAAATCTTAGGACCTTTACGGGGAAGTTTAGGAGAAGAAACATTTTTCCTCTTCCTAGACTCCCCAGGATTGGCATAAGATGTTCCCGCTGATGAATCGTCAGAATCGGTTTCATCAGAGGACAACAGATCAAAGGGGTTCGATGTTA
Source organism: Wyeomyia smithii (assembly GCF_029784165.1). Classification (NCBI taxonomy): domain Eukaryota; kingdom Metazoa; phylum Arthropoda; class Insecta; order Diptera; family Culicidae; genus Wyeomyia; species Wyeomyia smithii. Next base: position 269,969,389 of record NC_073696.1, on the reverse strand, counting down.
TGGTAGAAGTGGTCATGGTCTTTTTCAGCATCTCAGCATAAGAACGCTTTGAACGCTCCTTAAGTGACCGCTTGATTTTATCTCTGCGCTGCATGTACACCGGGCATGTGGAGAGCTCATGCTGGTTTTCCCCACAGTGAATACATTTTTCAGCATTAACACTGCAAGAATCTTCCGCATGAGTCTCCCCACACTTGCTACATCGTGCCTTATTGCAGCAGTAGGCGGCTGTGTGGCCTAACTGCTTGCAATTGGTGCAATTCATAACACGGGGTACATACAATCGCACAGGCAGACGAACCCGGTAGATCGAGACGTGGCTAGGGAGTGCAGATCCGGCAAACGTAACGCGAAACGAGTCTGACGGAGTGTAAACTTTTTTACCGCCGACGAGAGACATGGACCGCAATTGCTTGCAATCCAAAATCTTCGCCTGTGTTTCGGTATTTTTGAAGCAACCGGTTGCGCTTTTTAGAATACACTCAACAGACAGACTCGAATCGGTTATGACACCGTCGATCTCCACGTCTCGTGCGGGTATGTAAACGTGATACTCGCGTGTGAAGAGCTCAGAGCAAGCGATAGCATTGGCCTGTGCCAGATCACTGACCACTACACGGAGCTTGTTAGGTCGGACCTTGGAAATTTCGGTCACGGCCTTGTACCCCTTCCTCAGGTCTTTAGAAATTTGCAGTATGTTTAATCGCTTTGAATTCACTCCAGCCTTTGGACGAAAATAAACAGTATAGCTGCCCTGTTGAGATCCGTCCGGGTAAAGCCTGGGCGAGGGGGGACTGGAGAATGAACAGGGGAGGGGGTAACAGAAGGGTCAGGGTCAGGGGGGCTCGGGGGTGGTGGCACGGGAGGCGAGGGATCTATATCCATCGCGCTAAATGTAGCGCACTAGCGCCGACAAGAACACGTACCTATTTACTTCTTCCTTCCAGCAGTGGTTGTCCGATCGTTCGAAGCTGCACCCAAAGCAGCCAGCAGCACCAGTACAGCAGCACCAATACAGCCAGCAGCAGTGAGCCAGGTGTGAGATCACTCCGCACACTCGACTGTCAACTGATGGCCTTGAATTAGAAAGATCTATTCACTGTGCACAGATCAAAACTGCAGCTGGTATTTTGCACTAATACAGCCAAAGTTGCGAGCCGGGTACAGAACGTAGCGACACAACTCACAATCTAGTTGGCATTTAGCGCGAATAATACACTCTTTTGTTTGGCTATTCGTACACATGGACCGGATTGTAATAGAACGACCACTTTGCACGTCCGTTTCTGTCGAGTGTTCGACGCGGAATGAATGAGGTCTGATTGGTTGATCTCCGAAATTTATGTTCTATTTCTCTATCGAATTTACAATTCCAATTTATTTTGTGATTCAGACAACCTAGAGAGTTTTGATCTTCAGCAAAGTTGTTCAAGGTCAGGGACTTGTGGTCGGCGGATAGTATAGTTGGAAATTCAGTCGCAATGCATGGTTAGTGTGCATGTTTAGAGTATTTTGAACTTAATTTATTCCAAAAATTTTGCCACTTAGAGAGTTACCGTGTAATATCCACGGTCCTTACAAAAAAAATGACAGGAGGGTTGTGTGCAAAGCCACGACCGCAAGGTGGAAGTAGAATACTTTTACAAGAAAGATCCGGCTGCTTGCGCGACAGTCATTTTTTCTAATAAATAAACGTTGACTAATCAGATCAATCGAATCGAATCAACAAGGATTGACCATTTTCAATAATATAGTAAGTTGCTTATTATGGTCGAGATGAATTTTTTTCGGATGTCGTGCTCATGACTGAAGGAAAAGATAATTCAGTACGTTTTGAAGTAAAATTTATAACTTTTACATATTCAAAAATGTGAATTACCTCATTAGAAAATATTTACTCTTCAATCAAGTTTTTATTTCATCCTGAAAAGGACAATTTGTTGTTCATTTTAGTATCGGATAAGATGCCGATCACATCTTTGCGTTATCACTGACAGGGCAAATAAAGTATTCCTTGTGATAAAGTAAACAATGAAATTCTAATACAACACTCAAAACTAGACGGCTAACGTGTTGTCAAAATGAGTCAACTGAATGTATTTACTTGTGCCCACTATCGCACAGAGACTGCATTTCACTAAAGTACCTCACTGCAACAGCCGCTATTGATGCTGAGATCCGCTGCAACTAGTTCGCTGTCCATAGCCATGCCACAGTTGTGGCCGATATAAGCTGCCATTGGTATCCAGCTGGCCCAGCTGGTATCGTTGCTGGAATCCGCTGCAAATAGTGCGCTATCCATTGCTACGCCACAGCTGTGGCCACTTTCTGCCATCGCTGGTGTCCACTGCACTGCTAGTGCTGCTGCTAAGGGAGGACGGCTGCTGTAGTCGCTGTCTAGAACTATTATCAGCAGCTTCGGCTGAAACAGGCTTTTTTATAGGCCAAATAGCATGTTTTAAATTGCAAGGTATATGATTCTGTCGACCGTGCTTGGGAAACAATCATATAACGACCAATCAGAGGTCGAATTTTTCATTTTGACAAGGCTTGTCAATTTTTAATAGTACAATAGTGTAAATAAGAAAATTACAATTATCTTCTTTTGGGAAGAATCTTAGAAGATGTTCCAATCTATTGCTGCAAGAACGAAGAAAAACCATCGAATACAAACCGATTTATTGGCATTTGAAATTGGACATATTTGTTACTTTTTTCGGTTTTAGATTTTCATTTCACATCCCTATGTAGCCGAACTTCCTGAGAGAAGTATTCTACTTCAAAAAAGAATTTATATGAGCATTTGTCCACGGTGGGGGGGGGGTTTAAAATCGTTAAAAATCTGTGTACGTGGTATGTGGATGGCCCCTAAAACGTATTGCAGGGAAGCCAAAAAAATGTATTTCTAATTTCATTTCTGCCGTATAATTTTGTGAAACAGTTCTTTTCAGATTTTTGAGTTCCGTTTTGCACATCGTGGCTCATAGGGAGATATTTTGAAAATAAAACTATGGTGACGTATGGTGGTCAGTTGTAAAATATTCAGTATCGTATATTTAAACAAAATGATTGACTGGGAAGTATACATGAAGTTTTTTCCAGTAGTCTCAAGCATATTTATGTAAACTTGTGAACCGCTTTCAGTACTACAAGATGTATAAAAAGAGATTAATTCAATTGATGAGAAAAACCATATCGTCTTTTATATTTCCAATGACGTTAAATTAAACTACCGTACGGACTCATATTTTTTCTTAAATGACCTCTAAAAAATTTTCTAAATAAAAAAATTGAATAATGACGATTTTTGCAACATCCTAATTCAAAAAGGAGTACCCAAAGAACCAAACGAAAAAAATACGATTCTGAAGTTTTTCGATGAAGAACAAGTATAGGAACCACCCCAATATTCATCTTCCCGATCAAAAGAGCATAACTAAAAAATCACAAAATTCTATCGACGGGAGATACAAATAACATATTTTGATACGATTTTGTATTTTCCCATTTCCTTTTGATAACAAAATTGAATCTGAATGAGTTACAATAACAAATCTTAAAATGAAGTTGTTCTGAAACAAATCTAACAATTTTTGCGTCTCTATCAAAAACCTGTTGTTTATAACAATGGTTGTTATTATAGGGGGGGTGGGGGTAAGACGGACAGGGTGGGTAAGATGGACATGTGACTTATTCTTAAGCTTAGCGACTTTCTTTCTGCAAAATTGTCTCGGCCAATCTATCATCAAGTTAGTTTATAGTTTTCGAACCACTGTCACCATGGTTACATTCGTCAAATGTGCAATAAATAAACAAACTTTATAACAAAGCTACAAATTTGAGTGCGGATGTAGTTTTTTTGTGTCAGAAAATAAGATTTTTTTCCAGTTAGTGTCGCGTTTTATTGGATGTTGATCCATTTTTCGGTTATTTGAAACTTGGCTGATCTATTCGCGAAGAGATACAGGTAAAGTATATTGTTATTGAAAAACTATGAAAGTTTGAAAATTGTGTGTACTGGTGGGGTAAGATGGTCCACCACCAGGGTGGGTAAGACGGTCAGTGTTTATAATATTGGTTCTTCAAATTAGGGTATGCCTCGATCCTACCAAAGGACAACTACCCGTCAGACGTGGGCCGAAAGTCAGCTGGCTGCTGCTAGACACGAAGTGGCCTACGGAATTTCGGTTCTTGCTACTGCGGTAAAATACGGTATTCCAAGGACCACTTTGAAGAGGCGAATTGCATTTCCTACAATGACAATGAGTATGGGGCCTAAGGAAGCCGTTTTCACTGCAGAACAGGAAAATGAATTGGTACAGCATCTCTTGGACTTGAGAGTCGCTTCTATGGCCTTACTCAAAAGGATGTCCAAAAGCTTGGCTACGAGCTAGCCGAAAGAAACTTCCTTCCACATCCCTCCAACAAAGTCAAAAAAATGGCAGGGCGCGAGTAACCACTCGGCTTTCTGAAACGAAATCCAAAATTAAGCTTTCGAAAGCCTGAAGCCACGTCTTACGCGCGTGCACGAGGTTTCAACAAACAGGCAGTATATGCTTTTTATAATTTACTCGAGCAATTTCTTAAAGAAGGAAGATTTGCTCCTACCCAAATATATAATGCAGACGAGACCGGAATCAGCACAGTAAGTTCAATAGTTCAGTTCACACCTTTTTAGCTATTTTAAATGAATGTATTCTTCAAAGGTCCATCCAAAAAAACAAAAAATTGCTGCTTTAAAAGGAAAGAAGCAAGTGGGATCGATTTCCTCTGCGGAACGTGGAGAAACTACTTCGGTGATGATGTGCATGTCTGCAACCGGTAAATATGTTCCTCCATTCATGATCTTTCCTCGAGCTCGGATGAATGAAGCATTGAAGAGAGGTGCTCCAGCTGGGACTAAGTTTCGGTGTAATGCATCGGGATATTTGACGACGGAAGTATTTCTCGATTGGTTCGACCACTTCCTGGAGTACGCTAAGCCATCAAAGGAAACACCAGTATTACTTATTATCGACGGACATAGTAGTCACACGAAGAATCTGGCTTTTGCTGAAAAGGCAAGGAACAGTTTTGTAACAGTTCTTGTATTGCCCCCCCACTGCAGTAATAAGATGCAACCTCTAGACGTTGCATTTATGGGACCATTTAAGAAGAACTTTTCCTAAGCAGACGCTTTCTTGCGCCAACATCCTGGGGTTGTAATTGGGCTGTACGATGTTGCAGATTTGATGGCGCAAGCTTTTGTTAAGGCTGCCAGCATTAGTGTTGCCATTTCTGGTTTCAAAGCAACCGGAATATGGCCTTGCAATCGTCACGTATTTTCGGATGAATCTTTTGCGCCGTCCGAAGTTACAGATCAACCTGAAGTACAACCTGTTGAGAATCATGATGAACCTGCAAGCTGCACGGTAGAGAAAAGTGTAGTTGAATCTACGTTGGAAGATGGTTTAATTCCTGGCGACCAAGCTGTTAGTGACATGGAATCATCTTTCAACGTTACGCCTAAAGAAATTCTGCCGCTTCCGAAAATTTCCAGACCCCGAGGCTCGAAAAGGAAGCGCAAAACCGAAAAAGCGGTTGAGATCACATCTGACTCATACCGCCAAGTATTAGCGATAGCTGAAGCTGCAAAAGAGATAAAACTCATCAAGAAGATGAAAAGGCCAATTAAACGTGTCAAGCGAGAAATTGTTTCGGAGGATTCACTTTGCGATCAATGCGGAAATTGTTTTTCTGATTCTGTAGATGGCTCAGGATGGGGCAGATGCATCAAATGTGACATTCGGTTTCACGCGACATGCCATTACGCTGAAATTGTCTGCAATGCATGCGCCTAATTGATTGAATGGGCGTGCTACTAAGCTTTGATGAACGGAATTTGTTTTTTTTTTGTTCTGAGCTACTGGCTGTCACCAATAATTGTTTGTGATTTATTCCGCTGTATAATAAATAAAATAATAAATAAAATCATTCAGTTCGATAAGATTGAAACTGCCTCTGAAAAACTGATACAGGACCTTGTGAAACCCTGTTCCCGGAGTGTGCCCAGTAAGGCCAAAAACCTCAAAATATCCTCCATGTGTGTTTTTGTTTCACGTTTCGCTGGTTCATAACGTTATAAAAGCTCAACTCGTCGTTTATTTTTAATTTTCTTAACATGGCCGTCTTACCCACCCTACCTGTCCATCTTACCCACACCACCTGTCCGTTTCACCCGCACACTCAAAAAAAGCGAATTCTGCAATCTTTTTTTTATTGTTTCAAAAAACGTAGAAAACGATTTTCAACCGTGAAACCAAATACTACGCATCAAAGTGCTTGTGTCAAACTAAAGTGTAAAGAATTAAGATCCAAAAAAATATGATGTTCTACACATACGAATTTACTGTTTCCTTAACATGTCCGTCTTGCCCCCACCCCCCCTACTGTTCTATGTGCTATCTAATTTTGTTAGAAAGCTGATACGTTAGGAACAAAGTTTGATATGGTTTTAATATTAGTAGAATAATTTTTGTTATGATTTCTGTTATTTTAACACCTAACGGGATCAAAATTAAAACACAATCTGAAAGGTTTTTCACATAACAAACTAACAGCCTCTGTTACATTTTTGTTTTGTCTTTCTGATCGGGTTACCACCTATATCCTCCCCTTCGCTTTATTTTTTTTCGTACTTCTCGTCGCCCTTAACTTCCGACTACTCGACTGAATCTAGAGGTAAAATGAAACTGAAAAGTAAAATTTTACAGTAAATTGGACAAATAAAAGCAATGAGATGATTATATAGGTGTTGAGATGATTATAAGACCGTTCCCCTATCAAAATTTTTTATGTTCTTTCCTACTTTTGTTCAGAGATCTGACACTGTGCTACGTGGCGCTAGTGTGCATGTAATGTTGAGTATATTGAAATGAATTTCTTCATGAATCCAACCACTTGGACAGCTGTGTTCTTCTAGAAACTTATTCAGAAGGTCATGGGCTTTTGGTTTAGAAATAAGGCCATTTCGGGGCGCTGGTGTGCGATTAGTTTTGAGTGGTAAGAGCACAATTTATCTCGAGGATTAAAGTACCCATCATGTTTCGTTACTTAGCAACTCAAAGATTCAAATTTCCCACAAGAAATTATTTTGTTTTCCAATTTTGTTGACCTACAATGTCTATTATTCTGAAGAAGTGCTTTTATTTGGGTAGGATACAACATGTAGCATGGGATTGTATTAGTGTTCACGCTGATCCGAAATGACTTATAGATTTTAAGGCCTTGTGAATAGCGTCGTTCAGAAATACTCGTGGAGTTAAAATATGTCTTAGTTGACATCAGCACCACTCGTGGCACAGGTCGATGACCGCAACATTCTACGAAGTAGAAATACATTCATGGAGAAGATAATAAATACACTTGCAGTGTTGGATAATTTTCCATCTTTGCGCACTGATTTTAGTCTTTGTATGATGGTATGTTACGTCATTACGATCTGCAGATATTTTTTTCCGAAAAGGAACGGAGAAATAACTGGAATTTTTCTGTGTCGATGATTCCGAAAGTTTTATGCGTGAGGTGGCGACAAAAATAAATACACTATTGAAATATATATACAAAACAATCCAAATTAGCTTTATTTCTCTACATATTGTTAGCAAAGTAATATTTTACGTTACAAAACTCACTTTCAAAATTTTGTGGCTTGTCCTTTGTTTTGTAAAGCCATATTCAATCTTCCGGGTATGTTTACCACCAGGTTTTCACGAGTAGAAGCTGAACTAGCATTTCACACTGCCTGTCTGACGTTCCATAACTCTGTTTTATTCTTTGGATGATGCTTTGCAACCTAGACTTTCCCAATCTTTCATAGAATTTCTAAAGGATTTAAATTAAAAGTCTGCGCTGGTCAAACTAATAATTTTATATTTTCGTTTGAAAATCATCTTCGTGTTTTCAATGCTGAATGTTTAGGATCGTTACTCTCCAACGAAGAAACATGTTTTCTTTGGCATACGGAAGCGATGCGCTACGTAAAATATCTACACAGTCGGTAGTATTCATAGTCTATGTTATAAAATCAATGGGTTCCATACCAGCATCAGAAAACAGTATTACACCGTTTTGTGGTCACTTCCAGATTTCATTACTTTCGTGGTTAATTGTGCTTTGGAGGCAGTATTTACCGGTTTTCTCACCAGCTGCTGACCGTTTGAAACAAAGAGGTTAAATTTCGCCTCATCCGATCAAAACACAATGTGCCATTTAGTTGCACCCTAGTCTAAAAACTTTTTAGAAAATTCAGTTCTTGCCAAAATGTGTCGCTTTTGAAGTAGAATAAAGTTTCCTGTGTACCTAGGTGATCGATTTTGCTTCCATATGCCGAAGAAAACATGCCACTTTGCCGGATCTCTATGCAGTATAACGATCCTAAACATACAGTATTGAAAACACGAAGATGATTTTCAAACGAAAATATAAAATTTTTAGTTTGACCAGCACAGACTCCTAATTTAAATCTTTCAGAAATTCTATGGAAGATTGGAAAAGTCTAGGTTGCAGAGCATCATCCAAAGAATAAAACAGACTCATGTAACGTCGGACAGGCAGCGTGAAATGCTAGTTCAGCTTCTACTCGTGAAAACCTGGGGTAAACATTCCACGAAGATTGAATATGGCTTTACAAAACAAAAAACAGACCGCAAAATTTTGAAAGTGAGTTTTTTAACGTCAAAAATCACTTTGCTAACAATATGTGGAGAAATAAAGCTAATTTGGATTGTTTTGTATATATATTTTAATAGTGTATTTATTTTTGTCGCCATTTTAAAAACACTAACTCACGCAAAAAAATTTCGGAATCACCGACAAAGAAATTTCTCCAGTTATCTCTCCGTTCTTCTTTCAAAAAGAGTGTCTGCAGATCCTAATGACGTAACATAACATCATACAAAAATTAAAATCACTGCGCAAATACGAAAAATCATCCAACACTGCAAGTGTATTTTTTTTTTCTCCATGACTGTAAATTCAGGTCAAAATACAAAGAATAGTGTGCACACATTGCTGAAGACCACAACTTTCTAGGAAGTTGGTACCGTGAGATAAGTAAGAATACTAATTATTTCGTGCACACTAAACTGATCATCATCCAAGAGCCCTTGATGCTCTGAGCATCTTTGCTGATGATCGACTTTGTAGGTTTTCGGAAAAACGATGGCTATAATTTCTGAGGGGTGCTGCAATATTTAAACTGTGTGTTGCAATACTCAGTGAAGCGAATTCAAACTTATAGCGGGTAGTGTAATTTCCTAGCCATAACTGCATAACTTTCCAGTACAAGAAATCAGAATGACATCAGTCAACGATTTTCAGTCCATGGTCATAGTGTCGGATCTGAAAAAAAATATTGAAGAGTACTCGAACACTTAACAAGGCGTGACCAGTTACGAGACAGGCATCGTACACAAATTACTCAAAGTAAAAAATCTAGTTTTCAGACCCCCGTTCGATTGACTCCTCTCCCTTAAAATTACGTAACGCTGAACAACCTGCCCAATTTTCAATTTCGAGCAAAAATCACAATTACGAAACTATATCCGCTATTCCCTCTATCCCCTATGTAACAATTAGTAATGCCGACTCAACCCCCCTTCCCCTCCCTCTTTCATGTGCTACATAACTTGAGTACGATGCCGCACAACAGTTATCATTCCTACATGAAATAAACATATTATAATTTACACCAAATCCAGAAACGGATTCCCGTCCTGCTTTCTACGGTGAATTTTATTGAACAGTCCTGAGAGTTAAGTTGTTAAAAGTTTGTTCTAGGTACCGTTTTTCATCGACATAACGTTTCTGCACGTGAGGAAAATATTATTGTCTTCCGCATTGGCTTTGAAGTCGCTCATGAAAAGATTCACCGGTAGAGGTGAGAGCCCAAAGAGATTTGGTCTTTGAATCCTGGGAAGGTGATTGGCTTCATAAACCATATTTCACCTGACTGGGAGCGTGTCGGTGCAGATACCTGATCACTCACAATAGTGGTCATTGTATTTTGCAAGGGGACACGTATAGCAATTGACTGGGATATGTTACCAAAGTTCACATCAATGGACAACGTAATTCTAATTCCCTAACAAAAAAAAGAGGTGAAAGTTTACTCTCCATGCTTATTCCAAATGTCGTTAACGTAGAAAACCTAACGATAAAATAGCTTCTCTTCTCTCTGGGATAACAACGTGAAAGCGTACGAAAATCATCGTAATCAGTTGGACACGGGCACCTGATGATGTGCAATACGAAGCTCAAAACGGGTCGGTAAATTTTAATATCTATGTTTATTTTGTGTATCTCGATCGCTGAACACCAACTTCCAGCCTTCAGACGTGACCCGGTGCCTACCAATAATCCATACTTATCATTTCTATTCAGAAAGCTCCCATAAGGCACGAAAAATCATATTTATCATACAATATCAGTTAGGCTTTCTGGACCCCGGTAATTCTATTACCCTCTCTTACATATGTATCAGAAACACGCATGCTAAATTTTCGTCGCCAGGTTGGTCGCCAGGATGCCTTCGATGCGATGTGATCGCATGTGGATTGTTAAAAGAAGCTCATTATTCGGGTTGTCGACCAGCATTCTTGTGACGAGTCCGGCCCACCGAAAACTCCGAGGGAGTTCAAGTCCTCTAAGAGCAGTGTAGTCATCGCATGCCTATAGAGAACCACCGGTCTATCTATGAACTATTATTATGAACAATTTAAACTTCGTTCGGCTGCATACCTTACTCGATCTCGGAGTCCTCCGAAGTGAAAAGTAGACGCAACTCCCACATTGGTTCTCTATGACCTCTTGTAGGAGGCTGATGTAGTTCTCTCTAGGGCCGCTCTGTACTCTGTTTTCGACGTTTTAATGAGCACTCTTCAGTTTTCAGTCCGTGCTATGATGTCAAAGTCATGAGTCACAAGTTAAACGAAAATCTCCTCAATCCTCTCGGTAACTTGAAGGGACTCAAAAGTATCCTCGTGACACACACATCACACATCTCACGATTCATGATAGCTTTGATCAGTCTCATAAGTTGATCCGAGAAGATTTCTTCGTTCTCGTGCATCTGTCATAGTTGTTCTCGATCCACATGATGAGTGGCCACGATATACTCACGACATTTTTGTGGAATCTTCTGGAGTAAAAAGATCTGATCCGTGGTAGCATTAGCTCCCGGGAAGCCTGCGTGATGCTGTCCCACGAACCTCCAGATTAACGGTAATAGACGCTGGAATAGGATTTGGGAGCGTATTTTGTAGGCGGCATAATCTTGCATTTCAGTTTGTCACCTTTGTTGTGGATGGAGCAGACTACTGCCTCCATCCAATATTCGGATACTTTTTCTTCATGCCAAATCTTGGAGATGCCCCGCCGCAAGCCGTCTTTATCGGTGGCTTTATTGTTTTTCGGCTTTCGCCTCTCCTGCTGGGTTTCCTGGATGTCGGGGGTTTGTATTCGGTCGTCTATTGCTGACACATCTAGGTCAACTCCATTTCCGTTTCTACTTTCTGTCTCGTCATGCAATACTCATCGAAGTACTGCTTCCATCTGTCGACTACCTCGTTTTCGCTGGTGGCCGAGTTTCCGTTCACATCCCTACATATATCGGCTTGCGGCTCAAACCTTCACCTAAAGTTTCATTGGGACGGAACATCTCCGCACGCTCACTATAAACACGATCTTCCTGCTGGGGTTTCTTTCATTTCAAAATCAAACGACAAAAAATACTCAGAATAACTACACAACAGCGCTCATGTCGGAGAAAAAGTACACGGTGAATTCTACTTCACTTTTTTCACATATTGAGGAGAAAACATTGCTGATTCCAAGTACCAATTTTCCAATCGTCGTTCTTAATTCGTTGTCTGGAAAAAGCTCATATTGAGCGAAAATCATATTGAGCGCCGAGAAAACCACTAATACACTCGACTGACAGCACCCTCTCAGAATTTAATGACACTTTATAGATGTGTAAGCCTTACTAAACTAAGCAACTTTGCCTCCTTTTTTCGAAAATTTTTCTAGACTAACATTTGAGAAATCCTGAAGTTTTCAAACCTTTTCTGGCATAAAATTATGTCTAACGACCATATTCTGATATTGGTGTGCAAAATTTGAAACACCGAAAGCATCGAAAGCGTCACGAAAATTATTCAACATCAAATGCTTATAACTTAATCAATTTTAAACAGATTTACTTCATTTTTACAGCAGTCAATCGGGAAATTAGTTACGGCTATGCGTCAAAACAGTGGGAGATGATGATGATGGTCCCGCCACATACCCCTACAAAGGTTTGAGCTGGACGATTTATCTATAGATAATTAATGTGGTCACATTTTAATCAGTTATACAAAACAAATAACGAACTGATTTTACCTCCAGATATAAACTTCTTCAAAAACTGTATACTTGATTCATAGAGCACACAAAACTAGTACAGGGATTTCATGACCTTCAGCCAGACCAAACACAACTATTTCATGATTTTCTCTAAGCATTCAAATAACAATTCTATTTGCTAAAAGAAATCATTTATATCTGTAAAACGCGCGCGAGGCTCAAGCTTTTGTAGTCTCTTTCTTTTATTTTTAAAGCTACAACAACATAAATAAATAAAAAATCCATCATCATCACCGTGACGAACACAGTAGTTTTGTTGTTAAAAATTTAGAAAAGTCCAATTTAATATAAATAAAATTCTACAACGCAATTAGATCCGTTCGTATAAAACTTCGTCATTTACAAGCTTCAATAAAACAATCATTATATGAATAGAAACCAAAACAAATAGTTCATCTAAAATAAATCCGTTTGTTAAAACTTCGTCATTTAAGATCCGTTTGTTCAAACTTCGTCAGGTAAACTCTACATCATTTTGAAAAACTCAGTGTCGTTCTATACAATAGAAACTTTCACGTGTGAAATACATTGTCTCTTAAACTCCGCAAGTGTTGGTGCACGTTTAACATGTCTAGGCATCGAATTGAAAAAATTTATACCTTTATAAAACAATGAATTCTGTGAAGCTCTCGTTAGAAAGAAAGGTGTTCTTATTTCATCCGCGTTTCTAATGTTATATCTATGAAAATCTCTTCCTCTTTCAATTCGATCACTCAAATATTGAGGTAGCAAACCATTAATTATTTTAAAAATGAACACCATAGACAAACAATTCGCTGCTTCACAGATAGCCATTGCAAAGCGTCCAACATGAAAACAGAGGAAGTTAATCTATAACAATTTAAAATCAAACGCATTATTCTATTCTGCAAACGCTGTAACCTCAATAGTTGTGTGTTATTGGCTAAGTATAAAAAAGTAGGGCAAAAATCCAAATGTGGAGAGATGATTGACTTGTATAGCTGTATTTTACTACTAACCGTTAATTCGTTTTTCAAACGGCATAGAATTCCATACTTTTTGGCAATTTTCTTGATGACATTGTCAATGTGAGCGTTGAACTTTAGGTTGTCATCAATAATCACGCCAAGATATTTAATCTCCCGAACGCGACCAATTGCCTCATCATCAATCAAAACAGAGACATCATCAGAGCAAAGGCGTCGTACACAAATTGCGTAGCGGTAAAAATCTAGATTTCAGACTTCCTCCTTCCTATGTAACAATAAGTAATGATCGATATGACTCCCCCTTCCAAAATTACGTAACGCTGAACAATTTTGAGCAAACATTTCAGTTACGTGACTGTCTCAACTAACAATAAGTAACGCTGACGCAACCCCCCCCCCCCCGCTCTTCAGGCGTTACATAATTTGTGTACGACGCCGAACTTGCGAAGAAACGGTTCGATCATCACAAAATCTCACATGCTCCATGGTTGTGCGGACGACATTGATATCATTGATATCGACCGTAGAGCCGTGACGGAGGCCTTTAGGCCTTTTAAGAAAGAAGCAGCAAAGTTGGAACTCAGCATAAACTCTACTAAAACAAAGTACATGGTAGCTGGCAGGGAGCGTGGGAGTTCCCGTGGTGTTTGTGCTCAGGTGGAGATAGATGGGAAACTATTTGAAGTGGATGATAGATTTGTTTATCTTGGTACGCTTGTGACATGTGACAACGATATGAGCCATGGAGTGAAACGACGAGTTGCAGCTGCGAACAAGGCCTGCTACGGACTACGTAACCAAGTAAGGTCCCATAGTTTGCGAACTCGCACAAAACTAGCACTGTATAGAACGCTGATACTCCCGGTGGCCCTTTACGAACATGAAGCATGGACGTTGAAGGAAGCTGATCAACGAGTACTTGGAGTTTTTGAGCGTAAAGCTCTGCGATCGATACTTTGCGGTAAACTAGAAGATGGAGTGTGGCGCAGACGCATGAACCACGAGTTGTACCAGGTATATAAACATGCTGATATAGTGAAGGTAATACAACGGGGCAGGCTTCAGTGGGCAGGACATGTAGCCAGAAGGCCAGACGAAAGAGCCGCCAAAGGTTGAGCCCCCACAAAACGTTTTTTGGGACACCCTAGTGTGCATGCTCGAAGGCTTAAGAGTCCATCGTGCCCAATTACCTTTTCATTCGGGTGAATAACTACAGTACCACCTCCAGTATGGCATCTTTCCAGGCAGATCGGTATGTACTAATTTACTGGAATTTGTGTCACATTGCTTGCGCATAAGATTGACACTTTCAAATTGATGAGGTGTACTACAGCATTCGATCATGTCAACCATCATATTTTGTTGAAGAAGCTAAGACGTTTAGGTGCTTCGGACCGACTTATTGCATGATTTTGTACGTATCTTCATTAGAGATGGATGGCGGTAGTACTCGAAGCATCGCAGTCAGAATGATTTTGCAATAAATTAGGTGTCCCGCAAGGAAGCATATTAGGACTATTGTTATTCTATTTTTCCATCAACGACGTCACATTTCTGTTGCCCCGTGGCCGCCGACTGCTCCATGCCGATGATCTTAAAATTTACCTCGTTTAATGATCATCGATGGAAGGCTGCTTTACACTGCAGAGCTTACTGAGTATTTTCGTCAATAGGTGTAGCGTGCAATGTGCAATGTTATCAGCTTCTATCGTATCACATCCCCAATATTATTTCAATTTACTTTTGATGGGAAAATACTTGAACTCATCAATCGTTGCAAATGTTACTTTAAAAATTGTTTTCTGTAATAACACCATAATCAAGCCCGAATTAAGAGTTGTGGGGGCCCAAGGTGTTGTCAAAAATTCAATTAAGGAACATCAGCAACGTCATACAAAATAAAAGTTAGGGAAAGGTTATAGAAGGATTTTGTTAGTTTCGTCTAAATTCCAGTTTTTGTGTCACCAAATTTTTTGTTGGAAGTGAAATTTTGTGGGTCCCGCTAGACATATGATGCTATATTAAAAACTCGACTTTTATTATTACTCACACAAAATAAATAAAAACCGCTAAAACGCCAACGCGAAGTTAACTCACAATGAAGAATCACTTGAATAAAGATTATTAAATTATTAATAAACACCTGAGATTTGACATAACATATTATGATTATAAAAAAATAATTGATAATAGCAATTTTTTTTCACTGGCCAAATTATATACTTTTAGGTACACTCCCCCCACAATTATGGAACTCCCACAATTATGGATCAGTTTTGTGTTTCATGTTAATTTCCTTAGTTAAACCAACTGTTCGAAGGCATGTCACATTTTTGCAACAAAACATGTCATGTTAACTTGTCTTGAACTCAACAAACATCTTTTTTGTCTCGAGATTGATTCGTTTTTCAAGTGCGTACAATGTGTTCATCATGAATCTGTCAAAATGTCGGTCGTTATTCACGATAAGCATAAGCAGCACGTTTCTGATTCATAAGCTTCCTCTGTGATATAATCACTAATTTCTGTGCAAAAAATGGCTCGTATACATAGATTAAGGTGAGTTTTTTACGATTCTGCTAAATTTTGGTGGTTTACAACGTTTTCTGTGTAAAAATAAGCAATTTTCTAAGTGTTCCATAATAGGGACCGAAACGAGGTAGTTTTACACAATTATGGATCACTTCGATTGGTATAAGATTTTTACAAATTCAAACACCTTATCAACTATAAAACACGTTTTCAAAGCAGGAACGTGGATCGGAGATCCAAACGGAAGCTTTACAGTGCTCAGTCTTTGGAAAATGCTGTTTTCGAAGCCCGCAGGACAGGAAAGCTCCGTATGGTGGCAAAACGCTATATGGTCCAATTGACAACGCTGCATCGTCATGTTAAGCATCCTCCAAGGAATGACAGACCTGGACCCCTAACCCTATTGCGACCAGAAGAAGAAGCTCGTTTCGAACAGTGGGCATTTTACATGGCCAGAGCTGGATTTCCGATAAGCGAAACCGATTTGATATACGCCGTGAAAGACTACGCCGATAAAATCCATGAAACGCGGAATTTACCTCTTATTTTTCCAAGTCAGTATTACAATTCGATTTTTTTTTTCGAAAAAAGCTTCACTGATTTTTAAATTGGTTAGGTAAGAACTGGCCACGTCGTTTCTTACAAAGACATCCTTTGATCAAAAAGAAGTTTACCACAAACCTATCAAGATCTGGAGCTAATGTGACCGAGAACGTTCTGCGAATGTGGTTCTCGGAAATTGAAAGCATTTTTGAGGACGAGGGTATCGACATGTCGATTTTCAATTTCCCAAATCGAATATTCAATTTCGATGAGTCAGGTTTTAGGCTGGTACCGAAAGCATTCAAGGCCCTTTGCGAGAGAAACGTGGAAAACACTTACATTGTTAATAGTAATTCCGATAAAGAAAGCTATACTACTCTTCGGAGCCAACGCAGCTGGTGAGCTAACCCCGCCAATGATTTTGTATCCGGGACAAAGAATCAGTCGTGAAATCGCGGAAAGCATACCCAAAGGCTGGTCGGTAGGTGTTTCCGAAGAAGGGTGGCAGACATCCAAAACCTTTTACGAATATATGGCCAATGATTACTTTAATTGGCTGGTAAAGTCCAAAACTGAGCTTCCTGTAGTAGTTTTTCTAGATGGCCATAAGAGTCACATCAGCATAGAGCTAATGGAGTTCTGCAAACAACAACACATAATACTAGTTTCACTCTACCCCAATTCCACAAGAATTCTCCAGCCACTTGACCGATCGTTCTTTGGTCCATTCAAGAATATTTGGAACAAAGTCCTAAGAAAATTTCACCTGGGTAATAATTCAGCAATTCATTTGACGAGGTTTTTGGACAATTGGAAAAGGGATTATTGGTACGGCCCGCTTGATGAACTCGCGTTGTTTGATTTTTGGAAACTTATTAAAGATAAAGCGGAAGGTTTGCTTTTCACAGAACCACTTCAGCAGTCAAACAGTGTCACTATTGATTTTATTGTGAATACCAACGGCGAATGCTCATATCTATCGACAACAGTTCATGCAGAAAACGCTGGTAAATATCAAATTGTATAGTGATATAAATATTCTTTATATTATTGCCAATTTTGTATAGATGCTGCGAGAAGTGAAAGGAGTGATTGTCGTGCTCCATTCACTGAACCTTCTAATGCCCAATCAGGTAAACAATAAAAAAACAGCATTTAAAACTTATAAAGTCGTTTTTTAAACTCTAGATTTTCTAAACCGTGCCTCAACAAACGAATTGACGGATATTACGTTAGAGACTACAGGTGCTACTTACACAAATTCTAGGGATCCATTTGAAGAGGTTCTAGTTTGGCCGAGAGTTCAAACTAATGGTCCAAATCAACGCAAACGTCGTGGACATGAACATGTACCATCTGTTTCTACCAGTGAGAGGTGGCTGGAGTAGTATAAGAAGAAGGATCTGGAGAAGAAAGAGATCGAGGATGCCAAAAAAGCAAGGATCGAAGAGCGAAAAATCAAGAAAAACAGAGGGATGAGTAAAAACGTCTGAAAGATGCTCTTAAGACGGACAAACATAAAAAAAGTCGAGAGAAAGCTAAGAAAAAGTGACCAGTTCCGAAAAGGTCGATAATGCGATTGAAACATGATTTGAATAAAGTTTATTGAATAAATTCATTGCATAAATTCATTGCATAAATTCATAATTAGTGTTTTTTTCAGTTGATCCATAATACGATGTAAATTGTTTCGTAATTGGTACCGCTCTTAAAAGCGTTCCATAAATGTGTATTCGGTTGATCATGGAATAAACATATTTTCTGAAAAATTCTTGCAAAATATGAGAATAAACACTGAATTAGCTGAAAGATTAGATCATTCTGTAGCTAAACTCAGTTATAGATTACTTTTGAAGAGTTGGATGTGTTAGAAATGATTTTTCAAAGGCATGCATATTCCTAAGTGTTCCATAATTGTGGGGGGACTGTACTACAACTTTTGTCTCTAAAAGTTACCTGCTGATACAATCCATTTTTGCTATTAGTTTCGGATATTGCAATCCCTTTTATTCCTAGCGTATTTATTTTGCAATTTGTTCTACTCGCCGTTTACATTATAACATTTTGTTTGATCTCCCCGATTGACAAACAGAAGTGACAGTCCACATCAATTCTAGCAGTAAACTGCCAGCATTCTAGTATTCTCTGTGTCGAATGCAACACGAGTATGATTATTTTTCTCGCTTCGGTCATTGTTTCCAGAAGAGCGGTTGGATACCGACAGCATCTATCGGCAATCATGTTCAACCGAGGCGAGCAACTCAATCATGGAACGTTTCCACTCAATCGACGCTGTTTTCTATCCTGAAACTTTTGCGTGTACACAATGTCTCAAAAGCAGGGTAAAACGGACAAAGCGAATCAACGAACCGTAAAAAATCTTTGAATAGTTTCATACTCAAACTTTAAATGTTATCCTTAACGTTGAACAAATGCTAAGCTATCTGATGATTTACCCCACAAACCACTACAAGTAAGCCAACGTGTAAGAGAGCTGCTCATTCCCAGTAGTAGGTAGCAATCAATTGAACATCTATATTTCTTCCGGCATTTTTTTTATCGCTCCGAACTCCCTCTTTCCGAACTCGAATCGAACTTATTGATTGGAAAATAGTTTTTCACGCGTTCGCGACTGGACCAATAAGTGAGGAAGAACAACAACAACAACAGCATAAAGAACAGAGCCGCTGCTGTGGTAGAACTGCTCATAGATCACCGACAACTGGCACTGACAGACGGTGATGTCTGCCTCCTCGATTGCTCTGAAAAGCTTCACTCCGTTTGTTCGTTCCCTTTGGAAGTGAAGGCTTTCCGTGGATAGTGGAAGAAGCCGGTCAGAATCATCATTTTTCGCTATTCTTCGCGTGGAAATATTTGAGTTTGGACAACTTGGCTGATGTTGCAACTGCTGCTCGGGCAAAGACGGAGCACAAAGTTTCTGCTACACTGTTAGCACAAACAATGGAATAGAAGTGCTGCTCCAAGTTATTCCAATGTTTCATTCAATTACGAACTCCCAGGGGTTGAAATTTGCTGTCAATGTGTTCGCAGACAGCGGCAAAGAGTGATGAAATATGTACAGAAAGAACTTGGCTCTGGTGAAAGTTTATCGCAGTAGGGTAACGGGGGTATTTTGGCCCACATGCATATTTTGGCCCACCCGGTAACATTTTACGCATTTTATCTGATAAATTCAATGAATATTAGAAAACTATACAAGCAACATTGAATAACACACCTAAGAATCATACTACACTATAATTTTCGGCGAAAGACTGGCTCTATGTAGTGTTATTTTGGAATTAGTTCATACATATTCAAAGTCATGGCTGAGTCAACCCAAAGTGAAGAGGAAGTGGTAATATACAAGTCAACGTCCGGAAGCTATTGTAACAAATATGTATGTTTTTGAAACAATTTGTTGTTGTAGTGATATCAATAAAATGTCATAGAAACAGTTTGTATACTCTAACAGGATGGAAAAAGTTGAAAAAGTGGTTAAACGCATGGCCGAAATATGCTTGCCTCTTTCTGAAGCAAACATATTTTGGCCATGCCAAATTTTGACATCTCTTTGATTACCGTTCGGCCGTTGCACGTAAATAAGAAAGCAGCTTGTGACAATTTACAGGTAATTACTTCTTAATTTATCACATTTAACTATATGAAATTAGATGAGAATGCCTGTCAAACCGCTATAAGCCAAATCATTTCATTTTTAGATGCCTAAAATTTACAAAAATTCACAGCAGAAGGATGTTCTCCTCAAACCCACTATTTTTGCTCTTAAAATACTGATGATGATCTTAAATATAATTAGTCCGAACTATTTCCATACACGTCTGTAGATATAAAGGTGGGCCAAAGTAAAAATTTGGTGGACCAAAATATGTTCTTAGTACTTCGTAGAAAATTTGATATTTCTAGGATATTTTTCAATATATTGCATTGTTGAACGGTGTATATTAAAATAGACACTTAGCTTTTAACAATGGTATAATAGAGTAGGTATGTATGTTGAAAAATTGTGTTTATTTTTAATGAACTGTGCGAACACTTCCCAAAGCTGGCCAATATACCCCCGTTACCCTATCTCTCGTTTTTGTATTTAGGGACAATTTTTCGAATGATTTGATAGGTGGAACAAAACTCTATTCAAAAATATGTTATTTGCGAGTGATTAATTGCGTAATTTCAGTTCACGTCGTTACATACAATCAAAACCGCAAAATAATTTGCTGGGAAACGATTTCAGCATTTTAATCATTCCGAAACACGCTCTGTTAGCTTCTGAGAATCTTACCATGGCGACACGAACCAGCACTCAATCATCGGCAGACCTGACGAAACTTTGCGTCATCAGAGATGAAAAATTACTCCTTTCATTCGAAGTGCTTAATCTGTCTGGTCGAGAAACCAGACGATCCTGGCGGGCCAGGATCTGATTGGGTGCCGACTGTTTACGAAGGGGGGTCAGCAAAAATAAATCTTCATTTTAACTCTCCCAAGCGGTGATTACTCATCCGCATGATTGATGTTTCTCAATCTCGATTGTGCGTGTAGTTTTTGACAGGTCTCACCACTTGGGTGGGCTTTCTGGAATCTACTACTACTACTACTACTGCAGATTTATATCAACTGCGCTGATTGAGCCATCCGAAGTGAAACGAAATAAAATAAAAACCGCTTGATTAATTAGCTAATTCACTAAATATAATTGTTTTGCGATGAATAAAACCTCGATGCAATTTCGTATCAAACTCCTGATTTGATAGATGCGTTGCTAAATCGTATCGTATCATATCGTATAGCTTAAACTGTGTTATTTATTAAATAGCCAGGAACGAAATTTTAAACATTAATCAACTGGTGGCAAAATCAAAGAGAAGGGACTGGAAGCGTACATGTGAGCAAGTTGAAAACTTGCCTGTTGTAGCTAGACTCCATAAAGCCCTCTCTACAGATCACACAAATGGGCTTGGCCGCTTAAAGAACGAAAACGGTCAGTTCACAACAGACTCTCAGGAAACACTTAGTGTCATAATGGATACACACTTCCCAGGCTCGACTCAATTGACTTCCGAAAATGCATAGGACTTCTATATGGCTCAACCTAGCTCAATTCACGACAAGGTTAAAGCTCAAGAATTAGCCAGTGTAATATTCACGACGTCAAGAGTTGAATGGGCGGTGGATTCCTTTAAGCCCTTTAAATCGCCGGGGCCAGATGGGATTTATCCAGTGTTTTTACAAAAAAGCAAGGATATTATAGTCCCCTGTCTGGTGGAGATGTTCAGGGCTAGCATGACACTAAGCTACATTCCGAGTAAATGGCGAGAAGTCCGCGTCATATTTATTCCTAAGGCTGGAAAACGTGATAGGACGAGTCCCAAAGCATATAGACTAATCAGTCTAACTTCTGTCATTTTGAAAATGATGGAAAAAATCATTGATCTACACATCAAATTATCTTACTTAAAAAGTAGACCATTAAACAAATTTCAGTTTGCCTATCAAACTGGTAAATCAACTGAAACAGCACTCCACACGCTGGTTTCAAAACTAGAGAAGTCTTTTGAGGCTAAAGAAATCTCACTGACAGCCTTTCTTGATATTGAGGGAGCATTTGACAATGCTTCTCACGAATCTATAAAAATGCTATGAAAAAACGCGGTTTTGACATGTGCATCTTGAATTGGACTATCGCTATGTTATCAAACCGGTTGATAACAGCCAATTTAGGAATATCAACTTTAACGACAAAACCAACAAGGGGTTGCCCTCAAGGAGGGGTTTTATCTCCCTTATTGTGGTCTCTTGTTGTCGATGATCTTCTTAACAACTTAACGAACCTAGGATACGAAATCATCGGTTTCGCTGATGACATTACTATTTTAGTTAGGGGTAAATGCGGATCTACTATTTCCAATAGAATGCAATACGCCTTAAACTACACACTTAAATGGTGTAACCTGGAAGGACTAAGCGCCAATCCTTCTAAAACAGTCATTATCCCATTTACAAGAAATAGAAAGTATAATATTGCAACTCTTAAGTTGGGAGACACACAGTTGGTGCTATCCAAGCGAACCAAGTACCTAGGTGTTATGCTTGACCACAAGCTCAACTGGAACGACCATCTAGAGTATGCGATCTCAAAAGCAAACAACGCTCTTTGGGCTTGCAGCAATATATTTGGCAAAAAATGGGGACTCAAGCCGAGGATGATTCACTGGATATACTCGGCAATAGTGAGACCCAGAGTAACTTATGCCTTGCTAGTGTGGTGGCCTAAAACTTCACAATTATCAGCTCAGAAAAAGTTAGATAAACTACAACGTCTGGCATGCTTATCAACAACAGGAGCAATGGCCAGTGCACCATCCGAAGCCTTAGAAGCTCTTTTATATCTTCTACCCTTACATCAGTATGTACAACTTGAAGCCGAAAAATGTGCTCTTAGGCTAAAACGTGTCAAACTCTTTCAGGAAGGAGATCTACAGGGACATTTACGAATCCTCAAAAATTTCCAACTGAACACCTTAGTAACCATGAATGAAGATCGAATGGACTCTAAGACTAACTTCAGTGTTCCTTTCAAAGTGATTGAATCCAATCGCACCGAATGGGATGAAGGAGGTCCTAATGTTTGTCCAGGATCAGTCATTTTTTATACAGATGGCTCTAAAATGGGCGAGTCTACAGGCGCTGGGGTCACTGGACCAGGAATCAATATATCAATTCCAATGGGGCAGTGGCCCACAGTTTTTCAAGCGGAAATAAATGCGATTCTAACATGCACAAGTATTTGCTTGGCTAGGAAATATAGGTATGCCAATATCTGCATTTTCTCAGATAGTCAAGCAGCTCTCAATGCTTTAAAAGCATACACATGTCAGTCGAAGTTGGTATGGGATTGTATACAATCCCAACGACAACTAACTGTAACAAACGTTGTCAATCTATACTGGGTGCCTGGTCACTGTGGTATAGAAGGAAATGAAAAAGCCGATCTCTTAGCGAGAATTGGTTCTTCAACTGCTTTCGTCGGGCCGGAGCCATTCTGTGGGGTATCTTCATCCTGTTTGAAATCTGAGCTAAGAGGCTGGGAATCAATGATGATTGATGCCAACTGGAAGGCTTATTACAAAGCAAGACAATCTAAACTATTCATTACACCATGTAAAAGAATTACACGGAGCCTACCCAGTATGAATAAAGCTGATCTGAGTACGTTAACTGGCCTACTTACTGGGCACTGTCCGGTAAGTATCACCTTAAAAAATTAGGTAAACTGACAGATGACTTATGTCGTTTCTGTAATTCTGAAGTAGAAACCTCGGAACACTTACTGTGCCAATGCAGCGCATTAATTCAGCAAAGACTGCGTATTCTTGGAAAAGGTATCCTCACGCCTAACGAGATATGGTCCGCTGAACTAATGAAGGTAAGGAACTTCATCAAAGAAGTCGTACCTTCTTGGGGTGAAATGCAAAGTCTGGGTGCGACTATCACTGATACCCATAGTGATGGAACGAACTGACAGTGCATAAAAATTAACGCGGAGTATACCACAATATATCTAACTAATGGTAGCAGTGGTCATAGGCTCCTACAGGAAAAAAAAAAAACTGGTGGCACGTTTCGAAAAAAAAATCCTGTCCCGCCGATCGATTCAATCACCAGCGCTGCGGTCCGCTATCGAAGGCTGGCTGGAATTCGGTGCCGCATTCGGCATTCAACACAGCGTAAGGATATAATTAAGTTTTCCACCTGAAAAGTTTCGCATTCCGCAGGGTCCGCATTGGCTCGCATCGCAGCGAAATATGTACATTGCAGATACCGCGCTATCATACGTTGCGATCGGTCGAAATCCGTACGGCATGGAAACTGTTCGCTCAAATTGATATAATTGGGGTGACGCATTAGCACTGGTCCAATAACTGCTCCACATGTGAGAGGGAATGTTTAGAACTGGGTAATAACGCAAAAGGATGATCCAAACAATGTTAAAGTTTGATAACAAAAAATAATGTTATTTCAAAAATGTCCAAAATTTAGAAAAATGTCAAATGCCCTTAACAAAATATTTAAAATTTGCAACCTAGAAAATATGAAGATTGTAAATCTATCATTTGTTCGATACTAGGTTTCCGACGAACCAAAACATTGCACATTCTAAACGATTTGCTTATTCCGATAAATATTTTGTATCAACCAGTATTTCCATCATTTAAAATTCCAACGGAATTTAGAATGATTGCTGTAATTGAAATGTTAATAGCTGTTAGATGAACAGTTAGCCCCAAGCATTCAAAAGCGCTTTGTGTTGAATAAAAAAAAAAAAAAACATTACATTCTAACCATCAGGCAAGCCAAATCGATATTCCACCACGCGCTCTGGAACTATGTAATCAGTGTTGTATTTGTTGATGAATGGTACCTACCCAAACCTATGTACGACCGAACGCCATCATAAACGAGGCTAGCGGGGGAAAAAAACACAATCATCAGCATAAAACAATGAAACAATGAGAAAAATTGCCCCCAGACTTGCTACACGTGGCATCCGCTGTTTTGTGTCCGACCGTTTTGCCGGGAGAATAGCATTACAATGCGAGAGTCCATCCTTCGCTTGGAGAAGGTGGGGGAGAACTTAGGCCACAATCAACCATAGGCTTCTCTACGGTGCACCGGACACGGACGACCGGAAGCGGGATAAAAATAAGGACGGTTGTAAATATTACAGCGGGGGAAATATACGACCTGTTTGCATGCGCCTTCGTTCGTTGGTGTAATTTATGAAACGATGTTTGCTGTCTGTGCACCGACGCGACCGGGTCACGGCCCTGCCGCATGCTACTCACGGGAGCTGACCTTACCTATTCTCAGTATGGCCACGCCGAATGCGAATTAGGGATAATAATAATAATAATAAAACAAACAAGTCGACCAGCCAATGCCAAAACCGGACGAACGGCTAGTGGTTAAATTACATATTCAGGAAGGTTCCGAAAATAGCAGCAGTTTCAGAAATGCACCACAGCTGAATTAGGTTGGATCTTGTCGCGTGTGTTCCACCGTTGAACACCCGGGCCGAGAAACACAGAGATGGGCAGGCAAGTTTATCTCCGGATCGCTGCTGGACGAAAGCTTAACTTGTTCCAGAGAGCGACAAATGGGATCACATTTGTCATTTCGGGTGCCCAAACAAATGAGTGTGTGCACGGTTGGGCCATCAATCACGGAACTGAATTAGTTGTTAAGCAGAAAGCATCGTATAATCCAACTGGATGAAGCGGGGGAGAGGGACTCCAGAGCGTCCCAAGGGATATGCCTTTGACGATATGAACTAATATTTTGCTGGAAGCAAGTCCTATTCGTACTCGAGCTGGGGCAGTTTTGTGCCTTCCCAATTAAGCGGACAACCGTTCCGATGCATTTGAGCTAATGAAAACACTCCGATCAAGCATATGCTTGCCAAATCCGAGACTGCATCAATCATTTTAGTTCACTCTGGTATTGCAGCCCTGAAACCAGTCGAAAAATGAATTTAGTTCAACCTCTTTTCGGGTGCTCGTTATGAATTACCGAAATTTTTTTTTTTCTACTAATTTTAACATTTGGAATACGAAAACTAATTGAGACGAATAATATTGATGCTCAATTGATCAACCTATTAATTTCAAACGAATCAAAGCTATATTTGATTATAATGATGATTCCTGAATTCCTGAGGCAAATTTCGATGCGTACTCGCATAGCTTATTAGCTATGGTTACAGAATTTGAATTTAATCATCCATAAATCAAATTATGGCGGAACAGTTAATTAAAATAGCTCACAGCTCTTCAGCACAGTAATATGGACGTTTAGTTGGTATATAAATCCGATTAAATATTGATTTCAGGCACTGCGTAAGGCAATAGAAAACGGTCTAAAATATTTGATAATTCCGAATCAGTCGAGGGAAAAATGTTAAAATTCTTGAAAACTAGCAGCGTTAGCAATGATTAGTAGAACCTTTAGGAAGTATTATCATATTTACCAAAGAACATATTTTTGAGCTACAAATTGAAACCTGTTGGTGTGGATTATGGCTAGCGTCCATTGTCATGACCCGTTTCTATTATCAATTTTTCTGAACTTGACCCCAATATACCAAATTTTGCAAAAAAGAATTATAACTTTAACCTTACATTGGAAAAAACGTTCTATCATTTGTTTAGCAAAAATCCCTAACGAAATGAGGCAAAAGTATGCAGGCAGAAATAACATTTGCGGTAAAAAAATTGACTTTTTACAGATGGTGATGAATAAAAAACTAAGACAGATAATTGAGTTAGATAAATTCCCCATCAATGGTGATTATATTATCTTATTTGCAAAAAACTTCTACGCCCTTGCGAGCGGGCCTTCCGGCAGTTAACCGGAACATTCGCCATGGCGGACGAAAACATGCGTGTAGGCGCTTCAAGTTTGACCAGAAATACTCGAAGGGACGCAGCTGGGGAACGTTAGGCGAATTCGCTGACTTCAGTACCCCATCGATATTCAGCCGCTCCATCTTCTCCAACGATCACTTCGAGTAGTGGGCCGCCGCCAAATCTGGCCAGAACACCGTGTCTTCGTTCTTATGGTATTTCTTGATGAACGACGCAACTTCGGCAGGCACTTCGTACTATAAATTTCCCTGTTCACGGCCAACCCGGAGCGAAAGAATAGCAACTTTGACATCCCTTTCTCGCTGATTGTCAGCCACAGCCGCACCTTCTTGGGGAACTTGGTCTGTAAGATAAACTTCACCTCGGCACTGCCTTCGTAGGGGAGGTGAAATACGTAAAATGCTAATTGTTGCCATCCAGGGTGAGATAGGTTTCGTCGTCCATCACCAGTGCCACGTCGCGATTCGCCGGGAAAATCGACTTGACCATCTTATTCAACCGCTGTCGCTGCGTCATTGCCTGCAGCTCCAAAACCAGTCGGGTCGGGACTACCGCTTCCTGACATGTATATCCATGTTCTACAGATACTTTTTTACTGTTTAACCGCATGCACCAACCTCCAGGCTAAGTGCACGCAGCGATTTAGCCACTTCTCCCTCGGTCTTCCTCTTCAGCATCCTTTGAAGCTTCTTGTCGCTCAGGGTCGTTGGCCGTCCGGAACCGGGCTTTCTTTCGATGCTCTGATCGTTGTCCAATAGTGCCAAGATGTTGTAGATGCCGGAACGGGCATACCCGGCGTTCACAAAGAGCCGCACGATGTCCGTTTTTGACACGGCGGGGTACCATTCTTTGAACGCGCACACTTCTGAACGGAGTAGCTTCACTTTTTTCGCCATCACATTTATGTCGTTTTAATTTTCGCGGTATGGCTACCCTGCGGACTACACTTTGTCCTATCACTGTTTTTTTTTCATCTTCCGGACTATCCCCGACTACCCTTTTTCTGTTCCGGACAGTCCGCGAAAGAAACAGAGTGCAGTTTTGAAGACATCAACACATTCACACGTGTGTGTCAAAATAAAAAAAAAATGTGTCAAAATCGGTTTGCTTTGATTATCGTTCTTCGCGTGTCAAACATCAGGTAGGATTTTCATCATTGTCCGAATCCTTACAGTAGCACAAACGCGATAAAAAGACAATGACGATAATGACCAAAACAAAACAAAGTGACAGCTACCATTGCAACTGCTCGGAAAGTGTTTTTTTTTTTTCAGCTGTAAATTGTATTCCGAGACGGTATAGTCCTGCCGTAAAAACGAATTCGACATTAGAGTTTGACTGATAGAGCTGTCAAATTTTTTTGACGTGGGACTACGTCTATGTTTTCTATACCTGATTACACTTTGTAAAATTGAAAATGAAACTGGCAAATGTTGCGTCAGATTTCAAACGATTATAGCAAGCGAACGACCTAATGCATCTTAGTCATTTATAAGCCGTTGGATAGATTAAATGTGTAACATTTTTTTTCATAAAATGTTCAAAATTGTTGCTTTACTGCTTAATGGTTGGAAAAAGGTGAAAAGTTCCAAGGTCAAGCTTTCCCATATATTTCCCTCGTTATTGGCTTGCTTCCCGAGCACAGACAACAATAACATGGACGAAATAAAT
Organism: Wyeomyia smithii; assembly: GCF_029784165.1. Classification (NCBI taxonomy): domain Eukaryota; kingdom Metazoa; phylum Arthropoda; class Insecta; order Diptera; family Culicidae; genus Wyeomyia; species Wyeomyia smithii. The sequence continues at coordinate 269,940,801 of NC_073696.1, read as the reverse complement.
TCCACTGCCTACATATTTTGACTCAACAAAGTGTTTTGGTTTGTTTCTCTTTCTCCAAGCTGTGTGGCCACGCCTTAATAGCCAAAATCTACGCCGAACTCGATACAAAAGATTGCGTGTAGTAAATTCAGCTTCAGTCTAGTTTGTCACACAACAGCGAGTGGAGTATAGCTGTTAGAGGTACGCGACATTGAGAAACGAGAGCTGCATACGAGTCAACTTTCAGGCACCGCGGAGCATGTTACCTTTATTTTGCACACGGCAGCAACAGTTACCATCGTATGCTGCAGGATATTTTGCTGGCACAGCTGCTGGAGGGTACAGCGGAAAGCAAATTTTATGCGCGACCAACAAAATATTCAATACTACCGGTCGTGGTGTGGTCATCAGCGCTCTATAGCACACATTTCGAGCTGAAAATTCTGGAATCGGTTCTTTATAGAACTTTAAATGCTTGAAGATACAAGTTATGAGAACTTTCACAACTACTCCTAGTGTGAAATGTTCATATATTTCTCAATAATCATTTTTACAATAACGACCAGGGCGCACCAAAGATAAACGGTAATGTTGCCTAAAGATAGTTTATCACAGCAAGATAGAACCCTCATTTCAAGAATTTTCACTGCTAAATTGTGTGATTTTCCGGTTTAATTGTTTCTTTGTGCCCACTCGAACACCGTTATCAATCAAATATTAGTAACGAAAATAAGTTAATCTAACAACCAGAGTAATTTTCACATCGGGAAAGCAAAAACTTTCTTTTGATACTTATGAAAATCACTCAGTAGTATCGAAGGTGTTTTGGTTTGTTCCTCTTTCTCTAAGCTGTGTGGTATTGCTGGCACAGCTGCTGGAGGGTACAGCGGAAAGCAAATTTTTTGCGCGGCCAACAAAATATTCAATACTACCGGTCGTGGTGCGATCATCAGCGCTCTTTAGCACACATTTCGAGCTGAAACTTATGGAATCGGTTCTTTTTAGAACAATAGATGCTTGAAGATACGAGTTATGAGAATTTTCGCAACTACTACCAGTGTAAAATTTTCATGTATTCATGCATCGTTAGTTCTACAATAACGACCATCAAATAAAAACGGTAGTGTTGCCTATGAACAGTTTATCGCAGCATAACATATTATATTATAATGTATACATTTAGTCCTACGTCACCATTTCATACGACCTCTAGGGCTGTATACCTAGTAGTATTTGCTAACTCATGGGTTAGCAGTGCGTTTAAAGGTTAACCCAAGAAAAATCGTCAATTTTTGTTCATTTTTTTACCGCAAACGTTATGTTATTTTAATCTGATTGCACTCTGACTATTGAAACATGTTTGCGCCGGAGAATATAATTCATATATTTTGCTTCAAGTTTTGAATAAATTCCAATATAGAAAAAAAACCTAACTTGGTTAAACATTCGGACAACGATTTCGGACAGGCGTTGTCCCAGTCCAGGTATTTGGGATATTGGGGAATAATGGATTTTTTTCAGAAACCAGGAGTCGCTATTTTGGAGTTTTCGGAATGATGTAGCCAGGCTGTCGTATTATCGACATTGGTGAGAATTCAAACATATTTTTAAGTTTTACATTTCTCTAAAATCGGAAGTTATCATTTTGGATTCAAAAATGGTACCGAAAATCGACTGGACGTCATCCTGATTTGAAAAATACCTATATTGCAGAGTGTATGATCGGTTTGCGTAGATTTTCTGAAAACGGAAGTCAATATCTCGATTTTTTCTTAAATTCACCTAGCTTTTCAGAAATCGGAAGTCGGAATTTTATTTTTTAGACATCAATATCCAGTTTCTAAGCCCTCGTTTCGGAAATACCAATATTTGGGAGTTTTCGAACGTTTCCTACAGTTTTATACAGCTCCCAAAAATCGGGCATCGCCATAATTCAAGAATGGTGTCAAACATCATGTTCCGGCCTCTTCGACATGCTTGGTTTTGCTCTTTTGCTCTTTAAATGCTCATTGGGCTGTATTTTGTCAATGAGGTAGAATTCGAACAAATCATATATGAAGCACTTGTAGAGATACTCTATCTCTACGATTTGTCCAAACACTGTATTGTTGAATTGCCATGGGTACAGCGTTTTTACCAGGCCAAGTTTGTAAAATCGGAAGAGCTGCTCTTTTGGTACCTACGTAAATGAACCAACTCTGACTATAGAAGTCGCTTCTATAGTCTATAACCTTCAAACCAAAGCTCGAAAAACATCGAATTCAATGCGATGAAAACTAAACAACTGCATACCTCATAGTTGCCAGTTTTAACAACGATATTGTGCACTATTATGGGTTATGATTGTGCTCAGTACGCCTACATAATTGTATTGATGCTCAAAACAAAAAACTAAGAGAGATAGTCTTTGTTTTCGATACAATGGCCAATCGGTCGACTTTGGCTCACAGAAGTTGGTTCTATAAAGGTTTGTATAGCGAAGTTTTGTAAAATCATTTTAATTATTAGAACCTAAATTCTAATAAATGAATTGTACTATTTCCTCAAACAAATCCGGTGCAATCAATCTTCGAACACGTCAAATCTCAAGGGACAGATAATTAGCGCTTACAAATTCGGAATTTCGCGAAATAAATAGAATGAAATCTTTACTTGGTTTCACACCCACATTTGCATTTGCATTTTTGAAGCTTTTTTTATTGCTAGAATGCATAGAGCAAACAAAAAATAAAAACCTAAATGAATCCACCTAGCGGTCAGACTCAGCCTTTCTCATTCAAACTTATTATTTGTAAAAATAGATTTACATGAATGCTTAAATCCAATAAAGGTATATTCACTCTTTGGGTTCTAATACTAATAGATTCTAAAAGATAACAATAAAATTGAATAGGGTCTTATAGGGCAACTAGACCTTTCATTTGCAATTAATAGAAATAGAATAAATAGAAATGACTTTTAATTTCAACTTGAATCCCGAGCAAGGCCGCAAACATTGAAATAGTACAATATCAAATTTAAATGATGTTGAGGCCACATATTTTGATCGTAGTCTGCGGTTTACGTTTCTTTCTGTAACTTTCAAACCACATGTTTAAACATCATGAAATTTATTGTGTAAGGGTTTATTTATTTTTTATTTATTCATTTACTGGTCATCGATAAAATCGTACAGACAGTTCTTAGTATTAACTTATTCTAGATTTGAAAGCGGTCCTGGTTATACCAAAGTCATAAAATTCAGACACAACATTTAATGCACGACAACATAGTTCAATTGGATCGTTCTGGCCAAATAAGGTGCGATGCATAGGTAGTCTTAAAAAATCCGATCGTCTAGTAATTCTAGATGGTACGTCGAAATGAACTCGTTCTAGTAGCTCTGTGCTGTCAATATTGTTTCCCAGAAGATCGAAAATAAATAAACGTTGCAGCAAACTTCTCCTATTCGCCAGAGTGGGCAGCTGTATGAGGGCACATCGGTGTTCATAAGGCGGTAGACGTATTGGATCCTCCCAAGGCAACATTCTCAGTGCGTACCGTACAAACTGGCGCTGGATTCGTTCGATCCTGTTGATCTGAACAGCATAATAAGGTGACCAAACAAGTATTCCGCACTCGAGTATACTGCGGACTAGCGCACAGTAGAGGGACTTCAGACAATAAATATCATCAAACTGCTGCGTGTTCCTTTTGATGAAACCTAATACAGCATATGCTTTAGCAGTAGTAACTGCAACATGCTGAGCGAAACACAGTTTGTAGTCCAGGAGAATACCCAAGTCTTTCACGGTACTTACTCGAGTAATACTGACTATTTCCATCTTATAGTCGAACAGAGTAGTAGAGTTGAAAAGCCCATTTATTTAAATTCAACTATGTTCATAGCTTGTGAGATATAAGAGCGTTTTTCAAATTCTGACGCAGCGCCAAAACTAAAAATTTTATTACAATGAAATTCAATAGCAACCTAAGCGGCAAATAGACCCTTCATTTGACATCAAGATAGAAAGAATCGGTCAGACCATCTCTGAGAAAAGTGAGTGCGAAGAAAAGGTGCACATACACACGTACACACCCACACACAAACATATACACCTATACATGCATATATGCAGAAAATGTTCGATTCGTCGAACTGAGTCGAGTAGTATATGACATTCGGCCATTTGGATCATTTTTCTACCTTTTAATTAGCCAATGATCGTTAGGAGAAAGTCAATATGTTTACTTTCATTATGTGATTTAAAATTTTTTATGAACAACGAACACAGTTGCAATCCGATTGCAATGAAATTCAATAGCAACTTATGGGGCAACTAGACCTTTCATTTGACAATAATTTTGTGAAAATCTGTTCAGCCATCGCTGAGAAAAATGAGTGAGTTTAAACAACCTCAGGATAACTTTTCTTAGCATAACTTTTGAACCATATGTTCAATCATAACGACATTCAAAAATTAAGAGTTCTGGTGACAGCCCAATCATTTGAAACCAGTTTTATTGAAATCGGCTGTGTGGTTTCTGAGATATTGATGTTGCGTGATTTTCACATTTTGATACATAACCTCTAAACCAAAAATTCGATTACAATGAAATTCAATAGCAACCTATGGCGCAACTAGACCTTTCATTTGCAATCAATTTCATGAAAATCGGTCCAGCCATCTCTGAGAAAAGTGAGTGAGAAAAAAAGTTGCACATGCACACACACACATACACACACACATACATACATACATACATACAGAAAATGCTCAGTTCGTCGAAAGGGGTCGAGTGGTATATGACATTCGGCCATTGGGACCACTTTTATACCTTCGGTTTTTCCAGTGATTGCTATACCTTTCTAGGAGAAAGGCAAAACATTCACCAGCGTTGTTGTAGAACTCATAATAGAGGTGATAAAAATTCAAGGAACTATTCAACTAAGGAGCCATAAAATCAATATCCGGATTGTGAATTAAAATCTTTGTTTACTATCGTAAAAGGCGGGTCGACTTTCTTGTCGATCCAGAGCAGTATTCCCCAAGATCCTATCTTCCAACCTGATTATCCGTAGGACATGTCGGCATTCAGGTTATCAGCCCACTACGGCACAATATGAATGGAGCTCTTAAATACTCACACAATTCCAGGCAAAATCTAATGAAAATGAAATCTACCGTACGGATAAATCCCCGGTGGGTAAGTCAACCGCCGACGTTGCATTCGGTAAATAACAACCACAACAGCAACACCCACAACAGTCGGACAAAAGGAACCTCATCCTAACAGCGGTAGCCGGAGATGAGCAAGAAAGCACTCTACTGGGATAGCTAGGAAGAGCTTTTCCTTGCTTCTTGGCAACTTACAGTTCCCCGAGCAGTGAAATTGCGACAAGTTTATGAACTCGAAGAAGATAAAAATATAAATCCTCATATGAAAGGCCACCAAGTGGTAGTAGAAAATGTAGTGCTGCAGTAAGTGGATAATTTTTCAGTTGTTCACTGTAAAATGACGCGGTAGGGAAGAAAATGAAAACGAAAAAAAAAGAAAGATAAACTCATTATGTGGAATTGAGCAGCTAAGTGTAAACGACGACGTTCAGCGAGCATTGAAAAAAGTTAACCATTCGGTCAAGTTAGAAGTCAAGTGGTATGTGATTTTACTATCGGCAATTCCATCGCACAACACCTTTCGGTCATCCCTTCACCGTTCTGCTGCGGAAAACTGCTTTGACCTGTCTAATGGGATTGTTTTCATCGACAACATTGAGCAGAACGAGGTGAAAACTGTAAGCTGCAGGTACGACATGACGGGCCATGTCTAATGTTCACCGATTCCACCCATCAAAGCAGTTTCGTTTGACTCCTTGAATCGACCGGGCAGACCAGGCTAGCGACAAGGTCCGATCCAAATGCGCCGGTCACGTGCTTCACTCGTTACGAAATGTCACGGTTGCTGGTTGAAAGCCTTTTCGGTCAACCGGTTTGAAGTTCCGTGCACTAATTAGCTATTGTTTAATTCGGACTTATTTCGATGTAGGATACGAAGTTTCACGCTATTGCATGCTGCTGTAGGTGTGAAAGACTTATGCTAGTGGAGCATTGCTCAGTCGATAAGACAGAACCAAATGCCGAATACTAATTAGAAGCTCTCTCATGACCGTCTGGGGTTGCGAAGTTTGTCGTGACTGGCAGGTATTAGACTTTGTGCTTTTTAGAAAAGAAAGTATCAGTTCAACACTGCTTAGGGATTTTCAAATAATATGCGCATAATTAGTACAGACTGGGTGAAAGCTCTACGAACATCAAATTATCCTGAGTTTATTCGTCTTGGTTCAATTGTTTACGAAAAAGTTGGCACTTTGTATTTCATTTGATGTCAGAGTCAAAGCCGCTTTTCTTTCGCTCCGGACTGACCGTGAACGGGGAAATTTATAGTAAGAAGTGCCTGCCGGAAGTTGCGTCGTCCATCAAGAAATACCATAAGGGCGAAAACGCGGTGTACTGGCTAGATCTACCGTCAGCCCAGTACTCGGAGCAATCGTTAGAGGAGATGGAGCGTCCCCTAGCTGCGCCCCATCGAGAGTTTCTGGGCAAAACTGAAGCGTAAGATCTACTCCAACAATTTTGTCGCGAAAACTGAGGAAAAATTGATAAATAGAACGAAAAAAGAACTCAAAAACATGCCAACACGCATGTTTTCGCCCGCCATTTCGATTGTTCCGGTCAACTGCCAAGAGGCCGCCCATGAACCTTCCCAATTCCTTACTACCCACTCAGAAAAATAGTGTGACGCCAGCCCTGATTAGGATGTATAAAATGATGTTGCCAAATTGACCTTCAATTCTACTCGGTGTTGAAGTTGAAACTTTTTGTCTAAATAAGCTAGCCAAATTGAAACAAACCTGGTTTAAAGCATAATGGAAGTCCTTCTATAAGTCTATAAGTTTTAAGTTGTGTAAAGCAAACTTTCGCAAAAATTTTATTTTCTCATATTTTAAGTAATTTTCATATTTATTACATGGGGAGGCTAAATGGTGACAACAAGGGCTATGACCGGTTGGTCATATGCACATCATCAATGCACTCGAGAAACAAAGTACAGTCAGGTTCGTTTTACGAGTTTCAAATTTGTATGGGAACGCGAAAAAAACGACTAAATTGAGTGAAAAACTAACGTAAAATACCGTCCCAAAACGTTTGAATTTAGACTGAATATGATAAGGGTCATTCTAAAGGCCAAAGCACAGTGTCATAAATTTTCAACTTTTACACCAAAAATTGTAATTTTTTTTTCTAAAACTGTTATTTGATTACTTGTGTCTTAAAACGGAAAACGTGATTGGAAAGAGGTCAATATCTACCGTTTTTGAATTATTGAAGAAAGTGAACGGCGTAGAAAAATTGACTGTATATAAAATTCCAGATACATTCTGTGCCGAACACGCATCAGTATCGGATGTGTTTGGTGATCGCTCCGATAGAATATAAAACAAAAGACGCGCGAGCAAGTGTTGGCATTGTTTGCCTGGTCGAGTGAAGGTTCAAGGTCGCCCGCCTTTGTGCAACTGTTTCGCATCGTGGCTGTTTGCTGGTGCGTAAGCCGATTTGGCTGCTAAGTGATTTGTGCTACAGCAGTGGACGAGAATCTCAACACAAAGGAGGAAAAAGAAGAAGCCAACAGTTGACAGCGAGTTGTGTCGCTGTGCTGAGTGATCACACACCCGGCTCGCTGCTGGTGGCTGTTTGGAGCTGCTGTATTGGTGCTGCTGGCTGTAACGGCTGCAGCTTCGACCGTTCGGACAACCAACCCTGCTGAAAGGAGAAGTAAAGAGGTACGTGTTCTGTCGGCGCTAGTGCGCTAGATTTGGCGCGATGGATATAGATCCCTCGCCTCCCGTGCCATCATCCCCGAACCCCTCCGACCCTGTCCCTCCTGCCAACCCTTCCTCTGTTAATTCTCCATTCCCCCCTCGCCCCAGGCTTTACCCGGACGGATCTCAGGGCAGCTTTACTGTTTTCTTTCGGCCAAAAGCAGGACCGAAATCGAAACCGTTAAACATCCTGCAGATTTCGAAAGACCTGACGGAGGGGTACAAGGCCGTGACCGAAATCTTCAAGGTCAGACCCAACAAGCTCCGTGTCGTGGTCAGCGACCTGGAACAGGCCAACGCTATTGCTCGCTCCGAGCTTTTCACACGCGAGTATCGCGTTTATATACCCGCACGAGACGTGGAGATCGACGGTGTCATAACCGATTCGAGTCTGTCGGTCGAGTGTATCTTGGCAAGCGGTTTTGGCTGCTTCAAAAATGCTTTGTGTCACGACGTAAAAGTAAAGATCATAGATTGCAAGCAATTGCGGTCTGTGTCTCTTGTCAACGGCACAAAAGTGTACACTCCGTCAGACTCGTTTCGTGTTACGTTTGCCGGATCTGCTCTCCCTAGCCACGTCTCGATCGATCGGGTTCGTCTGCCTGTGCAATTGTATGTAGGGGAAAGTCGGTAAAGACGGACACCCTAAGGTTTAACCTAAATAATTACTCAAGTATTGTTATTTGGATCGCAGTAGTCATACAAATTGAAACTTAAGATCATTTGCTGTCATAATTGTTTTTGGTATTAGTGAACTTCCTCAAAGTTTTATGTGTTTTGAGTCTTTAAAAATATGACTACAAATTGTTGTTTTTTGACATGGTTGGGGAAGACGGACACCTGGGGTAGGTAAGATGGGCACTACGATGGTAAAGGTGGACACTCACAAAAGAGATGTAGTATGTTACGTATTCTTTTGATTTATGTGTTAAGTGATGGCCATACACTACTCTACGTTATTAGAGTCCATCTGTACACCACGTGAATAGTTTGGGAGGGTTGTTTATGATGAAGGTAAAAATTCACAACCTGTATGGCCTGTTCTAACTGCTAAGTGATTAATATCCGCTGGTTTCACTCGGGGGTGTACTTTGTAAACATCTGTAGTACACAACCGATATTAAATGTAAAAATTCTTGGAAAATTCGTGTTTCCATCTTTCCCTACCTGTGTCCGTCTTGCCCGACCTGGCTGGAAATTTTTCAAACGATCGTAGCTCTCTATCGGAACATCGTAAATCTGCTGGATTTTTACTAGAAAACCGAGGAAAGACTAATTAAACACCTTACTATCGGGAATAAATGTAAACACATAAGTTTCACGAGTTTTTCATTATTTTTCGTGGAATGAAAATTACATCAAAAAGGGCGTTCACGAAAATATTCTTTGTTTTACTTACAAATTTGATAGTTTGCTTGCTGAAAACCGACAATGCATCCAAAAGTATTAACGCACTACAAAGAAGGTATTCGCATCACTCCACTATCGTAACACATTCTAGTTTGTGAAATATTACAAGTGTCCATCTTACCCGCAGTGTCCGTCTTTACCTACTTTCCCCTACCCCGTGTTATAAATTGCACCAATTGCAAGCAGCTAGGCCACACAGCCGCCTACTGCTGCAATAAGGCACGATGTAGCAAGTGTGGAGAAACTCATGCGGACGATTCTTGCAGTGTAAATGCTGAAAAATGTATTCACTGCGGGGAAAATCAGCATGAGCTCTCCACATGCCCGGTGTACATGCAGCGCAGAGATGAAATCAAGCGGTCACTTAAGGAGCGTTCAAAGCGATCTTACGCTGAGATGCTGAAGAAGACCGTGACCACTTCTACCATAACATCGAACCCCTTTGATCTGTTGTCCTCTGATGAAACCGATTCTGACGATTCACCAGCGGGAACAACTTATGCCAATCCTGGGGCGTCTAGAAAGAGGAAAAATAGTTCCTCTCCTAAACTTTCCCGAAAAGGTCCTAAGATTTCCCAAAGTAAATGAAAGTTACAAACAAACCAAACAGTGCTGCGGAAAAACCGAAGAAAACTCCTCCTAGGCTTGCAAATTTAAAGTCCCAGAAGGAGTTTCCAGCACTGCCAGGAACATCTAAAACCCCAGTTGTTCCTTTTGCACATCCAGTTGATGAAACAAACTCTGGATTAGTGAAATTTTCTGACATTGTGGACTGGATTTTTGAAACTTTCAATGTACCCGATCCAATTAAAATTTTTCTTACAGCATTCCTCCCAACAGTTAGATCATTTTTGAAGCAGTTGACTGCCCAATGGCCCCTCCTCGAGCGATTGTATCCTTCGATGCCTAATTCAACTGCGTATATGAAGGATTCTATCTCTGTCGTACAGTGGAATTGTAGAAGTATTTTACCAAAAATTGATTCGTTTAAAGTTTTGATAAATAAAAACAAATGCAATGCATTTTCCCTTTGTGAAACTTGGCTTACTTCAAATATTGATCTCAACTTCCATGATTTTATTATTATTCGCCTTGATCGAGACACCCCATATGGAGGAGTACTTCTAGGGATTAAAAAGTGCTATTCTTTCTATCGTATTAACCTCCCCTCGATTCCAGGCATCGAAGTTGTCGCATGTCAAATGACAATACAAGGTAAAGAGCTTTGTATTGCCTCAATATATATTCCTCCCAGAGCACAGGTTGGGCAACGGCTGCTTTTTGATTTAATAGAACTTCTTCCCTCGCCACGTTTGATTTTGGGAGACTTCAACTCTCATGGCGTGGCTTGGGGTTCCCCATACAATGATAACCGCTCCTCTTTAATCTATAACCTTTGCGATGACTTCGTCATGACTATTTTAAACAACGGTGAAATGACACGTATCCCGAAACCTCCAGCGCGCCCAAGCGCTTTGGATCTATCCTTATGTTCGACGTCGCTACGGTTGGATTGCACATGGAAGGTAATCCTCGATCCTCACGGTAGCGACCATCTGCCTATTCTTATTTCAATTAATAACGGGTCAACTCGCATGCGACCAGTTGACATTCCGTATGACCTCACACGGAATGTCGATTGGAAGTTATACGAGGAAATGATTTCAAAAGCGGTCGAGTCGATTCAACATCACCCACCACTTGAAGAATACAACCTCCTCGCGGGCTTAATCCTCGACGCCGCGTTGCAAACCCAAACGAAGAAATATCCCGGCGTAACGATCAAAGAGCGGCCTACAACTCCGTGGTGAGACAAAGAGTGCTCCGATGTCTACACGCAAAGATCCGACGCGTTTTTGGCCTTCCAGAAGGGAGGTATACCCGACGACTATATACGGTACTCGGAGCTTAATACCAAGCTTAAAAGCCTGGCTAAAGCAAAGAAACGCGGATATTGGCGTCGGTTCGTGAACGAGACGTCGAGGGAGACATCGATGAGCACTCTTTGGAACACAGCCCGAAGAATGCGGAATCGCGTAACGGTCAACGAAAGCGAGGAGTCTTCAAGTCGGTGGATATTTGATTTTGCCAGGAAAGTATGTCCGGACTCTGTTCCTGCGCAAAACTTTGTTCGCGATACGTCTCCGGGTCACGACGCGATAGAATCACCTTTTACGATGGCAGAATTTTCAGTTGCCCTCCTGTCCTGTAACAATAACGCACCTGGGTTAGATAGAATCAAATTCAACTTGTTGAAGAATCTACCCGGCAATGCCAAGAGGCGCTTGTTGAGCTTGTTCAATAAGTTCCTGGAGCAAAACATTGTACCGCAGGATTGGAGGCAAGTGAAGGTGATCGCCATCCAAAAACCAGGGAAACCAGCTTCTGATCACAACTCTTATAGGCCGATTGCAATGCTATCCTGTATCCGGAAATTGATGGAAAAAATGATACTCCGTCGTTTAGACCATTGGGTCGAATCAAATGGTCTACTATCAGATACTCAATTTGGCTTCCGCCGTGCCAAAGGGACGAATGATTGTCTTGCGTGGCTTTCAACAGATATTCAGCTGGCGTATGCTCGCAAAGAACAAATGGCGTCTGCGTTCTTGGACATTAAGGGGGCTTTTGATTCCGTTTCTATTGACATTCTTTCGGGTAAACTTCACCGACAAGGATTTTCTCCAATTTTGAACAATTTTTTGCACAATTTGCTGTCCGAAAAGCACATGCATTTTACGCACGGCGATTTGGCAACTTTTCGCATTAGCTACATGGGTCTTCCCCAGGGCTCATGTTTAAGCCCCCTTCTTTACAACTTTCATGTAAATGACATCGACGAATGTCTGGCAAATTCATGCACGATAAGACAACTTGCAGACGACAGTGTAATTTCTGTTACAGGAGCTAAAGCTGCCGATTTGCAAGGACCATTGCAAGATACCTTGGACAATTTGTCTGCTTGGGCTTTACAGCTAGGTATCGAATTCTCTCCGGAGAAGACTGAGATAGTAGTTTTTTCTAGGAAGCATGAACCTGCAATCAATGGGTAAAACGATTTCTCAGGTTTTGGTACACAAATATCTTGGTATCTGGTTCGACTCTAAAAGCACCTGGGGTTGTCACGTGAGGTGTCTGATGGAAAAATGTCAACAAAGAGTGAATTTTCTTCGTACAATAACCGGACAATGGTGGGGAGCCCACCCAGGAGACCTTTTAAGGCTTTGCCAAACAACGATATTGTCTGTCATTGGGTACGGGTGTTTCTGCTTCCGCTCCGCAGCAAACACACATTTGATCAAACTGGAGCGAATACAATATCGTTGTTTGCGTATCGCCTTGGGTTGCATGCAATCGACCCATACGATGAGTTTGGAGATCTTAGCTGGAGTACTACCATTGAAAAACCGCTTCTGGAGCCTGTCTTCTCGTATTCTAATCAAATGTGAGGTCTTGAACCGTCCCGTGATTGAAAATTTTGAAAGGTTAATCGAACTTAATTCTCAAACCCGTTGTCCCATAATATTAACCCTTCTTCGAATATTCCAAATCGTGTCGACTTATCAAATACTTCTGATTATACTGTGTTTTTCGATACATCCATGATAGAAGAAACTCGTGGAATCCCGGATCATTTACGCGTGTAGCAGATCCCCAAAATTTTTTCCAATAAATATCGAAACATCAACTGCGACAATATGTTCTACACTGACGGATCACTTCTTGATGGGTCCACTGGCTTCGGTATTTTCAATAACAATTTAACCGTCTCCCATAAGCTTGATAATCCTGCTTCTGTTTACGTCGCAGAATTGGCTGCAATTCAGTACACCCTAGGGATTATCGAAAAAATGCCCACGGACCATTATTTCATCTTTACGGACAGTCTCAGTTCCATTGAGGCTCTCCGATCGATGAAAGATGTTAAGCACTCTCCGTATTTCCTGGGGAAAATACGGGAACATCTGAGTGCTTTATCCCAAAAATCGTATCAGATTACCTTAGCGTGGGTCCCTTCTCACTGCTCGATACCGGGTAATGAGAAAGCGGGCTCTTTGGCTAAGGTGGGCGCAACAAACGGTGATATTTATGAAAGACCAATTGCTTTTAATGAATTTTTCGCACTTGTACGTCAGAATACGATCATCAGTTGGCAAAATTCGTGGACCAAGGGGAAACTGGGAAGGTGGTTACATTCCATAATCCCCAAGGTATCGACGAACCCGTGGTTCAAGGGGTTGGATGTAGGTCGGGATTTCATTTGCGTGATGTCCCGGCTTATGTCCAATCACTATAGATTTGACGCGCATCTCCGTCGTGTTGGGCTCGGGGAAAGTGGTATCTGTGCCTGTGGTGAAGGTTATCACGACATAGAGCACGTTGTTTGGTCATGCCCTGTACACCGTGACGCCAGGTCTAAATTAATAGCTTCCCTGCAGGCCGAAAGTAGGCTGTCAGCAGCTCGTGATGTCTTGGCGAGCCGTGACCTATCCTACATGTCCCTTATATACGTTTTCCTGAAATCCATCCACGCCCCAGTTTAGTCCTACCCCCTTCCGCCTGCATCCAGCCTAACGACAAGAACACGTTAAGACCCCGGATCCGGAAACAGCAATCAGACCCGCACGATACTCTCAAGGCCCGAGGAAGACAACCCAATATGCCAGTCCGTAATATCTTGGCCCAGCAGCGGAACATGTGCTTACCTATGGCAATGAAAACCATCATACAGTAAACCAGTGCTTTTAATGCAAAATATTATAGCTTTAAGTTACATTTAGTTTCAGCTCGTAGTCGGCAGCGAGGATAAAAAATTTGCTTTTAGTTATTAAGATACTTTAGAAAGTAAGCTACCAGATATAATTGGCGCCGTTAAACATTAAATTGTATTTGTGCCGTGTCAAATAAATTATAGATGAACAAAAAAATCCAGATACGGTGTTTTTCGTGATGCTAAATCGAAAGAACTAAACCAAGCAAATACTGAACCTGAACCAGGTCGACGCCTGACCAAATACTTATCCGGGTTATGGTTGTTTTAACGTGGGACTACGTCTTTGTTTGCTATACTGGGATGCATTCTGTAAAATTAGAAATGAAACTGGCAAATGTTGCGTCAGATTTCAAACGTTAATAACAGCATAACCACATGATGGATAACAATAACCAATATATTGTGCTATGCTAGTTATCACTCTAATTTCATTGCTAAGCCATAAAATTGATAAAAAGTTTCAATGACAAATTTTCGCGAATAATGAACCAATTACATGCGAGCATTCCTAGCACAGACGACGGGAATGGACACCATCCGTTCCCTGTGATATTCTCTGTATCAATATCGAAATAAAAATTGACAGGGTCTCCCCGTCCCAATAGGTCAATTTATTTTTGCTTCCATGAGCTTAAACTAATATGATGTCTCGAAGGTAAAAGTTTCCCAAAAAGTTTAAAACAATCCCCATGCTTGAACAATTTCTAAACCTGCTTTCAAAACCTAATAAAAACTGATGTCTTGAAAGAAAATATGCTGATAAAAGCAACAGTACCAGTGAAGTAAAGAGCCGCAGGTCTCTCGTCGTCTATGATTGTAGCGGTACTCTTCTATTCGTACATTTCAGCGGTACACTTCTATTCGTACTGTAGCGGTATTATTCGTACTGCAGTGGTACTATTCGTATTGCAGTGGTACACTTTTGTTCGTACATTTCTATTCGTGTGCAATCGAGGAAAAACTGCAATGCTGATGGTAATTGAAAGTTTATCTCATAAATATGATTACCATAAATTACTCAACAAGAATTGTAAATTTTAGCAACGGATATTTATTTAATTTTATCTTCGATATTCACTAAATAATCGTGACCGAATAGTATCGAAAGAGTGAATTCCCAAATATACCAAATATTCATAGAAGAGTAAGTGCCTGCAAATGCTTGCGAATTTTTGGTTTATTTACTAAGATTCATTCAGAATCTTTTTTTACATTTCAAAATTGTTAGATGATATATTATTATTCTAAACTTTACCATATTAAACGTATATATTTTTTTCATTTGCCTACAACTACATTCACTGTATTCGTAATACAGAGAATGTAGTTGTAGGCAAATGAAAAAAATTGTCAAGCAAAAAACAAAAATGGAATTGTTGATTGTTACGATTTTTTGCTGGAACTTGTTAATAATTTTGTTTAACATGTCTTCTTATGTTTGCCAATTAATGAACCTTTGTAAGGGCTCTCATAAAATTTTGAAAGTTAGATCCATATCAAAGATTTGATTTAATCAGAGTTAAATAAGACAAAACGATTCATTATGATAACGTTAGTATTATTGGACTTGGTTTTTGAGGATATAGAGTTAATTCTGACTTTGACGCATTACGAGAAATTCTTGGTGCTTCTTCAACAAGCACGATATGCTTGTGCCTTGTCAAATACATGTTGTTTGCATAAAAAAAATACTACAGGCATAATATCATCAAACATAAACGATATTCTTTCAAGTGTTGTTGAATGTATTTCTAAAATTGATTTCCAGGGGAGGCTGAAAATGAAAATACGTACAGTCGCTGAGCAAACACATTGATTCTGTCTGCAGACTCTGTATATTTTGTAACAAAAAAATCCCCTAATTACAGTGTTTAGTCCCACGTCACCATTTCATACAACCCTAGGGCTGTATACCTTGTAGTATTTCCACATTGGAAATAATTCAAAACTGGAAGCAAATTATGTGAATAATATTCTCCGGTGCAATCAAGTTTTAACAGTCAGAGTGCATAGAACGAGAAAATATTAAGTCTTTAGTGATTTATTTGTTTTGTCCTCAAAAGGACAATTGTTGTTCAATTCAAAATCGGATATAATGCTGATTGCATCTCTGGGCCATCCCGTCAGAGGAAATAACGCACCTTGACAATACAGTGGAAAGGTGTTTCCACACCAGAAACTAGACACAGTCGGTAAATTATGCTTGCCTGACAGGATCCAGAAAGCTTGTTATGTTGCTAAAACAAGGCAGAGCTTCACTGGAGGAAAGCGCTGGCTGCCGCTACTCCTACAGCTGGTGCTACTCGCTGCTGCTAAAGTATGTCTGACAAGACGTACCATGCAAAAGTAAAATGAATTGTTCGAGCAGATGTAGACTCTAATATAACCCATGTTAAGGTCAATTTTTTAAAAATCTGGAAAAAGCAAAAATAAAATCTGGAAAAAATCTGGCAGTCCTTTTGTGAGGTAAAAGGTAAAAAAATTTCAATTGACAAAATTGCAAAATTTTGCGCCAAATTTGAAGTGATAACCTTTTTGCGAAACAGAGAAAAAAAATCTGGATGAGATCTGGATCATTTATGAAAAATCTGGATAATTGAGCATCAAATCTGCCTACCTGGATACCTTGTTTCGTCATTAGCTCCTCTTTTTTTAATTTTGTTTCGGTCAACGCGAGTTGCTAACAGACATGAAAATGTATTGCTAATTGCTGCTTTAGTTGAATTTAAAACCGGCTTTGGTAAAGCGTTTTTACACGTTGAATGAAGTGCATTGAATTCTATAAAAAAAATGCGCGAATGAGAATTTGAAGTGCTACCGAATTCTAATTTGCACATTTAAATAAGGCATCACTGGAATAAAACAAACACTATGTGGCGCAAACAAGTTTCAACAGTCAGAGAACATGCAAATTACAAAAACGGAACGCGAAACGGGAGATTTATTAGATCTTCGTTTATTTTTTTTCCTACAAAAAACAATTTGTTGTTCGGTTTCAAATCGGATGTGATGCTGATAGTTAGCATCTCTGTGTTACCCCGGCATCGGGGATCGAAGCACTCTTACAACACAGGGGAAAGCTCCCAAGTAACAATATCAGTTTTACGATGTACTTGAAGAAGTTTTGATTGCTTGTTCTTTAAAACTGAGCATAAATCTTATTATTCTCACAAACTGCTACAAATCAGCCGTAAAATCCCCATAAGATCAAGGAGAACCCATGCTAGAGAAGGTTCCCAAGAATAGTTCCTAAAGTTTGCTTAAAACTCTATATTTTTATCGATATGTACTCATGATGACATTCAGGAGTTGTTCACAACCATGAAAAACTGTAACAAATTTCGAGAGTTTTATAAATCAGGTTCGCAATTCTTCTTTCAGGCTTATTTCACTATGAACAGAATTTATTTTTTGTTTACATAGATCAATTTATAAAACAAACCCCATCGATCTACTCTTTCTCCAAAATGAATGTCATCGCAGTCGTTGAAAAAAAAAAGGTAGATAAATCTACATGTATTTTCAAGTTCATATAAGAAAATTTTTAATTGCCACTTTAAGTTTTAAGTTTTATAAATTACTGGCAAATCAGTAATTTATTTAGAAAATTTTATTTTAGATTTTTTTAGTATCTCGTTGGCATTCACTTGTTGCATTCAGGGAGAAGAATACTTGCGCTTGAATAAAACTTGTTTGAACTTTTCAAGACAAACAAATTTTATCTGAGATTAGCCCCCTCTCCCGTTTGACAACTGTTTGTTTACAGTCAAGCACCATTTTTGTGATCATTGCTGTTGGAAAAGTGTTACTTGTAGCGATTTTTAAACAAGAAACAATAAATGGTTTAGAATAAGCATCCGGTGTATTTTAAAATTAGGGCCTTAAACATGAGCAAAATAAAGAAATGCAACATATAGCATGAAGCAGGTGAATGAATACCATTTCTCTGTCATTTCTGGTTACGCCACCGCATCATACAAGTAAAAGGAAAAAAGAAATACCTATTTATTTTATGTATGTTAATCGCAAATTTCAATTATATTTCTGTGATTCGATTATCCGGTAAACTCGATTATCCGGAATCAAAAATGTTTTGGTAATCGAGTTCGACCTGTATTGGAATTTATAACATCTTATATTCCATGTCCGTTAGTGAGTATTGCGTTTTGCTGTTTCTAACACCAAAAGTAATATTCCCCTAAATGGCTTGATTTAGTATGATTTAGGCTGACTTGATTTAGTATGAGTTAGGTAGTTGCTTGAATGAGCTAAAAATTTGTGTTTATTTTAGATCCTTTTCTCTCACGAATGTTTTTCTCTTTCATGAGACAAAATGGGATTAAGGCACATTTTCAAGATAGGTTCATCTTAAAGATAAGTATCATAAAACTCTAATGAAGTTTAATGGAAGTTTCTCATAGGTATTTTGAGAGGGATATTGAGTGCGTTTCAAAACCGCTCCTCAGGCTTATTACACTTATTGATGAAGGAGTTTCATGGAGGACTCTTCAAGTGTTCTTTAATTACTCTAACTGATGATAAATAAAAACCACAAGTACCTAAATTAATTTATGATAAAACTCTAAATCTATCGAGTTTTATCATAAATTAATGTTTTGATAAAACTTCTATAAAATATAAATAAAACTTAATCATCTTTGGATTGTTATTTGTCCTATTTTCGCACTGAAAATTAGATGACCGACAGATTTTGCTCTGATCCAGAACGCTTTTTTTTCTTCACATATCATTTATTTGACACGGCACAAATACAATCAACATAGAAACTAAAAGCAAATTTTTTATCCTCGCTCGTAGTCGTCAGCGAGGATAAAAAATTTGCTTTTAGTTTAGTAAATTAACTCTAACGAACGTCAAACTAACATGGTTTTTTCAATCAGTGTTTTGTTATTAAATGAGCATCTGATTATCTTTGAAAGGCCATCAATATGCAGTATGGTATCTTCTGCTGAGCCACGATGTAATGAGCTGGGACAGGGGCTTGTATTCCTCGGGTCCTGGAGGTATTGTGCGGGGTCTAGTTGCTGGTTCTGTGCTTAAGGTTCAAATGTGTTCTTGTCGTTTTGTGGGGTGTAAGCGGAGGGGAACAGGACTAGACTGGGGTTTGGATGGATTTTCGAAAAACCGTAAGGGACATGTAGGGTAGGTCAAGGCTCGCCAAGACAGAACGCTTATGTTGCTACTAACATAAGTCAAAGCTTCACCGGAGGAAGTGGCCGTCTGTGTTCCACCATTTGCCAGTATTATGATGTATTCGAGATGAAAACAGATTCGACTGCTGCTACCGCAACCGCTGCTGGTACCCGCTACCGCTACCAGCTGCTATCTTAGCACCGTCCATCACACCATCCACTAGTGAAGTGATTGATTTGAGCAGAAGCAGAAAACATGCTATTTGAATAAAGTATATGCTAAAAATTAGAAAATTACTCTTGAAACTCAGTTTTATAAGTCAAAGTCAAGTCAAAGGAAAGTATAAACCTAAGTCGTCTAGGTCAACGCTATTTTATTTAGCGATTCTATAATTTCAGAGTAAATTAAACCCTCTCTCTTTTGCTTTCTTTCTCTCTCTCTCTCGCTCTCTCTCTATCTGTCTCTATCTCTTTCTATCTCTCTTTCTCTTTCTTTTTCTCTTTCTCTTTCTCTTTCTCTTTCTCTTTCTCTTTCTCTTTCTCTTTCTCATTCTTTTTCTCTTTCTCTTTCTCTCTCTCTTTCTCTTTCTCTCACTTTTTCTATATCTTTCTCTTTCACTATTCCTCTCTTTCTCTCTCTCTCTATCTCTTTCTGTCTCCCACTCCTTGCCCGTAAAGTCCATCACATTTTACAATCCCACTCTAACACAACTCTTCCCTCCACCTTTCAGGCATTCGAGCAATTCCCAGTTCCATGCTCTTACGACAAACAAGCATACGCCGAGTTTAGTGGAGCTTCAAAAACATTTTGGTATGTGTTTTCCTTTTCCGAGTACTTAAACTGTCGCTCACGTGTTGCGTTCCATTCAGCAGGAGAATATTCAAGAAGCGTCATGAAATGTCCTTCGGAGCGGTCCTTTATACGCCATGCACCTAATCTCGTATATCGAAATTTCTATATAAACGAAAGCTACAAGATTTAACTATTGGTCAACGCCTAAAGACTGTTGAGGCGCGTAAAGCAGGACTGCGTGTTTCCGAAATCGCAAAAATATTCGGTATTCCTCAAAGCTCTGGTACAATAATCAAAGACAAAGATGAATGGCTTCAGAGGAAACAATCCGTCGAGGACTTACTGGGACTTACTGATGAGGAAAGTCGGAAAGTAGGGAAAGAGGAGATCTTACGTTGGAGCGATGTTCGTCGACAAAGCTAGAAGCCGTAATCTTCCTTTGCCTAATATTTTACTATGAGAAAAAACCTGTGAATTTGCTAGAGAACTCGAAGTCTCAAATTTTAATGGAAATTCTGATTGGCTGAAAAGATTTACCGTCAGAAGTTTTCTTTCGAAAAGCTTCGCGGGGAAAGTGGCAGTGTAGGCACAGTGGAGACGAACGATTGGATCGAGACGACCACCCACAGTGGGGCGACTCCATACAAAGGCTGGCCAAGCAAAAAAAGTGTCGATAAATGCGACAAAAACGTGGTATTTACATAATTTTGGGGCGCTGAACACGAATTTGGCATCCACTTTTTGTTTGGGGCCGTCCACAAAGTACGAAAGCCAATTTTAATATTTTTTTGGCCTTCTTCTCCTTTTTTATAGAATTATATTATCTTTGACCACAAGTAGTGCCACCGGGCGTCCTTCCCATTGAAAAAAAAACGTGATTTATGGACGACCCCTCGAGCTAAACAAATTTTGCCTAAATATATATATTTTTTTAATAAACTAAAACATCATAAGTAATACAAACTAATTACAAATTGAAAAAATCATCAACAGCATCATCATCTTTCGCTGTGATCGCTTAAATCTCGTGTTGAATTGTTTCCAGAAAATTTGAAGTTCATAATACTTATCAGCAGGAAAAATGTCTTTCGCTGCAATTTTGATTTCTTCTAGTAATTTTCGATGTTTCATTGTTTCAATAATATGTTATCTTCCTAATCCGGTTTCTATAGTTGAAAGAGGACATTTAAATACATGACACTGGAATGACACAACGTTCTAAATGAATACGAAAAGATGCGGAGGGCGACGACTGTTCTTTGTTTTTTTTCTCATAAGGCAAAATGTGTGGTTTACTTTTGTATGCAAACGAGTGCGAAGCAAAAGCAATCTTCAAACGGGCTATTGTTGGCCGGAGTTTGATGGTATGAATTTGCTGCTAATATTTGACACTCCAATCAGTTTGACGAATTTCATGATCATAAATTGAAAAGGGCTGAATGTTTTAGTATTGTTTTAAACTTGCAGAAAGTGACAAAGTTTGAGATAATTAAAATTTCAGATTTGTTTACTGTTTTCTTGTTTAACACTTATTTTATAACTTTTCATTGATAATTTTTGTGATTTTTGCCCAAATTTATATTTTATCCTTACGGATTGAGTACGATATCATAAATTTTCATTAATGGGGTATCATGGTTATGATTAAAATTAATCCTGGATGAAATTTCAACTTCAAAAATAAAAACTGAAAAAATCTGCTATCGCTTTTTCACTAAAGTGACAATTTGCGCAGTTTTGCGCAGCAACGGACAGTATGCATTTGAAAGCTTACGTTTTTACCTAAATTTTGAATGTAGTCACAACCGTGGCAAACTGCGGCAACTAAACTTTTAAGCTACTTTTCTACAAAAAATCACGTTTTTTTAAATTTTTTCTAGTGTCAGACCTACTATGACCAAATTTTACAATATCCAATGAAAAGGGTTTGTTTTGCACAATATTTACAACAACTTTTCCTTTGACGTCAAAAAAATCCAAGCTAACATTGAAGCTACAGAGCGTTTCAAAGTAATGTACGTTTTTTCAAGAAAAAGTCAAAACCCGTCAGTTCGCCAAGCTTTGAAAAGTCATAAAAAATTCAGATTTTATGATATTGCGCCCAAATTTTGGATTTAGACACTTGAATGCTATAGCAATAAAGGAAAAATATTATGAAACAGCTAACGAAAAAAAATTTTTTTGGCTGATGGCCAGCAATTCCCCACTGTGCAACCGGGAACCATAAGCAAATTTATTCGCTTCAAAAAAAAGATATTTTTTTTATTGCCGCAGTACTCGTTTTGTTGCTGCTAGCGAGCTCAACTTTGTCTGATTTCGTGCAGATAATCGCAGATAGATAGTTTTTGGTTTTCAAACCACCACATTTAAATCAGCTTCTAGGTTCTGAGCTGTAATAAAACCATTAGGAAAGCAATAGGTTGTTTTCGAAATTCTATTAGAGTTTTATTGACACTCATGGGTATTTCAACCTGCCCTTATTATTATTTATTGGCGTCAAGCATGCTTCGAAAAGTGGCCTTAATTCAAATTCAATTTTGTTTATTATCGATTTCCGATTCAAGCAATATGAAGTAAACA
This sequence comes from Wyeomyia smithii, assembly GCF_029784165.1. Taxonomy (NCBI): domain Eukaryota; kingdom Metazoa; phylum Arthropoda; class Insecta; order Diptera; family Culicidae; genus Wyeomyia; species Wyeomyia smithii. The sequence continues at coordinate 269,918,251 of NC_073696.1, read as the reverse complement.
GTAATTGCAATCTTATAGCATATTTTACTACAACATTCACATATACCAAATGATAACATTAATGAAGCAGCCGGTTCGCAGCCGGCAACAAACATGTTTTTCTCCGCGCGGATTTGGGCAGTTAATTTTTATTTTTCCCACTCATTAAACTTAAACAGCAGAACAGTCCACACCGAACAAAGGATTATTTCTGCAGTCAACGGGGGGCTTTGACAGCGCAGGTTCTGCGGTCCCAGCCAGAAGAATCCTTGCTGGTGGCACTCCTGACAACATTGTATCTGCTTGCGGTTGGAATCAGCCAGCATTGGAGAAAGCAAATAACAGGTGGGTCGATGCGAGATTAAGCAAATTTAAATTTTTACTCCGTTCCGCCCCATCGGAAGGGTGCGGTTTCTAGCTAAAGCGAAAACATTAAGGGTGGGGATGTGGAAAATTCACAATGGGTTTGTTTGCTGGGGCTGCTGCTGAGTCATGCCAGTTTGTGGTGCCCGCGGATGAGCTAATTAAAAACTTTTCCTCCTGGTGTTCTGGAATTAATCGGTTAGGCAACCACGGCAGCCAGGGGAGGATGAGGGTAAAATACACCGGCAGCTTTTATGGTTCAAAATTATGAGTTTTGATTTGATACTTCGCTACAGAGATTAATGGTGATTCTTCCAGAACGTGAAGACAGAGTGCACGTGTTCCTCCGTCCAACCTGGTTGAACTCGTGTTGAAAAAGATGTTTATTACTCTGCTAAATACTTCTTTTGTGTTGTATAATTTGTTTTCATTAAGCGTTTCAAAGCGTCAAAACTTGAATGAGTCAAATAAAAACGATGAAAGAAACATTAAACTGTTTTTGTAAGCTTTTCTCTGGCCTCAGCAGGCTTTTGCCGTGCTGATTTTGCACAGCATTATGTACATCACGCACAACAATACCACTATCTGTCAATATGGAACCGAGTTAATTAGTAATACTTTATTAAACTTTCAATCAATGAGTTTCACCGCGCCTGTCGATGCGTGTTTGTTTATTCTAGCGGTATCAAATATTTGCAGCGGTGTATCGAACCGTAAAAAATTTAAATGCAACCACGCGCCTGTTGATTATCCACTACATCACCAATATCATCGTCATCGCGATCATCGGTAATATTTCGGGGCAAGTTACACTTCCATAATCCGCAACCGATTCCGCTATCTGCATTGGCAATTCAATGAAATCCGCGTAAATCTGGCCGGCTGGCAGCATCAGGTGTTTGCAGTTATTTGCTAGCGGACTTCTGTTGGAGGTGTTCCGGCGGGTGCCATATGCAACAACAACAAAAAAAACCTAAATTAATCCACCTAGCGGTCAGACTCAGCCTTTCTCATTCAAACTTATTATTTGTAAAAATAGATTTACATGAATGCTTAAATCCAATAAATGTTTATCCACTCTTTGGGTTCTAAAATATTGATGTTGTAATTAAAGTATAAAATAGGAAATTTGACGTAATGTTAGTACTTAAGAAATAGCGAAATGAAAGCAATGACTCTTAATTTCGAACAATTTTATCAAGAGCGATGCCGGGAACGTTCAGATAGTACGATACCACATTTAAATCATGTTGAGGCCATATATATTGATCGAAGCAGGTAAAGTGTTGAATAGTCTTTGAATTTCTTTTCTTTCTAAAACTTTTAAACAGCATATCAAATTGTTATGAAGTTTGTTATTTGTAAGTTTGAGAGATGATTCATTTGTATGACACTAGTTATGTTCAAATAAGTCGTGTAATACTTGAGATAATAGACTTTCGTTGTTTTACAAATTAAAACATAACGCTTGCTTAAGTTTGATTACAATCAAATGAAAAGGTAACGTATGGGGCAGCCAAACTTTGAAACCACGTGTTCAATCATAATTCATCAGTTAACCCTTAACTAGCCCGTTCATCTGATATCAATATTGTTCAAATCGGTTGTGTAGTTTCTAAGATAATGAAGCTTCGTGATTTTCACGTTTCGATACATTACAGACGACGTTACAGTCCGATTACTGCAAAATTCAATAGGGTGTTATGAGGTAGGTAGACCTTTTATTTAATTCTGTGGAAATCGGGTCAACCATCTCTGAGAAATATGAGTGAGTCCAAGTAAGTTGTCTTGGAATATGTTTCTTTTCATAGCTGGATTTCACATTTTTAAACATAACAGGCAAAGTAATATTCCGTTTGTAAAAAAAAATCATTGGGGTCTTATGGGGCAACAAGACCTTTCATATGATACTAATTTTATAAAAATCGGGCCAGCCATCTCTGAGAAACATGAGTGAGATTAAATAGTCTCCAGAACACGTTTCTTTCCATAACTTCTGAACCACATGTTCAATCTTCATAAAATTCAAAAGTTAAGGGTTTTTAAGGTAGCCCGTTCATTTGAAACTAATTTTAATCAAATCAGATGTGTGGTTTCTGAGATATTGATGTTTCGTGATTTTTACACTTTGATACATAACCTCTAAACTAGAAATCAGATAATAAAATCAATAGGGTCTTATAGGGCAACTAGACCTTTCATTTGCAATTAATTTCATTGAAATCTGTTCGGTCAGACCATCTCTGAGAATAGTGAGTGCGAAAAAAGATGCACATACACACGTACACACCCACACACAAACATATACACCTATACATGCTTATATGCAGAAAATGCTCAATTCGTCGAACTGAGTCGAGTAGTATATGACATTCGGCCATTTGGATCACTTTTCTACCTTTTAATTAGCCAGTGATCGTTAGGAGGAAGTCAATATGTTTACTTTCATTATGTGATTTCACATTTTCATGAACAACGAACAAAGTTACAATCCGATTGCAATGAAATTCAATAGCAACCTATGAGGCAACTAGACCTTTCATTTGCCACTAATTTTGTGAAAATCGGTTCAGCCATCTCTGAGAAAAATGAGTGAGTTTAAACAACCTCAGGATAACTTTTCTTTACATAACTTTTGAACCATATGTTTAATCATTACGAAATTCAAAAATTAAGGGTTCTGGAGACAGCCCAATCATTTGAAACCAATTTCATTGAAATCGGTTGGGTGGTTTCTGAGATATTGATATTTCGTGATTTTTACATTTTGATACATAACCTCTAAACTAAAAATCCGATTACAATGAAATTCAATAGCAACCTATGGCGCAACTAGACCTTTCATTTGCAATTAATTTTAGGAAAATCGGTCCAGCCATCTCTAAGAAAAGTGAGTGAGAAAAAAAAGTTGCACATACATACACACATACACACATACATACATACATACAGAAAATGCTCAGTTCGTCGAAAGGGGTCGAGTGGTATATGACATTCGGCCACTGGGACCACTTTTATACCTTTGGTTTTTCCAGTGATTGCTATACCTTTCTAGGAGAAAGGCAAAACCTGCATACTATAATATTTTTCACACCATGAAGCATCCTCATACAATTTATGTTGACCAGGCCGACACACAGTTACATACATACACCCACAAACACCAGTACCGTGCAATACAGAATTCAACCGAGTGGGTTAAATCATGATGCAATACAAATTTGCCTATGCAAATTTGTTTTCCGGATCCGCGCTTAAATTTACGATAAAATTGGATTACGTGACGTGACACCGATGTTTGCTCAGGTTGGTTGGGAAAAGGGCAAAAAACAAGCTCCGCATCCGCAGCCCAGGCTGCGGATTCACGAATGCCGAGTGCGAGTGACAGGCGAGATTCTGTAATTAAAGTGCAACTTTGATTTGGTTGAAACGTCAACAATCGAAACAGTGATTAAACTGCACGGAATGGGTTCGTACACATCTGCTGGAAGATCTGTCATCAACCCGAACAAAAAAAAATGTAATACAAAAGTTATACATGTTCATTCTGTTAAATTCATTACATTCAATTTCGGTCCCAACAATAAATTTTGACTCATATCAAAATTATCAGTATTCATTAAATCCTCTGAAATCCGATACCTGTGCCAAAATCAAACGAATTTTTATGTTATTCTTTTGACTGGATTAATCGTGTGTTTTATGATGAATGGTGATGATGAATTATGATGAATGAAAATCGAAACATATAAAACGAACATTTATTCAAATATTACATTTTTTATTGTTCCATGTGTAATAAGAAAGGTGGAGGAATTACAAACACAAACAAATCTGTAAAGACTTTCAATGCACGAATAAAAACAATTCTTCTTAAATGATGGTACCTCGAATACCTCATTTTACAACTTCGTTTCAATACACAAAAGGTAAGGTGTAAAAGTTGAGAAAATCATCGTCTGGAATCCAGATGAAATGCATAAAACAGTAACAGAAACCGTAACCGTAAATTCATCGTCCATTATTCGAGTGTTAAATTGCACCGCAGTTGAAAAAGGTCAGATGTGGGATTTAAAACCGCACTCTACCAGCAACAGGACAGACGGGCGGAGGTCCTTTTCTCAAGGAGCGTTTAGTTTGTTCAGTGCGTTCTGCTACGAGAACTACTAGTGCCAGCATTATCATCATCGTCATCTTCGGTAATCGTATTTGCAGAGCGAAGTACGAGCACATCACGACGAATGTGCCAGAAGTCTACCATGATTCGGTAGAATCTACAACAGTTTGGGGGGAGCTTTATCTCGGTTTCGCAAAACATCCCAACAACTTGCCTCCCGTCCCTCCGGGCCACATTGCAGCTGGTTGAGATTCGTACTGAGCAATGTTTCCCTAGTATTGAAACAAGAAACAAGTACCAGCTACAGGAAGCGCCCCTGGGGGGATCAGCGGGTGGGTCGGCACTAGTGGCAGGTACACTAAAATGTCCGCAATCCGCTGTTTTGCTGTAGCAGCCGGATCAAACATTACTTGAACATCGCAGCACTAACCAGACTGGACGTTGTTTGTACTCTGGGCGGGTTCTGTGTTTCGCAGGAAAGCTTACCGCACCGGTAAGCAGTGTATTGTTCCTTTCCACACCGACCGGGAAACCGAACCCGGTTTAGTTTTCACTCTCTCGAGGAAAGTGGAAATAATCTAGCCATCGCTAGGAAAAAAATGGAGTGACTGGAGGTTACAAGCTCATAGCACAACAAGCTGGGTACGCCCGTCGTCTCGCAACCAGTGGAGACGCCTTGTTGCGCTTCGATGATTGTTTTATTTTTTAGATTTTTCTCTACAAATTTAGACCTATTGAAGAAAATTCAAAAACTCATAGTTGTTGTAGCAATTATTGCATTTTACAAAGAATTAATTGCTTCGAAAGCTGTATGAGATGAGTCTGTTCTTTTTTTTAATCCGCTTAATTTTATCAGCCACCTGCCATGAAGCTACCGGCGTTCTTTTTTGGCTTATCCTCGGAAACAGAGTGGTGGCAGTTTGCGATAATTAGCGGGGCTTTAATTACGCTCATTATCAAAAACGAAAAATATGATTATAGTTGATTACCAGCTTCAAGTACGCATTTGTTGTGCTGTCATTTGGCGCGCACTGACGCCACACCGGAAGTGATGGATCGTATCCATTGCCATAACGAATTGGGCCTCCCATTGAGGGAGGAATTAAGGCATACAACATGGGGGAGGGGGAAAATTGCTCGCGCGTAAACAGATAATGACTGTTGTATAACAAACAATACCTCTGTGGTGGGGAGAACATTGTACATAATTATGCCGACGCGTTTGAGGACTACGGTGCCCACCCTGTTCTCATAGATCGGAAATCCGAGGTGGAGTAAAGTGAAAAGAGTGATATAAATTCATGATAACTATGACAATTATTATTGCCAGCAATCTCTGTGGTGCAAATTAACTGATTGTCATTATAGTACAAATAATATGGGCGAAAGCGCTACCACAATTAACGATAAACAGATGCGCGGGCCTCTAGAGCAACGTTTTGCGGTGTTGTATACGAAAATTTAGTGCATTCCTGAGGACAAACACAAACTCATAACAGCTAATAATCATTAGTTAAAGCTTATTTTTTCACTTTTTCGATGTGTTGAGGAAGTTTTGTGGTGCCACCTAAATTGTGTGCATAATACTTAAAAATCATTCCACCCTTCAAAATAATCACTTTTTAAATAGTTTATTTGACACGGCACGATACAATTTATGTTTAACTGGGCCAAGTACTTTTTTTTTAAATTCTAAATTAGCAGGGAAAGGAGTAAGGCCTTTTTTTATTCTCGCGGCCGACTACGAGCTAGTGGGGATTTGAGGTGAGAGGAGGGGTGTTACAATTTTGTTTTTACCACAGTATTCGGTACACGACCAAACAACATTCTCGATGTCATGGTAGCCATCGCCACAAACGCAGTGATTACTGTCTACAAGCCCTATACGAAAGATATGCGTGTTTAACGTATAGTGATTGGACATAAGTCTGGACATCACGCGAATGAAGTCCCGACCTACATCCAACCCCTTGAGCCATGCTTTCGTCGATACCTTAGGAAAAATGGAATGTAGCCACCGTCCCAGTTCATCTGAGTTCCATGATGATTGCCAACTGTTGAGTGTTCTCTGACGCAAAATGCTATAAAATTCATCATGAGCAATTGGTCTTTCATAAATATCGCCTTCAATGGCACCCACCTTAGCTAAAGCGTCAGCCTTTTCATTGCCCGGAATGGAACAATGAGAAGGGACCCACGCTAAGGTAACCCGGTAATTTTTATCTGTTAAAGCACTTAAAAACCGCCGTATTTTCCCCAGGAAATACGGGGTGTGCTTCACAGTCTTCATCGATCGCAGAGCCTCAATGGCACTGAGACTGTCTGTGAAGATGAAGTAGTGGTCTATGGGCAGGGTTTCGATGATCCCAAGAGAGTACTGAATGGCAGCAAGCTCTGCGACGTACACGGAAGCAGGAGCACCGAGTTTGTAGGAGGCGGTAAACATTTCGTGGAAAACACCGAAGCCAGTGGACTCATCTAGATTAGATCCGTCAGTGTGAAATCTTTTATCATAACTAACATGTTTAAACTTATTGGAAAAAAATTTAGGGATCTCTTGGGGTCGCAATTGATCCGGGATACCAGAAATGTCTTGTTTCATGGTGGTGTCGAAGAATATAGCATTATTAGAAGTATCTAAAAGTGCGACATTGGATGAATCGTATGAAGAAGGATTAATATCTTGAGCCATATAGTCAAAATATAAAGTCATAAATCTGGATTGAGATTGAAGGTCGACCAACTGTCGAGCTTCGTAGCCGCAAGGTTACAGAATCAGCTTTGACAAGCGAATGGCGATAGGTTCGAATCTTAGTAGAACCAAACCATTCATTCGCAAAAAAGACTTTAAGTATGGGTTTATTCTCAGGCTCTTCCACACAAAATCTTCTCTCCAGATTTAATAACCTCTCGTCTAAAGCTTCGACAATATCATAGACTATAGCGCGTCTACGCTGTTAGAGTGATAGCTTGCAGGAGGATATGATAGAATCGATAAGGAAGAAAGTAGGTTACTAAATCTGAATGAGAAGACAAAAAGTACTATAACTTCCCTCCAGACTTAATAACCACTGATCTAAAGCTTTGATAATATCATAGACTATAGCACTTTATATGCTTTTAGAGTGATAGCCTGCAGGAGGATATGATAAGATCTATAAGGAAGGTAGTAGGTTACTAAGTCTGAAGGAAAAGACAAAAAAGCACTATAAAACGGAGCAGGTTACTTCTCAATAAGTACACTGCAAAATGGTAAAAAACAGAAATGTGCAAACAGCAAAAAACGTCCGGACAATGCCACAATAGATCAAACAACTACTGGTCGCAGTGGGGTCCACACAAAAAAAAAAAGGTCGACCAACCTCTCGAAATTTTCAATTACTGAGTGATTGTTATACCCGTTAGTAGGAGCTGCAGCTGAGCTGGGTTATGCTTCCTAGAAAAAACGACCAGCTCAGTTTTCTCCGGAGAGAATTCGATACCCAGCTTAAGAGCCCATTCAGACAAATTGTCTAAGGTATCTTGCAATGGTCCTTACAGATCGTTAGCCTCGCTTCCAGTAATGGATACAACGCTATCGTCTGCAAGTTGCCGTAGCGTGCATGAATTTGCAAGACATTTATCGATGTCATTGACGTAAAAATTATATAAGAGAGGGCTTAAACATGAGCCCTGGGGAAGACCCATGTAACTAATTCGGGAAGTTGTCGAATCACCATGTGAGAAATACATATGCTTTTCTGACAACAAATTGAGCAAAAAATTATTCAAATTTGGTGAAAGTCCCTGCGAATGAAGTTTCTCGGTTAAAACTTCAACAGAGCCAGAATCAAAAGCCCCCTTAATGTCCAAGAATGCAGAAGCCATTTGCTCTTTTCGAGCAAAGGCGAGTTGAATTTCGGTAGAAAGCAACGCTAGGCAATCGTTCGTTCCTTTGCCCCGGCGAAAGCCAAATTGAGTATCTGAAAGTAAACCATTTGTTTCGACCCATTTGTCTAACCGTAAGAGGATCATTTTTTTTCCTCATCTATAGTTTATTTGACACGGCACAAATACAATTCAATGTTTAACGGCGCCAATTATATCTGGTAGCTTACTTTCTAAAGTATCTTAATAACTAAAAGCAAATTTTTTATCCTCGCTGCCGACTACGAGCTGAATCTAAATCTAACTTAAGCTAGAATGTTTTGCATGAAAAGCACTGAATAGTTGTTTGATGGTTTTCCATCGCCATAGGTAAGCAGCATATTGAATATGTTCCGCTGCTGGGCCAAGATATTACGGACTGGCATATTGGGTTGTCTCCCTCGGGGCCTGAGAGTATCGTGCGGGTCTAGTTGCTGTTTCCGGATCCGGGGTCTTAACGTGTTCTTGTCGTTTGGTTGGATGTAGGCGGAAGGGGATAGGACTAAACTGGGGCGTGGATGGATTTCAGGAAAACGTATATAAGGGACATGTAGAATAGGTCACGGCTCGCCAAGACATCACGAACAGGAACAGCCGGCTGCCTACCTTCGGCCTGCAGGGAAGCTACTAATCTAGACCTGGCGTCACGGTGTACAGGGCACCAAACAACGTGCTCTATGTCGTGATAACCTTCACCACAGGCACAGATACCACTCTCCCCGAGCCCAACACGACGGAGATGCGCGTCAAATCTATAGTGATTGGACATAAGCCGGGACATCACGCAAATGAAATCCCGACCTACATCCAACCCCTTGAACCACGGGTTCGTCGACACCTTGGGGATTATGGAATGTAACCACCTTCCCAGTTCCCCCTTGGTCCAAGAATTTTGCCAACTGATGATCGTATTCTGACGTACAAATGCGAAAAATTCATTAAAGGCAATTGGTCTTTCATAAATATCACCGTTTGTTGCGCCCACCTTAGCCAAAATGTCCGCTTTCTCATTACCCGGTATCGAGCAGTGAGAAGGGACCCACGCTAAGGTAATCTGAGTAGATTTTTCGGATAAAGCACTCAGATGTTCCCGTATTTTCCCCAGGAAATACGGAGAGTGCTTAACATCTTTCATCGATCGGAGAGCCTCAATGGAACTGAGACTGTCCGTAAAGATGAAATAATGGTCCGTGGGCATTTTTTCGATAATCCCTAGGGTGTACTGAATTGCAGCTAATTATGCGACGTAAACAGAAGCAGGATTATCGAGCTTATGGGAGACGGTTAAATTGTTATTGAAGATACCGAAGCCAGTGGACCCATCAAGAAGTGATCCGTCAGTGTAGAACATATTGTCGCAGTTGATGTTTCGATATTTATTGGAAAAAATTTTGGGGATCTGCTGCACGCGTAAATGATCCGGGATTCCACGAGTTTCTTCTATCATGGATGTATCGAAAAACACAGTAGAATCAGAAGTATTTGATAAGTCGACACGATTTGGAATATTCGAAGAAGGGTTAATATTTTGGGACATGTGATTGAAATGCAATGTCATAAAACGGGTTTGAGAATTAAGTTCGATTAACCTTTCAAAATTTTCAATCACGGGACGGTTCAAGACCTCACATTTGATAAGAATACGAGAAGACAGGCTCCAGAAGCGGTTTTTCAATGGTAGTACTCCAGCTAAGACCTCCAAACTCATCGTATGGGTCGACTGCATGCAACCTAAGGCGATACGCAAACAACGATATTGTATTCGCTCCAGTTTGATCAAATGTGTGTTTGCTGCGGAGCGGAAGCAGAAACACCCGTATTCAATAACAGACAATATCGTTGTTTGGTAAAGCCTTATAAGGTCTCCTGGATGGGCTCCCCACCATTGTCCGGTTATTGTACGAAGAAAATTCACTCTTTGTTGACATTTTTTCATCAGATACCTCACGTGACAACCCCAGGTGCCTTTAGAGTCGAACCAGACACCAAGATATTTGTGTACCAAAACCTGAGAAATCGTTTTACCCATTAATTGTGTTTGAAGCTGAGCAGGTTCATGCTTCCTAGAAAAAACTACTATCTCAGTCTTCTCCGGAGAGAATTCGATACCTAGCTGTAAAGCCCAAGCAGACAAATTGTCCAAGGTATCTTGCAATGGTCCTTGCAAATCGTCAGCTTTGGCTCCTGTAACAGAGATTACACTGTCGTCTGCAAGTTGTCTTATCGTGCATAAATTTGCCAGACATGCGTCAATGTCATTCACATAAAAATTGTAAAGAAGGGGGCTTAAGCATGAGCCCTGGGGAAGACCCATGTAGCTAATACGAAAAGTTGCCAAATCGCCGTGCGTAAAATGCATATGCTTTTCGGACAACAAATTGTGCAAAAAATTGTTCAAAATTGGAGAAAATCCTTGTCGGTGAAGTTTATCCGAAAGAATGTCAATAGAAACGGAATCAAAAGCCCCCTTAATGTCCAAGAACGCAGACGCCATTTGTTCTTAGCGAGCATACGCCAGCTGAATATCTGTTGAAAGCAACGCAAGACAATCATTCGTCCCTTTGGCACGGCGGAAGCCAAATTGAGTATCTGATAGTAGACCATTTGATTCGACCCAATGGTCTAAACGACGGAGTATCATTTTTTTCATCAATTTCCGGATACAGGATAGCATTGCAATCGGCCTATAAGAGTTGTGATCAGAAGCTGGTTTCCCTGGTTTTTGGATGGCGATCACCTTCACTTGCCTCCAATCCTGCGGTACAATGTTTTGCTCCAGGAACTTATTGAACAAGTTCAACAAGTGCCTCTTGGCATTGCCGGGTAGATTCTTCAACAAGTTGAATTTGATTCTATCTAACCCAGGCGCGTTATTGTTACAGGACAGGAGGGCAACTGAAAATTCTGCCATCGTAAAAGGTGATTCAATCGCGTCGTGGCCCGGAGACGCATTGCGAACAATGTTTTGCTCAGGAACAGAGTCCGGACATACTTTCCTGGCAAAATCAAATATCCACCTACTTGAAGACTCCTCGCTTTCGTTGACCGTTACGCGATTCCGCATTCTTCGGGCTGTGTTCCGAAGAGTGCTCATTGATGTCTCCCTCGACGTCTCGTTTACGAACCGACGCCAATATCCGCGTTTCTTTGCCTTAGTCAAGCTTTTAAACTTGGTATCAAGCACCGAATAACGTTTAAAGTCGTCGGCATCGTCTGTATCCCGGAAGGTCAGATACGCGTCGGATCTTTGCGTGTAGACATCGGAGCACTCTTGGTCTCACCACGGAGTGGGAGGCCGTTCTTTGATCGTTACGCCGGGATATTTCTTCGTTTGGGCTTGCAACGCGGCGTCGAGAATCAAGCCCGCGAGGAGGTTGTATTCTTCAAGTGGTGGATGATGTTGAATCGACTCGACCGCTTTTGAAATCATTTCCTCGTATAACTTCCAATCGACATTTCGTGTGAGGTCATACGGAATGTCAATTGGTCGCGTGCGAGTTGACCCGTTAGTAATTGAAATAAGAATAGGCAGATGGTCGCTACCGTGAGGATCGAGGATTACCTTCCATGTGCAATCCAACCGTAGCGACGTCGAACATAAGGATAGATCCAAAGCGCTTGGGCGCGCTGGAGGTTTCGGGATACGTGTCATTTCACCGTTGTTTAAAATAGTCATGTCGAAGTCATCGCAAAGGTTATAGATTAAAGAGTAGCGGTTATCATTGTAGGGGGAACCCCAAGCCACGCCATGAGAGTTGAAGTCTCCCAAAATCAAACGTGGCGAGGGAAGAAGTTCTATTAAATCAAAGAGCAGCCGTTGCCCAACCTGTGCTCTGGGAGGAATATATATTGAGGCAATACAAAGCTCTTTACCTTGTATTGTCATTTGACATGCGACAACTTCGATGCCTGGAATCGAGGGGAGGTTAATACGATAGAAAGAATAGCACTTTTTAATCCCTAAAAGTACTCCTCCATATGGGGTGTCTCGATCAAGGCGAATTATATTAAAATCATGGAAGTTGAGATCAATATTTGAAGTAAGCCAACTTTCACAAAGGGAAAATACATCGCATTTGTTTTTATTTATCAAAACTTTAAACGAATCAATTTTTGGTAAAATACTTCTACTATTCCACTGTAAGACAGAGATAGAATCCTTCATATACGCAGTTGAATTTTGTTGGGAGGAATGCTGTAAGAAAAATTTTAATTGGATCGGGTACATTGAATTTTCAAAAATCCAGTCCACAATGTCAGAAAATTTCACTAATCCAGAGTTTATTTCATCAACTGGATGTGCAAAAGGAATAACTGGGGTTTTAGATGTTCCTGGCAGTGCTGGGAACTCCTTCTGGGACTTTAAATTTGCAAGCCCAGGAGGAGTTTGCTTCGGTTTTTCCGCAACACTGTTTGGTTTGTTCGTACTTTTCATTACACTTTGGGAAATCTTAGGACCTTTACGGGGCAAGTTTAGGAGAAGAAACATTTTTCCTCTTCCTAGACTCCCCAGAATTGGCATAAGATGTTCCCGCTGATGAATCGTCAGAATCGGTTTCTTCAGAGGGCAACAGATCAAAGGGGTTCGATGTTATGGTAGAAGTGGTCACGGTCTTCTTCAGCATCTCAGCGTAAGAACGCTTTGAACGCTCCTTAAGTGACCGCTTGATTTTATCTCTGCGCTGCATGTACACCGGGCATGTGGAGAGCTCATGCTGGTTTTCCCCACAGTGAATACATTTTTCAGCATTAACACTGCAAGAATCTTCCGCATGAGTCTCCCCACACTTGCTACATCGTGCCTTATTGCAGCAGTAGGCGGCTGTGTGGCCTAACTGCTTGCAATTGGTGCAATTCATAACACGGGGTACATACAATCGCACAGGCAGACGAACCCGGTCGATCGAGACGTGGCTAGGGAGTGCAGATCCGGCAAACGTAACGCGAAACGAGTCTGACGGAGTGTAAACTTTTTTACCGCCGACGAGAGACATGGACCGCAATTGCTTACAATCCAAAATCTTCGCCTGTGTTTCGGTATTTTTGAAGCAATCGGTTGCGCTTTTTAGGATACACTCGACAGACAGACTCGAATCGGTTATGACACCGTCGACCTCCACGTCTCGTGCGGGTATGTAAACGCGATACTCGCGTGTGAAGAGCTCAGAGCAAGCGATAGCATTGGCCTGTGCCAGATCACTGACCACGACACGGAGCTTGTTAGGTCGGACCTTGGAAATTTCGGTCACGGCCTTGTACCCCTTCGTCAGGTCTTTAGAAATTTGCAGTATGTTTAATCGCTTTGAATTCACTCCTGCCTTTGGACGAAAATAAACAGTATAGCTGCCCTGTTGAGATCCGTCCGGGTAAAGCCTGGGGCGAGGGGGGACTGGAGAATGAACAGGGGAGGGGGTAACAGAAGGGTCAGGGTCAGGGGGGCTCGGGGATGGTGGCACGGGAGGCGAGGGATCTATATCCATTGCGCTAAATGTAGCGCACTAGCGCACTTGCGCCGACAAGAACACGTACCTCTTTACTTCTTCCTTCCAGCAGTGGTTGTCCGATCGTTCGAAGCTGCACCCAAAGCAGCCAGCAGCACCAGTACAGCAGCACCAATACAGCCACCAGCAGTGAGCCGGGTGTGAGATCACTCAGCACAGCGACACGGACTCGACTGTCAACTGATGGCCTTGAATAATACACTCTTTTGTTTGGCTATTCGTACACACGGACCGGATTGTAATAGAACGACCACTTTGCACGTCCGTTTCTGTCGAGTGTTCGACGCGGAATGATAAGAGGATCATTTTCTCCATCAATTTCCGGAGGCAAGAGAGCATTGCAATCGGCCTATAAGAATTGTGATCAGAGGCGGGTTTTCCGGGTTTTTGAATAGCAATGACTTTTACCTCCCTCCAGTCGTGCGGAACAATGTTTAGCTCAAGGAACTTGTTGAACAGGCTCAACAAGCGACTTTTTGCAGAGTCGGGTAGATTCTTCAACACGTTGAAATTAATTCTATCCAACCCTGGAGCTTTATTGTTGCACGAGAGGAGAGTCATTGAAAATTCCAACATCGAAAATGGAGGCTCTTCCGTAGCTACTAAAAACGCGTCGCGAAAGGTCTTCTGTTCCACGTGGGACTCGATTCTTTGCGATATTATGGTCTCATAGGACTACCAATCAATGTTACGTATGAGGTCATACGCAATATTGATTGGATCCGTTGGAGTTGACCCATTAGCAATTGAGATAACGATTGGTAGGTGATCATTACCGTGGGGATCGTTGATTACTTTCCACTGACAATCTATCGCTAGTGATGTCGAGCAAAGAGATAGGTCAAGCACGCTTTCGCGTGCTGGAGGATTAGGTACACGTGTCGCTTCCCCAGTATTCAAAAGTGTCATATTGAAGTCGTCGATTAAGTTACAGATTAAAGAAGATCGGTTGTCGCCGTACAGCGACCCCCATAGCGAACGGTGAGAATTAAAATCTCCAAATATCAAAAAAGGCGCGGGAAGCAACTCTGCTATATCAGTGAGATGCCTCTGTTCAATCCGCGCGAATGGAGGGATATATAACGAAACAAGGCATAGGTCTTTTCCATTCATATTCGTTTGAATGGCAACGACTTCAATATTCGAGATCGAGGGGAGATCGATTCTGAAGAAGGAATAGCACTTTTTAATCCCTAAAAGTACCCCTCCACCGTGTGAGTCTCGATCTCGACGAATAATGTTAAAATCGTGGAAATTGAGTTGATCGTTTGAAGTGAGAAAGGTTTCACAAAGCGCAAATGCGTCACAATTGTATGTATTTAACAAATGAGAAAATAGATCGAATTTGGGGATGATACTTCTGCAATTCCACTGTAATACAATGATAAAATTCCTAACCTCTTTCGCCGTATTAGTCATCGAAAGGTATGATAGCTGAAATGAGGGGCCAAGTTGCTGTGAGTTGCTTCAAAAAGGTTTTCACTGTAGGAAGAAGGGCAAGACGAATGTTTTGTAGGGGATCTGGTATGTTGAATGTTTTGAATATCCAGTCCACAATATCAGAAAATTTTATGAACCCTGTTTCTTTTTATCTTCTGATCGAGAAATGGGTGCACGAGGGGTTTTCGGTGCCCCAGGAAGCAGTGGGTACTCCTGGTTTGATTTAAAATTAAAACCGGGAGGTACTTGCTTCGGTTTTTCTTCACCGCTTCCTTTTTGTGTTGGCTTATTGGTCATTCCGCTAGGGGTTATCTTGCGACCTTTGCGAGAAAGATTAGGAGTTCCTAGATCCTTCTGGCATGGCATAAGAACACCCTTCGACGGGATCGTCAGATGTACCCTCATCGGTTGGCAAAAAGGAAAAGATGTTTCCTGTCGAGGGTGGCTCAGCACTCTTCAGCATTTCTGCAAAAGAGCGCTTTGATCGTTCCTTGAGGGAACGCTTAATTTTTTCCTCGCGCTGTTTGTACGCGGGACACGCCGACAGGACATGCCGAGTTCCCTCGCAGTAAAGACACTATTCAGTATCCTCACTGCAAGCGGTCTCAGCATGATTGCCTCCGCACTTGCTGCAGCGTGCCTTGTTGCAGCGGTAGGTGGCTGTATGACCTAACTGCTTGCAGTTTTGGCAATGGATGACCCGCGGTACGAACAGGCGTACAGGCAGACGAACCCTGTCCAAAGAGATGTAGTTCGGCAGTGCTGATCCGGCGAATGTTACACGGAAGGAGTCCGAAGGGAGGAATTTATTCTTCCCTTCTTCGATGGATACTGAATGCAATTGCTTGACATCCAGTATCTTTACATCTTGAATCAGGGGGTTCTTGAAGCAGCCAACCCCATGACGCAAAACGTCATCGACCGTGAGGCTTCCTTCGGTAACCACACCGTCGATCTCCACGTCCTTGGCAGGGATGTACACGCGGTACTCCCTCGTGAAGAGCTCGCAGCTAGCAATTGCGTTTGCTTGCTTCAAGCTACTCACGACAACTCGCGGTTTGTTCGGTCTAACCTTTGTAATCTCGGTTACGTCCGAAAACTGTTTTGCCAGGTCTTTGCCTATTTGTATAATATTAGGAGGCTTCTTTAAGGGCCTAAAAAAACTATGAACGGACCTTCCGAAGCATCTGGGTAGGCTTTCACCCGTGTTGCCGGTACCCTTGGTACGAGGCTAGGTAGCGGGGAAGGTAGAGGGGAATTGATGGGGGAGATCTCAATCTCTTCCCCATTTGTTTCCACATCCAGGAATAGTTGCACCTGCATGTCGTCCATTTTGCGGGAGCATTACGCTCTACCGTACACAAACGATAAATATTCGAATGTGGGGTGGGGGGATCAAATAGTTGATATTAAATTTTAAAAACAATTTTTCAAACTACAATGGATCAAAATAAAAAAAAAACCTAAACTAATCCACCTAGCGGTCAGACCCAGCCTTTCTCATTTAAACTTTTATTTGTAAAAATAGATTTACATGAACGCTTCAATCCAATAAATATATATTTTTTTTTTATTCTCGCTTATTTCCCGTCGGTCTAGTTCCGCCACTGTTGTGGCCAATCACCGACGCCCGGGGAGGCGACTCCACACCCAGGACCCTAACTCACGACCCGTTTTCATTAACGGACCGGCGCCAACGGCTTTACTTCCTCATGCGATGGAAGGCGTGATCCCAGAGATTTTTCGCCTCAGAAAATCTCCCGGTGTCGGCTAGGATTGAATCTAGACCAGTTGGGTTGGTTGTGAGTGGATCCACCACCTCACAACCATCGACACCTATGTCGGCGGTGGGATTCGAACCCAGGCGTCGAGCGTGGTTGGCGGAGACGTTACCAACCACACTAGGCCCCCGCTCTGATCCAATAAATATATATTCACACTTAAAAAATATTGATTTTGTAATCTATACATATATAAATGCAATCCGGTCTGTCTGTCTGTCTGATCCATATAGGCTCGAAAATTACCGAACCGATCGGCGTGAAAATTTGTATGTAGGGGTTTTTGGTGCCGATAAAGGTTCCCATGATAGTTTGAGACCCCTCCCTTTTCTGGAAGGGAGGGGTCCCATACAAATGAAACATAAATTTCTGCGCAACTCAAGAACAAACCAAGCAAATGAAACCGAATTTGGCATGTAGATGTTTTAATGGGTAAAAAATAGGTCCATAATGTTTTGACACCCCTCCTTCTTTTGGAATGGAGGGATGCCATACAAATGAAACACAAATTTCTGCACATTTCGAGGGCAAACCAACTAAATGGAACCAAATTTGGCAGGTGAATATTTAGTGGTAAAAAATATGTTCCATAATCGACCTTAGGCAACATTTTGGATTGTAAGATGGCAACTTCCGCTTTCTGGAAATCAGCCTAAAATGGACGATTCCCATTAAATATGAGTATCTACGGAACCAGAAAGATGCACATAAGCTAAAAACTGATCACAGACACAATCTTAATTTTAGGATGGTGACTTCCGGTGTCTGGCAAACAGCCGGAAATGACCAAATACCATTCAATATGAATGTTTTCGGAACCAGAATTACGCCCAATATGGGTGTTTCTTCAACCAGAATGACGCTCAGAGGCTAGAAATTATCTCAAATACCATTTTGAAATCCAAGATGGCGGCTTCCGGTTTTTGAAAAACAGCCTAAAATACCCAAATACCATCCAATATGAGTATATCTGGAACTAGAATGATGCAATGAGCTAACAATTGACCTCAGGCACCATTTTGAATTGCTATATGGCAACTTTTAGGAAACAGTCGAAAATGACCGAATAATACTCAATATGAATATTTCTGTAATCGAGATGATGCATAGAAACCAAACATTGACCCTGGACACCATTTTGAATTTAAAGATGACCACTTTTAGTTTCTGGAAAACAACCAAAATAACTAAATACCTCCCCATATGGGTATTTCCGGTGTCAGATTGATGCCAGATAATCTGCTAAAAATGACCGAATACCACCCAATATGAATATATTCAGACTTAGGGCGATGTACAGAAGCCAAAAGTCGAGGATATTGTCATTTCGATAAACCCAATCATTTCAAACGATTTGTTATTTGACTTCGATCTTATCCTATGGCCGATTAGTCGTGCATTTGCAGACTTTTAACACATCGCAAGGAATCAATAAAATTGGAACGTTCAAAAAGTACGATACCACGTACCACATTTGAATTATGTTGAGGCCACATATATCGATCAAAGCAGGTATAGTTTTAAATAGTCTTAGAATTTCTTCGCTTTCCATAACTTTTGAGCCACATATCAAATTGTTATGAAGTTTGTTATTTGTAAGTTCGAGAGATGATTCGTTCGTATGACACTAGTTATGTTCAATTAAGTCATGTAATCGAATAGATGGATAGAATAGAGATAATAGACTTCCGTTGTTTTATTAACAGTTTAATACATAACGGTTGCTTAAGTTCGATTATAATTAAATGAAATGGGAACGTATAGGGCAAACTTTTTAACCACGTGTTCAATCATAATTCATCAGTTGCCCCTTAACTAGCTCGTTCATTTCATATCGATATTGTTCGAATCGGTTGTGTAGTTTCTGAGATAATGAAGTTTCGTGATTTTCACATTTCGATACAGACGAAGTTACAGTCCGCTTACAATAGGGTTGTTATTCAATAGGGTGTTATGAGGCAGCTATACATTTCATTTGACACTAATTTTGTGGAAATCGGGTCAGCCATCTTTGAGAAAAGTGAGTGAGTCCAAGTAGTCTTCGGAATATGTTCCTTTTCATAGCCTGATTTCACATTTTTGAACATAACAGGCAAAGTAATAGTCCGATTGCAAAACAAATCAATAAGGGCTTATGGGGCAACTAGACCTTCCATTTGACACTGATTTTATGAAAATCGGTCCAGCCATCTCTGAGAAACATGAGTGAGATTAAACAGTCTTCAGAACACGTTTCTTTTCATAACTTTTGAACCACAAGTTCAATCCTCATAAAATTCAAAAGTTGAAGGTATTTAAGGTAGCCCGTGCATTTGACTTTGATGTTGTTCAAATTGGTTGTGTAGTTTTCGAGATAATGATGTTTCGTGATTTTCACATTTTGATACATAACCTCTAAACCAAAAATCCGATTACAATAAAATTTCATAGGGTCTTATGGGACAACAAGATCTTTCATTTGCAATTAATCTCATGAAAATCGGTCTAGCCATCTCTGAGAAAAATAAGTGGGAATAAGAATCTGCACATACACACACACACACACACACACACACATGCACACACACACACACACACACACACACACACACACACACACATGCACACACACACATACACACACACATACAGAAAATGCTCAGCTCGTCGAGCTGAGTCGAGTGATATATGCCATTCGGCCTTTTGGAGCACTTTTATACTTTCGGTTTTGCAAGTGATTGCTATACCTTTCTAGGAGAATGGCAAAAAGACAGTAATACTTATACTAATAACAATAGTAATAATAGTAATAATAATAATAATAATAATTACAATAATAATAACAATAATAATAATAATAATAATATTAATAATAATAATAATGTTGATAGTAATAATATTAATAATAATGATAAAAATTCTGAAGTGAATACTTCACCGAACGTCTAAGTCACGACCTCGCGGCTGATAGTAGGATCAATCGAGTGTCTCCGCAGAACAAACAATGACGATCCAGCTTCGTGTTGTGACACAGTGGCCGTATCTTACACGCGACCTTGTAGATGCCACTTGTAGTTGACTTCCACTCGCTCGATCGTATGTAGGTCCGTGCTGCTAGCGGGGTAGCAGCGGTGCGGGAGAATTATTCTTGCTGATATATCAGCTGCGTATCAGATCACTGGCGGGGTAGCCTGCCCCTACCAGTGTGCAGAAAATGTTTCTGCCGATAAACTGCAGGCTACTGTTATCGCACAGCACAAGAACTAATCGAAACAAAAACACCCGTACGATAACTCGTGTATTATTATTTTTCGAATCAAACGGAGATAAACAATTTGCGTCCAATCGAGACGAAAGCAAAACAACGTATCGGCAACTAGACCTTTCATTTGACACTATTTCTGTGAAAATCGGCTCAGCCATCTCTGAAAAAAATGAGTGAGTTTGAACAACCACAGGATAACTTTTCTTTACATAATTTTTAAACCATATGTTCAATCATTACGAAATTTAAAAGTTAAGGGTTTTGGATACAGCCCGATCATTTGCAATCAGTTTTATTGAAATCGGTTATGTGGTTTCTGAGATATTGATGTTTCGTGGTTTTAAAATTTTGATACATAACCTCTAAACTAAAAATCCGATAACAATGAAATTCAATAGCAACCTATGGCGCAACTAGACCTTCCATTTGCAATGAATTTCATGAAAATCGGTGTGAGAAAAGTGAGTGAGAAGAAAAAGTTGCACATACACACACACACACACACACACACACACACACACACACACATACACACATACATACATACATACATACATGCAGAAAATGCTCAGTTCGTCGAACTGAGTCGAGTGGTATATGACATTCGGCCATTGGGACCACTTTCATACCTTTGGTTTTTCCAGTGATTGCTATACCTTTCAAGGAGAAAGGCAAAACGTAAATGGCATAAGGGGGGTAGGGTTTTGAAGGCAGAAAAAAACAGGTTTTTACTGATTTTTATTTTTTATAGATCAGAAATTTATTTCTAATTATTGTTCATTAAAGAGTAACAATTGAACTATATGCTGTAAAATATTGGTTGAAAAATATTGAAAATTGACCGAATGGTAGCAATTCTTCGCAGGCGCCTTAGAAAAAATACTTTTTGCAGTGCACGTCATACCTCAGCACTGGATCATCTGAAATGAAATAACCAAAGTTTTTCTTTTAATTTTTATGTCTCTCTAGGTATCTCTGTCGAGTTTTTCCATTTTTTTTTTTTTAATTTTTGAACTTTTTACAAGACTTGAAAGTGAAAATACCGATTTTTGGCCTAAATTCATGACCATTTTTTTTTTCATTATTCTCGCTTATTTCCCGTCGGTCTAGTTCCGCCACTGTTGTGGCCAATCACCGACGCCCAGGGAGGCGACTCCACACCCAGGACCCTAACTCACGACCCGTTTATCAACGGACCGGCGCCAACGGCTTTACTTCCTCATGCGATGGAAGGCGTGATCCAAGAGATTTTTCGCCTCAGAAAATCTCCCGGTGTCGGCTAGGATTGAATCTAGACCAGTTGGGTTGGTTGTAAGTGGATCACGCCACCTCACAACCATCGACACCTATGTCGGCGGTGGGATTCGAACCCAGGCGTCGAGCGTGGTTGGCGGAGACGTTACCAACCACACTAGGCCCCCGCTCTCATGACTATTGTTGTTAATAATAAAAAAAATAAAATCAGAAACGGAAAAATCTCAACAGGGTTACCTCATAAATTATGTAAGGAATTACTGTAAAAAGTTTGAGAACGATCGGTTGAATAGATTTTGAGATACAGAGTACACCGACTCAAAAAACATCGATTTGAGAAAAACGCGTTTAAAGTTTTTCGTAGCGAAAAGACCCCGATAAAACTTAGTAAGCTATTTATTTTTTATTTTACTCACAAAGAATCATCAATGCCGGGACCATAGAGTATAGAACTTTCGTCAAGAATGCAATAAAAAAAACACTTCTTTTGAACCCTCAAAACCCTTCCCCCCCCCCCCCCCCCCATAAAGCAATTTATCGGCTCAAATAAAGATTTCATACAGTTTTGTAATTTTTATGCTTTTTTTTTTTAAAGAAAAACCAAATTCTTAAAAAATCACCTTTAAGAAGGAACCAATAAAGTAGCAATAAAGAGATCCTTTTTTTAATCAAAGATATCGTTCTCTTATCGTGATATCGCCAGCAACATTAAGTATAAATATCGAAACTGTGCAAATTATCGAAAAGTATCCTAACATCCTTACTAACAAACAACGGGCACCAAAAAAGATTTATGTCAAACAAATCTCCTCAAAAACCAGATAACATACCCTAATTATCAGATAACCTTCTCCAAGAAAACTCAAATTTGATAGACGACGAAACTAACGTCAAATTGGACACAAGTACACTTCCGAATAATTCGTAATAATTCATCTTCTATCATATAAAAATTAATTGCTGTTCGTTCGTGACCATATATCTCGGGAACGGGTTGACGGATTCGCAAGATTCTTATTTTTGTTTTGTTCATCCTAGGCTGCATCAGGTTTACACGTAAAAGAAATTGGGAAAATGTACTAGAGAGGTTGAGAAAGATAGAAAAACAATTTAGTTATTAGAGAACATTTTCAAAACAAAAGCACAAGAACGTAGTTCGCGTACGATAAACATCAACAATATGTGCTGGTTTTTGTATTCGTGTTGAAACGCCGGTTGATAATTTGTGCATCAAAAGGTTTAAAATGAGAATAGAAACCAACAGAATAAATAAATTAAACATATAAAAATGGAGTTTTACTTGTATGACTTTCATAGACTTGGAATTTACTAAACCGATCGTTGGGGCCTGGGAGATGATATACACATTTTTGCATAGCTCGAGAACTCACCAAGCAAATGTAACTGAATTTTGGTATGTGAAATAAATGTGTCTTTCCCGTACGTAAGAAAAAAAAGGGCTACACCACGGCTTGGGATTGTTTGGTAAGGTACGGTAAAACGGGGCGAATAGAAACAGTCTCCGTTATATCTCGCAGTGTACAAAAACTGTACTGATATGTCTAGAACAGTGGTTTTCAACCGGGAGGGAATTCCCCCCTAGGGGGGAATTTGGCCGTTGCAGGGGGAGAATTGCGAGTGGAAAAATTTCACATGTAATGCGCTTTTGTGATTGACGGTGGTGCGACATTTTTTTCAGTGTCCAATGAATTAGCTCGCAAAAAACCCTCTACACGCGCACTCTGGGCTACTCAGCGGTTGAGTTGAATTTTAATCATTTTTTTCAGTTGTTCGAAGATGTCAAATTATGAGTAGAATTAAATTGATCATGGCGGCAAATTTCCTCAAAATTGGGTAACTGGTGCTTGCGTGTTGTTTTTGTTATTTTTTTTTTGCAATTAAAAGCAAACAGAAAACCAAGCAAACCGTCTGAAAAAAGGAAGAAATAGAAATGTTTGAAATTAGTTGTTATCGGTAGGTAATTCATAATTTGAAATAATTGACTGCAACTAATGCCAATTTTTCTTTTTCACCAGGACTCGTTGGTTGGATATACGGCTAATAAATTCAAAGATCTCCCGTGTCACAGCGAACAAAGGAAAATTTCTTGAAATAAGCCTTTTTTTAAATAAAATTCATTAAAAAGTCAAAATATAATAATATCGAGTCAATAATGATAATTTTTCCGAAATTCCCTCATTGAAGCTTAATGTACTCATTTTTGAGTCGAAAATGAGTAACATTTACGCATCGCGCATCAGGTATAATATGGGTAATATTTACTCAATTTTTACAACATTCGGTGGTACTCAAAAATGAGTAAAACAACTTCTACTAAATTTTGAGTACATACGGTTTAGCGAAACTGATTAGGTTTTGACTCAGTTTTGGGTTATCCAGAGTGAGCGTGTATGGGCATTCATACGTCAAATCTCGCCAAACATGTGAACATCGTCAACAAGCACATTTCTCGCCAAACATGTGAAAAGGGTACACCTTCACAAGAAATGCTGAATTGTATGCCCGTGTATTGATGTTCTCCCGTTCCTGCTTGAAATCTGATAAAAATTAAAGTTTAAAAAGTCTTATATTTTTTAATTACTACAACTTTTCTTTCATGGTGCCAATAGGGGGGAAAAGCTTGTGTAAATTATCAAAAGGGGGTGCATGAACTGAAGAAGGTTGAAAACCACTGGTCTAGAACGAATATAAAAGCTGTAAAACAAGGGTCTAGCCTTCCTCTATAAAGAGTGTAAATACCATTTTTTTTAAGGGGGGGATTTGTTAGTAGCTTAAGTATTTATGATAAATATTAGAAATGCTTTCGCAATAAGGACTTATCATTCGTAGGGATTTAAACCTACTTGTCAGAAAAGGGGAAGTAAACTTACAACTAACTTAATTGCTAACTTATTGGCTATAAAGAGAGCTTATCGTAGCAATTGAGGATTGCAACGATTTTTGTCGAAAATTGTTAATAATTTTATTTGACATAGTTTCTAATGGTTCAACACCAGTAAGTCTACGTAATTCGAGTGTACTAAACCAAGGAGGACGCTTCAAAATCATTTTTAGAATTTTATTCTGAATCCTTTGGAGCGTTTTCTTCCTTGTTGAACAGCAACTTGACCAGATCGGTACAGCATAAAGCATTGCTGGTCTAAAAATTTGTTTGTAAATCAAAAGTTTGTTCTTTAAACAAAGTTTAGAATTCCTGTTAATGAGAGGATATAAACATCTCGTATATTTGATGCACTTGGCTTGTATACTCTCAATGTGCTCTTTGAAAATAAGTTTTTTATCATAAATTAGTCCCAAGTACTTAACCTTGTCAGACCAACGTAAAATAACCCCATTCATCTTGACAACGTGATTATTGTTTGGCTTGAGGAAAGAAGCCCTAGGCTTATGCGGAAAAGTTATCATTTGAGTTTTAGAAGCATTGGGAGAGATTTTCGACTTTTGCAAGTAGGAAGAAAATATATCTTAACTTTTCTGCAATCGACTGCATATGACACGAAGACTTTTTCCTTTTACGGAAATGCTTGTGTCATCGCAGAACAATGACTTTGTGCATCCTGGAGGCAAATCAGGAAGATCTGAAGTGAATATGTTGTACAGGACTGGACCCAAGACTGAACCTTGAGGCACACCTGCTCTGACAGGAAATCTATCAGATTTTGAATTCTGATAGACAACCTGCAGAGTTCGATCAGTAAGATAATTTTTTAAAATTTTGATTAGGAAAATTGGAAAATTAAAAGTTTGCAATTTCGCAATCAAACCTTTATGCCAAACACTGTCGAATGCTTTTTCTATGTCTAAAAGAGCAGCTCCAGTGGAATAACCTTCAGATTTGTTAGCTTGTATCATATTAGTAACTCTGAGCAATTGATGAGTTGTGGAATGCCCATGGCGAAATCCAAACTGTTCATTTGCAAAAATTGAATTTTCGTTAATGTGTGACATCATTCTGTTGAGAATGATTCTCTCAAACAGTTTCCTTATTGAAGAAAGCAAACTGATTGGTCGATAACTGGGTCCTTATCCGGTTTTAAAATTGGAGTAATTTTTGCATTCTTCCATAATTTGGGAAAATATGCAATTTTGAAGCAGCAATTGAAAATTTTCAATAAAAATTCCATTGTGCTTTCAGGGAGATGTTTGATTAGTATATTAAAGATTTCATCGTCACCAGGTGCTTTCATATTTTTGAAATTTTTAATAATTGATTTAATCTCATTCAAGTTAGTTTCAATTATTTCTGCAGGTAAAAAATTCTGGGAAGAAATTAAATCAAATTGACGTGTGACTTCATTTTCAATTGGACTCACAAAATTCAAATTTGAGTTATGAACACTCTCAAACTGCTGAGCAAGTCTTTGAGCCTTTTGCTCATTGGATACAAGAAAACGTTCACCATCTTTTAAAATCTTCGACAGCTTCCAAAAAGGTTTTGAATATGGTTTCAATTTTTCAACTTTAGTCTCAAAATTTTGATTTCTCAGAAGAGTAAATCTATGTTTAATCTCTTTCTGTAAATTTTTATAAATAGTTTTAAAAACAGGGTCACGAGAACGTTGATATTGACGTCTGCGGACATTTTTCAAACGAATTAGAAGTTGAAGATTTTCGTCAATTATTGGTGAATCAAATTTCACTTGAGCCTTTGGAACAGAATAATTCCTGGCATCAACAATTGCACATTTTAATGCTTCCAAAGCGGAATCAATATTCACTTCGTTTTGCAAATCAAGCTCATTATTGAAATTTCTCTCAATATGAGTTTTGTATCTTTCCCAATTAGCCTTGTTATAATTAAAAACAGAGCTCATAGGGTTTAAAACTGATTCATGTGATAAAGAAAAAGTTATTGGAAGATGATCAGAATCAAAGTCAGCATGTGTGATCAAATCACTACATACATGACTTTGATCTGTTAGCACCAAATCAATTGTTGATGGGTTTCTTACAGAAGAAAAGCATGTAGAACTATTCGGAGTCGAAATAGAATAGTATCCTGAAGAACAATCATTGAATAAAATTTTTCCGTTGGAATTACTTTGAGAATTATTCCATGATCGAAGTTTAGCGTTAAAATCGCCGATTATAAAAAATTTCGAACGATTTCTGGTGAGTTTTTGTAAATCACCTTTAAAATAATTTTTGTGCTCGCGTGTGCATTGAAATGGTAAATATGCTGCGGCAATAAATAAAATCCCAAGTTCAGTTTGAACTTCAATTCCCAAAGTTCCAATAACTTTCGTCTCAAGATGGGGAAGAGCACGATGTTTGATTCGGCGATGAATAACAATTGCAACTCCACCGCCGGAGCCCTGAATCCTATCATATCTATAAACCACGTAATTGGGATCATATTTTAATTTAATGTTAGGTTTAGGTTAGGTTAGGTAACAATTGCTAAACGGGCTGGGCATCGATAAAAATTCGACATACGGTTGCCGTTACAATTCGCACAGCGAAAATTTTTACTCTCTTTCACAGGACATGTGTCCTTTTTGTGAGAAGAGTCTCCACAAATGAGGCATTTTTGGTCCATGTTACAAAACTTTGAACCATGGCCATAACGTTGGCAAACACGGCATTGGGTGATATGCTTTTCACCTCCGCCAAACTTTCGATATAAATCCCATTTTACACGCACGTTATATAAAGCATGTGCTTTCTCAAAAAATTTTAAGTCATTAACCTCACTGCGGTTAAAATGAATTAAATAATTTACAAGGGAAATTCCAGTTCGCTGACTGTTTTCGCCTCGTGATTTTTGTTTCATCAGAATTACTTGGGGCTATACCAAGTGATTCTGTCAAAGTAATTTTGATCTCATCAACGGTTTGATCGTTGGTGAGACCTTTCAATACGACCTTGAACGGCTTGGCGCTCTTCGTATCATATGTAAAAAAATTATTCATCTTTTCAGTTAAATACTAATAGTTACTAGTTAGGAATAGTAGGAAGTAGGGATAGTAGGAATAGTAATAGGAATAGGAATAGTAATAGTAATAGTAATAGGAATAGTGGGAATAGTAGGAATAGTTTTACCTTCGAACATTTCAATTTCGCCAGCTTCTTGCTCAGGCAGAATATCATATAAATTTTCACTGCATAAGCTAGTTTCAGAAAGAGATGCCTCTCTTTTCCTCACCGTAGCGATGCGTGGTTTCTTTTTTCGTCCTGCCATTTCAGGTGATACGAAAAAAGTTCAAAAATAATATCAAATTGCAAGTATTGAGAAAGAAAGAAATAGGTAGTCTTGAGAAAGACTGATGTAAGTTAACTTCCAGGTAATCTTTAAAAGACACACTGACAAAACACAAACTTTGAAGCTATAGGCAGTCAAAGACCAGTCCACAAGCAACCGAAAATACGTCTGATCTGTCGGGCAGCTCAGAACGCACTGTGTAAATACCATTTTGATAAATATATAATTCAAACTTTCATTGAAGAAAATTTTGCATGTTTCTATTCGCCCCGCAATTGGGTAAATAGAAACACTCATCAATCGGCTGCGTTTTTCTTGTTCTGATGTAAGATTCAAATTTTATCTCGGAGAAAAAAGAACAATTATTGTATCAACTTTATTGATATGGGATGTAAAAAATATTTAAATAGCGGAAATGATCGGTTAATTACTACATGTATGTCATTTCAATGCATGAATATGCTCTGACCGAAATATTCAGGAAGGATTCAGGGTTTGGTCAAGTTTTTCTACCAATTCATGGTCTTCTTGTACTTCGTCTAGACACGAGGTCTAGTAAGAAATTGTGCTGGAAGAACTGGAATCTTAGTTCGTTTCTCTCGGGTTATTTCTAATCGAGAAATAAAAGTGCTTTCGACATTATTAGCATGGGCGCAACAACGGGGGGGGGCTGGAACGTGTTTAGCCCCCCCCCCCTAGAATTTCCCAGAGAATGATTGTATTCAATATATATACATTCCATACTACTTATCAGAGCATCAAAATCAACACAAATTGAGATGTCGTCATTCATTGGCTAAGAACTAGTTCTGCACCCAGGATCGATTCTCAACCCTTGCTCTCTTACTCACCTTACCAGTCAGACGAGAGCTGTAGTAACTCGTGCTGTATCAAGTAGTCGCCAGTTTACTCGGTTTTGGGCTGTGTTTCACCAGTTCCCCAGACGTCTCATCACTCGCAAGTCTCTTTCGATCTGGTCGAGCCATCATGCACGCTGCGCCCCTTAATTTCTTGTGCCGGTAGGGTTGCTGAAGAGCAGTGATTTCACATGGTTGTCGTCCGGCATTCTTACGATGTGACCGGCCCACCGCAACCTAATGTCTTTCGCCAGGTGTGCAATGGGGTTCTCTCCAAGCAGCGTTTGTAGCTCATGGTTCATGCGCTGTAGCCATTATCCGTCGTCCGCTTGTGCTCCACCGTAGATAGTCACCTTCTGTTCGCCGATAGGCACCTTCTGTTCGAAAATATCAAAAGGACTTCCGTAGAGGACTACCGGTTATCAGGGTTTTGTAGTTTTTTGTATCGAAGTGGTCATGTCCGATCATCACCGTGATTGGTGCGTACGTTTGTAATGTCTGAGAAGAACGGGCCGTCGTTGAGAACGTGGTCAATTTGTTTTGCTGTACGTTGGTCGAGGTAAGAAGGGACTTTGGTCTGCTAATCCGCGGGAAGCTGCGAAGTTGGTGCATAGCAGGCTGTGCGGGCCGATAACCGGCTTATATAAGTCTATCCTTCCGTTCATGTCCCCAACGACGATCTTGATATCTCTACGCGAGCAGCTATCGTAGAGTTTCTCCAGCTGTGCGTAGAACGCTTCTTTCCCTGTATCAGGTCTTCCTTCGTGAGGGCAGTGCACATTGGGAATAGTGTAGTTGTGGAACCGGCCTTTAATTCTCAACAAACACAACCTGTCGCTGATTGCCTGCCGCTTTGGTGGTACTGTGCCTTGCGGCCACAAATCCACCGTACCTTCTCTCCTTTCAGGCAAAGCTCCTGGAGCGCGACGATGTCGAAGTGGCGGGGTTCTAGCTGATCCAGCAGAATCCGGTCGACATCCGGGTCATTAAGCGATCTACTGTTACATGTACTGAGCTTCTAATCGTCGTCCTTATTTCGTCGGCTGGGTCATTGCTGATTGTTCCGGTTCGTTTTGAATTCTTGATTCTCCGTAGTATGTTTATTTCAGTATGCTGCCTTACTAGGGCTGCGATGCCTAGTCTTGCGACGGAGCTGCCGCCATGGATGTAGCCGGCGAGACACCGCATTTCATAGTTCAACCGTCCGGTCCGGATCAGTCGCTGTTTGAGCCGCCCCTAGCCTGTGGGGTAGACAACCTGCTCTCTAAGGAGAACAACTACCCCACCGGTTCACCGGTTTTTCCTTGGTTGCTCGTATCCCAGTCGGTACCACGTGGAGGTAGGAATAGGGCATTAAGCCTTGAACCACACTGGGGTCTATTTTATTCTAACTAGTACGGGTAAACTGTCAAAAAGCACTGCCCAGCCGTTTACCAAATCTAGCTCTCCTCAATATCGAATCATTGTTGCTGAAAGAGCTTGGCGTTGACGATGTGTTCAAGATATTCAGTACATCTTCGGAGATTCTATCCCGAAGTGATTTTTTTCTGCTTTTCCGATACTATTTTAAGCGTCATTAAAGAAGCATATTCAAACTCTTTTTTTTCTTTTTTAATGACATACATGAAAACTAGCCCCCCCTAGAAATTTTCCTCAGTTGCGCCCATGATTATTAGCCATATCGAAAATACGCCGAGAGATCGTGTTGTTCGACATGGGAATCGAATCTAACAATTCTACTGCCTTATCATCAATTATGACATGAACACCTCCTTGAATGGAAGTTTTAATTAAGTTTCCAGCAATAATATGGTCGGCGAAGGTTTCACTTTTCTGACCAAGTAAAAAATGCACAGGTTCACGAAATTGTCGAGATCGAATTTTTTATGCCAAATGTCTTAATAATTCATGAAACATCGGGTTTTGGTGTTATCTAACAAACATTTTTTTAAAATATTTGACCTTCTATGATTTTCGAGCTGAGACTGAGATTTGAAAAAATATTGGATAACACCAGATTTCCATGTGTCATGCATTTTCAACAATTTTTTTTTGAATATTTTTTCTACTATTACGACACTATTTTATACATTATTAAACAAGCGCATTTTAACCCTTTTCTCTCTGTTTTAAATGACATGTATAAAAACTACAAAACACAAACGATAAAACCGATGAAGTAAAAAAAAAAAGTTTTATGAGCTCCTCGAGAAAACGTATAGAGATAGCCCACAACACACATTCAAATCAAGATCGGCGAGGAAGATACGTCTGGACTTCCAGAGGTTATCAAGAGGAGTTGCTGCAGAGTAAACTCGGAAAGTTGATAGACAAATCGGTGAATCAGCTGGAGTGGATCTGAACGAGCAGGGAAGCACAACCATGATGCGGTCAGACGGAAGAGAAGAACCGGGCCTAACGCCAGCACGAAGGGACATAGACTAGACTGTAGTAATTATCGACCCAGATAACCAGAAATCGTATAAAAATGGCAATACAAAATCCAGAGACGTCTCGTCCACCTGTTCAAACTGTTCATAGGACAGGTAGACAATCATCGAAAAGTCATCGATAGTAATTTATTTGTAATTGTAATGTTATCCCGAACATGCTTATTCTGTTGTCAACTTAGTGTAATCTTATGCGCCGTGAAGAATGTAACCTGATGAGCTACACTTCAAACTACGCCATACACCTCACACGCAACGCAACCCACACTCAGTAATGACTACCGTTTGTTCAGGCCTTTCATTTGAACCGAGCGTCGTTCACACTTCTCTGCGACAGGGCAAACGCAGTCTGTTATGTTCACCACTACTAATGCAACGCCTTGCGTAAAAATGACATTTTTGGTTCAAACTCATTGTTGAACGAAAAACCGATAGCAACGAGAGAAGACATTCTTTATACCCCCTCTCTTCAGTGTCTTTTCACTTGTTTCGCTTTGCCTTTCTGTTTCTTCTCACGACACGACATCATTAAAATTTGAGAGAGTCCATGTGGCCGCGAGAGTACGCAGATTTCAATCTTCAGAGCTTTCGTAGCAGATTCATTACTTTTCTGGATGTGGTGGTGTTCTTTGGTTTTCATTCAAGCCTTTTCATCCATTTTGTTCATTCGAAAACTTGAACGTCGTATAGCCCGTATAGTACACATTTGTCTTTTTACGCGCTGCTCCCTTTCTAGTTTAAAATTTTATCATCGTCTAAGGAAACGATTTAGCATCGAACTAAAATTCAATAAATAAAGCTAGGTTCTTTACTCACGTGAAGAGTTTAATGGCAAAAAGATAATAAACATAATTTCGACTGTCGTTAGAAAAAACCTGCAAAAAGTTTATTCTGAAACGCTTTAGCTGGCAGAATGATCTGGCATTGCCTAACACAACGGCATCCGTTGAACGAACTTTATCAGTTCTGTAGGGCCAAAATCGGTCATAGTTATTGAGAATCATGATAATAGCTGTGGAAAACAGATTTCCTCTATAAAATGAAGCAGATATCATTATTCTACGAAGAAATTATCAAAAATTAGCGCTCATAATAGACAGTAGGACTCCTTTACTATATAGGTTAATAAAACTTGTCAAATCTTTTTTCACAATACTATTGTTTCAATGTTGCGAAAATTGATTGAACAGGTAGCCCACTTGGCCACGCGTCGCCTCTGACAAAATCGTATTAACATCTAGTTTTAATTGAAATTGTATAAAGTTCATTCTATTACCAGTTCAAGTTATTTTTAATCATATATGGGTCGTACAGTCCGTGATATATGACTGCATATTGTTCCTCGTATAAATGCACAGAAAAAATCAGGTTTCATCGCAGTAGAGTTGCCTACAGTGCTAAGCCTAATTGCAGTGCAAAATTATAGGATTTCCAATTTGTGTGATCCACGTTGACTTTGATATTTCTTGAAAACTCCTATAAGAGTTGTAAGAGGATTGCATAATGAGTGAAGTACAATTTACTTTTTCGTGACAGTTAAAAGCGTCTATTTTAAAACATGAAATCCTAGAGTGGTTCAATTATTGTGACATTTTGTGACATATGGGGGAGGGGGGGTTAGCTTGAGTGTGACATCACATTTCAACCAAAAAAAATAAATAAAAAAGTCATATACCTAACCACAGAGATCAACTCTGAACTATTTATAATATTTGCCTCATTTATTTATAGTTTTACCATCCCCTTTTTTGCTTAAGATTTGCTTTAAATAAAATAAATGACATTTTTTTCTCCCTAAAAAAGCACAATGTTCTTTAATTCTTTTTCACCGTGCATGTTCATTCATGAATGACAGCGCAATTTCATTAATTTTTAGTGTCTCTCAAATCCAATACAAAAAATACATTCCTAACAAATTTCTCGATTTCAATCAATTATCACCAAAGAAGGGGGGGGGGGATATAAAAACGTGACGTAATAAGAGGGGGGGTCAAGGAAGTTGTGACAACTTTTGCGTGACATCATTAATGGATCGTCCCTAAGTGACATCATATACGATTTACAGGTTCATACGATTTAAGGCGTTCAACAGTACTAGATAAAGTTCGACGACATGCAGCATCGTAAAATGACTCTGAAGATAGAGGATAGGAGCAGTGATCGGAAAGTTGGGGGTTTCGAGGCTGAACACAGCCTTGTAACCAACCAACCAACATCCAACCACAATGATTATATAACATACCAAAGACTGTACTAAAGTGAATGATACGCGTACTTGTAGGTATTAAGAAAAAAATATAAATAAAATTGTTGCTACACAATTTTGCGGGTGTTGGTACGGCGGTGGAGATGAATGGGGATACTTTTGATACTCCCGTAACGTGCCAACGAGGTGAACCGTGAGGTGAAGAGACGTGAAAGGAAGCCGACCGACGAGCGCATGGAGTCTTCGAGCGAAGAATCCGCGATCAATACTCGGTGGCAAACTAGAAAATGGGGTGTGGCTTAGGCGCATGAATCACGAGCTGTACGAAGTATAAAAACACGCTGATACTGTCAAGCTGATGAAACACGGCAGGTTACAGTGGGCTGGCCACGTAGCACGGATGAGCAACCGGCAAAGATCATATTTAGCAAACAACCGGTTAAAGGCCGACGACTACGAGACAGACCTCGCACGCGCTTGATGTGTGATGTCGTCGAAGATGCCAGAGCAGCGGGTGTAAGGAGAGACTGGAAAGGAGCAGCCCAAAACCGAGTTTTGTGGAGGCGTATTATATATTCGGTAAAAGATCTCAACAATCTGTCGCCATAAAATTAAAAGTAAAGAAAGTAACCTCCTACTATAAATTTCAGATAGGTGCGTTTTGATAAACGACGAAACGTACGTCATATTCGACACACGAACACATCCGAGAAATTCGTTGGTATTTTATTCTGAATGGGCGAACTTCTGAAACGTGTTCATTGATCAAACTTTCAAAGTATACTCTATAACCTCTTCTTCATCCAACAGTTTCTTTCTCGTTTTTTTTTATTCTCGCTTATCTTCCGTCGGTCTAGTTCCGCCACTGTTGTGGCCAATCACCGACGCCCAGGGAGGCGACTCCACACCTAGGACCCTAACTTACGACCCGTTTATTAACGGACCGGCGCCAACGACTTTACTTCCTCATGCGATGGAAGGCGTGATCCCAGAGATTTTTCGCCTTAGAAAATCTCCCGGTGTCGGCTAGGATTGAATCTAGACCAGTTGGGTTGGTTGTGAGTGAATCACGCCACCTCACAACCATCGACACCTATGTCGGCGGTGGGATTCGAACCCAGGCGCACTCAAAAAATTGGAAAAATATAAGAAAAGATGTTGTACTTAAATTAGTAGTTTTATTTCCTCAACATCTTTCGTTCATCATCCATAACATCTCTTCGAACTAGGTCCGCAAATTTTTCCTTATCAATGATACCCTGCACAATTTGCTCCCCCAATTCTACACTATTCACAGTCTTTTGACAGTTTTTGTCAATCTCGGCTAAATCAACTTCCACCACTGGGTCACTCCCGAAGTCCAGTTTTACTGGACTTCGCTTGTTTCGAACCGAAAGTAGATCCCGCTTAGCACCAGAATCTTCGACTTTATTACTATTATCCTTTTCTACGGGTGCAGCTTTCGGTGGATCGCCGTCGGATTTTGCCTGCTTTGGTGCTTCCGCTCCTTGCTGTTGCTGCTCGACCGGCAACGGTGGCAGCGGTTTTGCTTTCTCCAATTCATCCTGTTGTTGATCTATTAGTTTCACTGGTTCTTTCCTCTCCACTTCGGTTTCGTTGCCAATCGATTCCACCGCAATTTTAGTGTCGATAGCTTGCGATGATTCGTTCTTAGTGTCTTGCGGGGGTTCAATATTACTAGCGTTTACAACGGGCTTCGCTTTGCTCTGTTCAGTCAATAATCTTACAATGGGATCTTTTTTCGGGTCAAGAGATTCGTTTGGTTTTTTTGGGTCGGCTGCTGGAGGGACCTCGGTTGGTAGCAGCGCTGGTACAGCTGGTTCCTTTTCTTTGGACACTTTTTGATCAATTTTCTCGACAATTTCGTCGAACTTTTTAAGCACCAGTTGCTGGGTTTCCTCGTTCGTCTTCACCAGCTGCTCCTTGATGACCTGTACCTGAGCTTCCAGCTGCTTTTTCGCGCTCTGCAACTCGCTGATTTCTTTTTGAATTTGTTCTTTTTCCTCCACGGCAATTTCTTTTTCCTCTTTGAGAATAGCGTCCGGTGCGATGATTTCCTCTTTAGTCTTGTCCGGTTCAGGTTGCTCCACTGGTGCTTCCGAGGATACACTAGGCTGAAAATAGCATTGCGTAAATCGAGTGAAACAAGAGGAAATTGACATACCTTCTCTGGTTTAGAAACGCCAACATCCGCCAATTTAATGGTGTTTTGAGCGGATTCAATCTTGGGCAGTGGATTGTCGGTTGAGGTAAGCACCTTTTTTACATCTGGAGGCACCGCCTGCAGCGGCACCTTTAGATCTTCGATTGACTTGTCAAGATTTTCCGCAGGTTTCTCTGCCATAAGCACCGGCAGCAAGGTAACTTTCTTTTCTACAATTGCTGCAGTTTCGTACTTTTTCTCCGGCACATGGTCCATAGCTTCCAAGTTCGCGTAGGTCCCCAAAATCATAATCAGAAGACCTAGTGCAATCATGACCTGCGCCAACTGTTTCTCCGCGATATTAGTTTTGCAAATGTGCATGTAGCAAGCGGCCGGAATAATGATGCAAATCGCAACGCCGATTGTCGACCCTACAAGGCCGATAACCACCTCAATCGATGGCACCATGAGGCCAAGACAAAGTGCCGCACCAACGATTGCGAGTGTTAAGGGTCGAAATTTCGACTCCGGAATGTAATAGTGCGTATCTGAGTATGCACGCTTATACAGTAGTGAGTACAAACTCACTCGACAGGGGAAAATTGCCAACGGAAAGCTAAAAGCTACCGATAGAACAAACCCTATCTTGATAATATCTGACACAAATGACGGTGAAAAATTCACCAAAATATTGCCAGAAAACTGAGCACCGCTATTATAAGCTACGTAACCGAAAAATCCGATCAACGCATAGATACAGGTACAAAAATTTGTCGACTGTCGAACAACGCGGCTCATTTTGTCCAACGACGTTGTCGGCATCGTTGCGTACACCTCGAACAGTTGCCTACAACAGAAGATTTATGAAGCGATGCAATTAGTTGAGAAAATTATCGACTTACATTTGACACGATAGTGCCATGCTGAAGATAGGCAGACACTGTAAAATGCCCTTTGGTTTCCACAGCGCTAAATCATCAAGCCAACCTGTCCTGCTAATTTGCTCACTAGATTCTGCCATCACCTTAAGCACCAAACATAGATAGAACCCCAATGAGGCTGTGCAAACCGTCGCTAGGCTGTCCACGTTTCGGAGTAAACCGAGGGGAACGATACAAACAACCGTTACCACAATCATCACCCACGAGCGCAGGGTGCTACTTTCGTTCATCGACAAAATCTTAGCCATTATCGGGGGACCCAAATCGCCAACCACGACGAAGTATGCCACACAGGTTCCCAGCAGGTAGCAGACGACGCATATCTCCACCAGCAGCTTACCGTAAAATCCAAATGCGTAGAAAGCTGTTGTCGTAGAAAAAAAAAACGAAAACCCCTCTGATAAGCTCAACCAACGATGATAAACGAGCTGTTGTACTAACCAATTTGTTCGAAGTTTTTTCGCCTTGAAATGATGGCCGATTTTATCATATAGCTGCAGACTAGACGTGTGATGTATGTGCTCAGCAATAGCAAAACCAATGATAGGATTATGCCACACTAAAAAATCGACTTCAATTAGTTCCGAGCAAAACAAGTTCACTGCCACAAACTAACCTTCTGAAAACAGAACGGCATCGACAGGATGCCAACGCCGATAATACTGTTCGTCAATGTTACGGTTTGTGCCGAGTTCCGTTCCATGATGTTGCGAAGAATGTGATGTTTCGAACCAAAAACCGAAAAATACTTACACAAGCATCAATCAAACATTATACAGCTTCGATCCTTTAGGAGGTGACGATTGTTGTACAACCATTGAACCATTGAATTTCAGCTTCTACGTTTACACGTACCCGCTTTTCGTCGTCCGCATTCGTGTAATGTTTGTTTTGATTTGTGGCACGATTTGTTACGCGGCGGGCCGATGATGATGTTTTGTTACTCGCGCACGCAACCAAACGCAAACCATCAGCTGCTTGTTTTGACAGGTTTTGACAATCAATCGAAGCGAGTAGGTGGGAGGCGGATTCTGCTTTGTCACATACACGCTTATAGTTGTTTCACATAAAACAAAGTAACACTGTCGGAGAAATATTCCAAAAATTAAGGACACAAAGATGGCACGCCTGTCAGCTACTAAGCATTTTTGTCGCGTTTTCGAGATCATACGATCTTATGATGATTGCAGGTAAAAGTATCAAATGTTAACCAGAGAAAATTGTTGAAATTTTTGAAAAAATCGCAGGTTGTTCAAATTTTGTGCAAACTTTGTTGCGCAGATTTTTTTTCAAAAATGTGTACAAATTGGGTTGTTTAGCCATACCAGTTTTTCATTGCATCTGAAAGAGCTTCATTATCCAAAAATTTATATCGTTATTCTTTGATTTATAATTAACTAATTGAAACTGCTCGAAATTGCTACCACATACATAAGACATACGTAACACTGGCATTTTTTTCTGGTATACGTTGCCCCATAGTACTCCGTATCCCGGTCTGTCCAACTGCTCGACAAATAATGACCAAAATAAATTTTCTTTTTCTCGGCTTTATCGAGCCCCGAAGAAAATCCCATAAGGAACTGTCAAAAAGTTCTTTACAAAATCAATGTAGAATTTTTCGAGTGGGAACGAGACGAATGCAAGGCTGCGCAGGTACATCGCCTTCATAAACTACTCAAACAGTGATTTCATTCAGAGCATGGTACCACCACATACTTAGACATACGTAACACTGGCGATTTTTTTTGGTACTCTTTGCTCCACATCACCCGGTACCAACACCAGTTTGAACTGCTTGACGAAAATGAACGGAATGAATTTTCTTCATCGCGGCTCAAACTCCATAAACTACTCAAACAGAGGTTTTTTACAGAGGTTGGTACTTTCGAGTAGTTCATTTTGTACCAACTTTTTTGGAAGATTTCTTCCTGAGTGTTACGTATGTCTTATATATGTGATGGTACCTTTCGAGTAGTTCATTTTGTACCAACTTTTTCCTGAGTGTTACGTATGTATTTTGTATGTGGTTCGCCCACGTGACAACTGTCATTCAAGTGATTAAGGGTGGTTTTTATTTTTCGTTTAAAAATCGAAGGGCAATTATATAAAACTTAAAAAATTCACGTTTTGCTCAGAAAATTACGCTCTTTCAGTTAACATATAAAAATCAGAAATCTGTGAATAGCTCAACAACCCAATTTTTGCATGCCTATTGCAGCAACTCAATTAATTCGAGTAGATGTTTCTCAGATTTCAAACAATTTGTTTCACCTTTTCAAGTAGTTGCTAACATTATGAGACATTTGGCATCCTTGCTTTACGCGCGTAAATTTATTCATCACGGCCGCTTCCATATTTCGCAGTTTGAAAAGTAACTCTTCAGAAGACTTCACTTAGTGTGTAGTTCCCGTATTTTCCTTGAACAATTCAGGATGTTCATAGAAAGCGTAAGTTTTACTTAGTTTATATACTCCAAAACAATCAGATTAAATATCCTCTCTGTACCCGACAGTTAACGATTTCCGGTTTCACTGAACTCGACGACCGCTCCTTCAAGTTTCATCCTATGTTGAATATTCTCCGGAATGACTCGAATTATATCTGTGAAATCCTCTATTGGTTCATAAATTGCAGTGAGACGCAAGATTTCCCCCTGCCAGCTCATTTGAATGACAATAGTTGCATAGAGACGCGCTTGCGAATGAAGAAAGAGGATGGCACTCCATTTCACAAATCGCAGGGCCGAAGAGCAGCAACTGATTCCGACAAGACTTTGGTTCGTCTTCGACGTTATGTGCATCAGCCGCACACACTACAACTAGACGATTGCCACCAGATTGCTTTCGAACAATTCCGAAGCACAATGGAAGAGTTGGGATTTTGCATCGGAACGGAACAAATTCCTTTCATGAATATGATTGGACAGCGAGAGTTGGCCGAACGGATTTCACCTGGTCAAAGCTTGTGGAAAATGGTTCAGGATCGCCTGCAGATGAAATCGTTTCAGCGTCAACAACTGGAGGATCAAAGTTTGAAAAGTTACCTCCGCAAAAAACTGAACAGTGTCATGATCTTTGATAATCGTGATAAGATTGCCGAATTAAACGATCGTATCAAAGGAAGCAAACACTTCCAGAAATTAGAAAAGTATGCCGATACGGTGGCTAGCAACATTGCTCGAAAAGAGTTGGACTCGTACAAAAATGTACTGAAGAGGTACGAAACTAAATTAACCAAACTGGTGGCAGAAAATGAGATACTCGATGAAAAGCGCTCGGTCTTAAGCGTTAAACTGAATGAGCAGGCAAGCGTTGTTCCGGAAACCTATGAACTGGCGATGGAAGATATCGCCAACAAATTATTTCTCACTAAATTAGGACAGACAAAAATGAAAACTCTGCAACATACGACCGGATCGTCGACGCATGTGAACAGCCAGATTAAAGATTTACTAAGCAAATTGGCACGCGATATTGAGGAAATTTTGTATCAAAAGACAGCGGTCGATGACTTGGTGGCCAACGTAATCGAAATCGATTTTGAGGTAGAGCACGTTGAGAAACTATTGAATCTGCTTTACGCTCTTTCCTCGGAACCAACGGCACTTTTGGATTGTGAAAGTTCGCTGTCACTCTTGATAGAATCAACAAAACGCTGCATTCCGACGGTTGAAAACGAGGTCGGTGTGTTACTTGAAGAAATAGAACAGTGCAGGAAAAATTTGACTTCGTCCTGCAAATCTAAACAACATGATAATCTATTGAGAAAAGGCGGGGAGCTGTTTATTGAGCTAGAAGCAAAAGCGCAGGAATTCATGTAAGGAGAGACAACATTTTTGGTTACGACTGGTATTAATTTTGTACATTTTATTTTACAGCCAACTCAACGCCTCTGTTCTTCAACTTAACCAGGACCTGTGTGAGAAGGAAAACTCAATCACAGCTTCCTTAACTTCGATGGATTTTGTTTCACTCGAGTCGATCAGTGGCATGGCCAACATAAAAGATGTTATCGCTAAGACCGATCGTTCGGAGTTGAAAGCGAACTTCGTAGGATTTGTTTTTGAGCATCTGCGCTTCACCGATGCAACTGTCGCCGAAACAGTTCTACCACATCTCAAGGAGTTCCTCACCATTGCTGTTTTTTATGAGCAAAATATTGCGAAGCGAATTTTAGATTTGCTTTCGCCCACTCAGTCGTACGATATTTTGGCTCTAGATAATGCGTCTGATGATGAACCCATAAGTAGCAAGATGCCGCCAAACGTACTTCCGCTAGCGGATCTTCTCGCAGATAGTCCCATCCGGACTGCACTGAGAAAGCTACTGCGAAATTACTACTATTCTTATGAGGATTCCGACTCTATTGAGGCACCGCTAGACATAACTATTATTTTCCTGCGTGACGATATAGTGTTTTCTGAAGGTGGACTCATCTCCGGAGGTTGTACTACCGCAGGACGAGAACTGCTTAGCACGATAGAGAACATGGTTGATTTGAAACTGGAAACGATCAATCTGAAACGAATGCTTCAAAGTGCTAGGCAAACTGTACTGGAAAATCAGCAACGCATGAGATCGATTGAAGCTGAGTTGATGGCAATAGAGGTGGATTCTTTTGAAAGGTATGTCTTTATTACTTGGGCCGTTCTTCGCCTAATTTTTACTCCTGAAATGTTTCCCCCATGTTTGATGATTTTGATCAACATTCATTAAGCAGGAGGGAACGGTAATCCTAGGACACACATTCCATGTATCATCTAGTGGTTTATGACTGTCATTGGCGATGCCTCAGAGCATGTCCTCGATAGTATAGTGGTCAGTATCCCCGCCTGTCACGCGGGAGACCGGGGTTCGATTCCCCGTCGGGGAGGTGTTTTTTTTTTTTTGGGTTACGATGTGAATCTTTCTTTTGAAAGTTGATTAAGCTTTTTGATGATATATAGCAGTTTTAAGTAGAGCACTTTACACCCCAATGGCCTGATATATTTAATAAATATAGCATAATTAACTAATTAACTTATAGAGGAAAAATGTTGGTCCCTAAAAATCGTAAATGTTTAGGGAAGGTTAGTAATTTAAAATTTCTGCAACAAAAAATGAAAATAAAATTTGTAACGGCATTATGAAGGATTAATGCCTGCCCAAGTAATTAATTCAGAACCTCACGTGCAGATGGCGTAATCTTATATGCGTTTTTGAAATCTAAGCTAATGATTAGTTGTATTCTTCATTGTCCTAGAATTTATGTACAATTTTCAACTTTTGAGCCTATGAACGTTTATTTTCGTTCGTGGTTCATCACACCGCATTACATTGTATTTATTATATACGTTTTTTTAAATATTTTGGATTAACCAGACCTATGAAAAGACGCCATTTTTCTATGACCGAGAAATAACAAGCAAAATGTTGGAATCACGGTGGGTTCGAAATTAAATTGGAGCCACAAAAAAGTCACATACAACCCAGTGCAAAAGCATAGGCGCGTCTAAGGCCTGGGAGTAACGCCCAGAAGAATTTTAAGTTTGTTTTATGGGCGATTATAATGACAGTTCGACTGACAGATGGCGCTGCAGTAGAAATGATGATGATGATGATGATTTGTAGGCAGCATTTTAACCTGTCAAGATTCTATTTACAGTGAGTTATCACGAGTTTATGCAGCGGGCAACTTTAAAATTTTAGATTTTATTCACTAAACGGTAAATTTAAACTAAGAAAATGCAATTCCAACACGCTATGTACCTACCAACTCCTGTAAAAACATAACCTTAAACTAGATACTAAACCGGATCTCATATATATGCAATTTCATATGTATTTTCTTGACGGTAAGCAGTAAGCGGATGCTACTGAAATTTTTTAACCAGCCGCCGAATTCCGAGAACACGTTTCTTCGAAGAGAAGAAAATTTCTTCATTGAAAGTATATGAAGAAATTTTTATAATGTGCTCGGAATTCGGCCGCAGCTGTATCCTTTTTGACGCCAAGAACATCCATTTTACGCAAATATCGCACGAAAAGCAGTCTCCTGTGTTCGAAAACAGTTCAAACCCAGAAGTCGCTCGGTCGTTTTTAGTTTTGCGTTTAATCGCCAATTTTAATGCCCTAAGGGGCCATCCACATACCACGTGGACAGATTTTTAACGATTTTGACCCCCTCCCCCTCCGTGGACAACTGCCCATATAAATTCTAAAAAAATTGTATGGACCGTGGACATCGTCTACCACCTCGATTTCATCACTGCTAATATGAATTCGTGGCGGGAGGTTGACACTGTCTTCTCTGGAACCTCTTCCTCTTATGTACTTGGTCTTCAATGTGTTTATGACCAGTCCAATTCTTCCGGCTTCAGCCTTCAGTCTGATGTACGTGTCCGTCATCTTCTCAAGGGTTCGTGCTACAATATCAATGTCATCAGCGAAGCCAAAGAGCTGAACAGACCTTCTAAAAATCGTGCCACTCGTGTCGATACCAGCCCTACATATCACACCCTCCAAAGCGATGTTGAATAGCAAGCACGATAATCCACCACCTAGCCGTAACCCTCTTCGTGATTCGAAGGGACTCGAGAGTGTCCCTGAAACTCAAAGTACGCACATCACCTGATCCATCGTCGACTCGACGATCCGAAAAACCGTAATCGTGCATAATCTACCATAGCTGATCTCAAACGATTGTTTCGTATGCTGATTTAAAATTGATGAACAAGTAAAAAAAAAAATGAAAAAATATCGAAGGCGCACATTCTTTCAGCGCCAGAAAAATCAAAGCTTTTTATTTCAAGGTAATTTTTGTGGCAAGTAATGGAGAAAATATATTTTATGTTGAGAATCGCAAAAATTTTTGAAATGTCCGTTCAATGGACTAAATCTACTAAAAAGAGTTCAGCCGCTTTAAATCGAATTTTAAATTAAGATGGATTACGTTCCGACATGGAAAAGATGTTTTTATCAAAGTCAACCCATCATGGTCGAATTTTATAATGCAGTTCATATTCTGGGGTAGAACTAGTAGTGGATGCTCCACAAGTAAGTACCTATCTTGACGAAGTCCTAGAACAGTTATCGGATGACGAAAAATGTAACATGCAACTGTTGACTAAATGAGGATGTGACTGGTCTGAACAGACTCAATACAAACGAAAGTTTGAAAATGTTTCTTACTGGGCGTACTTTTTCAATAAGGCAAACTGAAGAAGAAATCTTTTACATTGAGAAACAAATGAATAATCTTCAATGTACGAAAATTACCGCAAATAATGACAAATCTTTGATGATAAAGCACCTATTCTTTCCAATAATTGCAAACAGAACAGCAAGTAATGCTGCTACTGGAACATTGTCAACGATGCGTTTTCACATATGTGGAAATACATCGAAAAAATTTAATACTTTGAAAGAAATGTAATTCATTTAAATTTTGGTATATCCGTGTTACACGAACAATAAGATTCTTTGAATCTCTTTACATATTTCATACAAATATGGTATGTAAAAGAACCAAAAGATAAACAAATCATGCAAAATATGAAAAAAATAAAAATTGTTCCGAACTGAAATGGTGCTCTTGGTTAGAGATGTTACGGATATCCCCATCCGCATTCGCAAATGCGGAACATCCGCATG